>NW_026019996.1:3442529-3787947 GCF_900185275.1 Solanum verrucosum | reverse complement strand
ATCTATGGTATTTATGTATCATTCTTTTTTTTTTTCTCTTGCTCCCTTAGTCCCGATTTCCCCCTTGATTATGCTTATCGCTATGGTCATTTTAATTGCTTCCGCGACCAAGGATGTGTAATGATATGCTATGAAGCTTGTTTGGGGTTCCTTCGGGTTCCCCATTCGCCGGTCACGTCTAGGCCCTAGGCTTGGGTCGTGACACTATGATTGTGTGATGTATGTTTGTTCTTGCTTCATTATGATACTTGTATATGTGTGAATGTTGCAATGTTGATCACACTTGTTGTAAATGAGATAGATGAATGATGATTGCTATGAAATCATGACTTAAATGTATAATCTTGAAGATATACTTGTGTTTGTGATTGTGGTGTGTTAAATGGATCGGTTGCCACGTTACGACATAAGTAACTTGGATCGGTTGCCACGTTCCGGCATAAAAATGGGATCGATTGCCACGTTCCGACATAATTATGGGATCGGGTACCACGTTCTGGTATGCTAACTATTTGATTTGGGTTCCATGAGAGGACCAATGATGTGATATAAAATGTGAAACTAATCGTGGTTCATAAATGTTGATAATGTTGTATATGTTGATATATATGCATGTGATTATATTGTTGTCTTGACTTGTTTATGTTGTACTAGTGGGATAGCCGTGTGATCCTATTAGTACACTGTGATTTTGTACTGATACTGTATTTGCTTTTACTTTTGTTGAGTACAGGACATCTTCAAGCGGCTACTGACAGACCTCACTTAGGAGATCAGTGATTGTCACTTCGAATTCAAGGGTGTGCCAATTCTTCAGGGCTGCCATGAGATTCTCTTTCTCCTATTTCCACCATTTATGCACTTAGACATTTGTTTTAGTTAGTTCATAGTATGGGATTGTATCCCTTCTTGTTTAGACTTGGTTCATTGTTAGATGTTTTGGTACATTGACTTTCATGTTCTAGGTTAATTCTTCCGCATTGTTAGTTCTTGTTAGATCTTTTGTTGAAGTTTATGGGAACTTCAGTTTTTAGCTATTATTTATTCTTTAATATACTTAAATGCCTTAGTTTTGGTTAGTTGCTTGGTTTGGGTTGTAATAGTGGTTCTCCCACTGGAGTGTTAGTATGGGTGTCAATCACGATGGTCTGGGTCGTGACAAAGTTGGTATCAGAGCCTAGGTTCATTGATCTTGATGTACCAAAACGAGTGTAGTAGAGTCTCGCGGAACAGTACTAGGACGCCTTTATTTTTCTTCGAGGGGCTATAGGACTTTAGGAAATCTCTTGTCTTCTCTTGTTTTCTTTCGTGCTATGACTTGATTCCAATTGGTATTTGACGATTCAAATTGGTATCTAACCTCTTTCACTCTTCTGTTCGCAGATGGTTAATACTAGATTCAAAGACGTTAGGCTCGTAGCTCCCGTCAATGTTTCGGTCGAGGAATCTGCAACGAGAGGTCGCAGTCGAGGCAGGGTAGAGAAAGAGCTACGGGTATAAGTTGTGGAAGAGTAGCGCCTGTTGGAAATAGAGCTCCTGTTGAGAATGCTCTTGTGAATGAGAACCCTTTTGCGCATCATGAAGAGATTAAAGATGAGAATGTTGATGTTGATGATGTTGATGATATGGAACAAGAGAAAAAGGTGCAGGCCGGGACTATAGGTGTTCCTTCTTTGGATCCAGTGTTAGCTCAATAGATCATGTCGTTCTTAAAAGGATTGGTTGGTCCTGGAGTGCTTTTTTCTACTCAATCAACTCAAGCTCTTACTAATCCTCATATTGCAGGCGAGGGTCCTTCATTAAAGGGGGAAAAAGAGGGGTGGGCTTTGTTCTTGGGGGGGGGGGGGCGCCTTGCATAGCTTTAGAAAGGAGAGAATGACTTTTCAAGTAAGAGATAGAATCTCACTAATTGGAAGGAAAATGAGGGCTTCGTAGACCTTCTCGGTAAAATAGATCAAACATATTATTATTAAAATGATCTGAACTATTTCAAAGACTCAACACTGGAGGTAATGATGATTTCTTCCGTCCTTTGTTGGGTTCTGTTATGACTGGTAATCAGCATGAAATGTTGACTAAGTTTCTGAAGGTAAAGCCTCTTGTGTTTCTTGGTTTTGAGAATGAGGATGCTTATGAGTTAATTCTGGATTGCTATGAGAGGCTTCATAAACTGGGTATTGTTCATCAGCATGAGGTTGAGTTTGTGTCTTTCCAACTTCAAGGTGAGGCTAAGCAGTGGTGGAAAGCTTATATGGAATGCAGATCTTCTACTTTGCCTCCACTTACTTGAACCCAATTTCATGCTCTGTTTCTAGAGAAGTATGTGTCTAGGACTTTGAGAGGTCGCAAGAAGGATGAGTTCATGGCTTTGAAGAAGGGTGGTATGACTGCGGCTACTTATGAAGCCAAGTTTCATGCTTTGTCTAGATATGCTACTCAATTGGTGACTATCGAGGAAAAGAGAATCCGATTATTTATTAGGCGATTGAATTCTGAGTTGCAAGTATTATCTGTTCATATCACTTCTGCAGGGAGGAGCTTTAATGAGGTTACAGACTATATTAAGAAAGTTGAAGGGGTGAGGCGAGACGGTCAAGCTAAGACATGGGCAAAAAGGGCCAAGAACTCGGGTAACTTTCAAGGTTCTTATTCCAAGGGGTCCAAAAGGCCAACACTTGCAGCCAAGCCAATTCAGTCCGCTATGCACGCCTCTACAGGTAGTTACTCGAAAATTCCATCTCATAATTTTCAGGATAGCCAGAGAGTCGCGCATTTGACGGGCAGCAGATCATCTTCTAATTGTACTTGTTACAGCTGTGGAGAACCTGGCATATAAGGAGAGATTGTCCCCACCCACATATGTTAGATTCCACACAGCAGCAGTCTAGAGCAGTGGTACCCGCGGGGAATGGTAATAATGGTAGAGGGCATCCACAAGGTGGGAGATGAGGTAATCAGCAAGGCCGTTGAGGTAGAGAAAATGGTAATCCAGGTAGAGGTAATGTGCAACCAGGCAAGCGAAGTGGTTCGTCAAGATGATAGGGTTATGCCTTTCCAGGCAAAAATGAGGCAGAGGCGTCTGACACGGTGATTACATGTATTATTCTTGTCTGTGACCGAATGACTAATGTGTTATTTGATCCAGGTTCTACATATTCATATGTATCCGTGAGATTTGCCTTAGATTTTGATTTGATTTGTGATATTCTTGATGCCCCTATTCATGTTTCCATCCCAGTTGAAGAGTTAGTCATGGTTACCCATGTTTATCATGCTTGTCCTATTTTTTTATGGGATTTCAGATTTAGTGATTTTGGATATGATTGACTTTGACATAATTTTAGGCATAACTTGGTTGTCCCCCAATTATGTTGTGCTTAATTGTAATACTAAGTATGTAACTCTAGAAATTCTGAGAAGGGAAAAATTAGAGTGGGAAGGGGTGTACAAGCGTAAGCAAGCAAAAATTATATCCTCCATTCGAGCTAGTAAACTGTTAAAGCATGGTTGTTTGGCTTATTTGGCTCATATTAGAGATGTTGAGATTGAGGCTCCATCCATTGAATATATTCCTATGGTGTCTGAATTTAGTGAAGTGTTTCCTAATGATTTGCTTGGTATGCCTCCGGATAGAGATATAGATTTTTGCATTGATTTAGAGCCTGGTATACATCCAATTTCTATCCCTTCATATCTCATGGCTCCGATAGAATTAAGAGAGCTTAAGGCTCAAATCCAAGAGCTTCTTGATAGGGGATATATTCGTCCTAGTGCTTCCCCATGGAGTGCTCCAGTTTTGTTTCATGTTAAGAAAAAGAATGGTAGTATGAGAATGTGTATAGATTACCGGCAATTGAATATGGTCACTATTCGAAATAAGTATCACTTGCCTCGAATAGATGATCTTTTTGACCAATTGCAAGGTGCATCAATTTTCTCTAAGATTGATCTAAGATTCGGTACTATCAATTGAAAATTAGGCCGAACGATGTGCCCAAGATGGCGTTTAGGACTTGCTATGGGCACTATGAATTCCTAGTTATTTTGTTTGGTTTAACCAATGCGCCTGCAGCTTTCATGAGTTTGATGAATGGGGTGTTCAAACCGTTCATTGATTCGTTTGTTATAGTATATATTGATGATATTTTGGTCTATTCGAAATGTGAGGAAGAGCATGCCGACCATCTTCGTAGTGTTTTGGGTGTGATTGGGAAGCAAAATTTATATGCTAAATCTTTTAAGTGTGAATTTTGGCTGAATTCGGTTGCATTTTTTAGGCATGTAGTTTCAAAAGAAGGGGTAATGGTACATCCCCAAAAGATTGAGGCGGTTAAGAATTGGGTTAGGCCTAGCTCTGTAATGGAAATTAGGAGTTTTGTGGGGCTCGCTAGCTATTATCGTCGATTTATGAAAATTTTTGCTTCCATTGTCACTCACTTGACTAACTTGACAAAAAAGGAGATATAATTTGAATGGACAGAACAATGTGAGGAGAGCTTTCAAAAGCTCAAGACTCTTTTGACCAGCCCATTCTAGCATTACCGGTTGAAGGTAACGATTTTATTGTTTATTATGATGCTTCATATTCTGGGTTGGGTGCTGTGTTGATGCAATATAAGAATGTTATAGCTTATGCCTCGTGTCAATTGAAGGTACATGAGAGGAATTATTCAACACATGATTTAGAGTTGGCAGCGGCAGTGTTTGCTCTTAAGAGCTGGCGGCATTACCTCTATGGTGTTAAGCGTGAAGAGTTTACCGATCATCGTAGTTTGCAGCATGTGTTCACTCAAAAGGATCTGAATTTGAGACAACGAAGGTGGATGGAGTTACTTAAAGATTATGATATGACCATTCAATACCATCCGAGCAAAGCTAATGTGGTGGCAGACGCTTTGAGTCGAAAAACAGTGAGTATGGGTAGTTTAGCTTGCTTGAGTGCATCCAAGCGACCTTTGGCTAAGGAAATTCAGACCTTACAGTCTAAGTTCATGCAGTTGGTCATCTTAGAAAGAGGTGGGGTGTTAGCTAGTATTGAAGTGAGGGCCACATTCATTGAGGAGATCAAGACTAAGCAATTCGAGGCTGAGAATTTGGAGGAGCTTAGAAAGAAGACTGTGAATGGTAAGTCACAAGAGACCACTCTTGATGCGGATGGTGTGCTCATTTTTAAAGGAAGAATTTGTGTTCCTAGAATAGATGACTTGATTGAGAAATTATTGGAGGAGTCTCATGGTTCACGATATTCTATTCAACCGGAGGTGACCAAGATGTATAGAGATCGAAAGCGAATTTATTGGTGGTCGGACATGAAGAAAGACATAGCAGAGTTTGTGGCGAAGTGTCAAAATTGTCAACAAGTATGAACATCAAAGGCCCGCAGGTTTACTTCAAAGAATGCCAATTCTGGAATAGAAGTGGGAAAGAATAGTCATGGCTTTTGTTGTTGGTCTTCCCAAGACTTTGGGAAAGTTTGATTCTATTTGGGTAATGGTTGATAGATTGACTAAGTCAGCCCATTTTATTCTGGTAAAAATAGATTAATGTTGACAATTAGCTAAAGTTTATGTGAAAGAGATAGTGAGGTTGCATAGGGTGCCCCTCTCTATCATCTCAGACCGTGGTACCCAATTCACATCCAAGTTTTGAAGGAAATTGCATGATGAATTGGGCACATAACTCACTTTTAGTACAACCTTCCATCCACAGACAGACGGACAGTCAGAGAGCACTATTCAAGTGTTGGAAGACATGTTGAGGGCATGTGTGATTGATTTTGTAGGGAATTAGGATAAGTTCTTACCTTTGTGTGAATTCTCCTATAATAATAGTTATCACTCCATCATTGATATAGCACCATTCGAGGCACTCTATGGGAGGGGATGTAGATCACCCATATGATGGTTTGAGGCTGGCGATGTGAAACCTTTGGGGGCTGATTTAGCGAAGAATGCTCAAGATAAGGTGAAGAGTATTCAAGCTAAGCTCCTAGCAACCCAGAGTAGACAAAAGAAGTATGTAGATCATAAGGTAAGAAACATGGCGTTTCAATCCGGTGAAAATGTTCTTCTTAAGGTATCACCCATGAAAGGGGTGATGAGATTTGGTAAGAAGGGTAAGCTAAGTCTTAGATACATTGGTCCATTTCAAATTCTTGAATGTGTGGGACCGGTAGCATATAGATTGGCTTTACCTCCTAATTTATCAAGTGTTCATCTGGTATTTCATTTGTCCATGTTGAAGAGGTATCATAGTGACGGGGATTATATCATTAAGTGGGACTTAATTGTGTTAGACAAGGACCTCCAATATGAGGAGGAACCGATTGCAATTCTTGATCGTGATATGCCCAAGTTGAGGACCAAGGAGATTAAGTCCGTGAAAGTTCAATGGAAGCATCGTCCAGTTGAGAAAACTATTTGGTAAACATAGAGGGAGATGCGAGACAAGTATCCCTTATTGTTCGTCGATTCAGGTACTACTTCATTCCTTCCTCAGCCTATTTTCCTAAGTTTTGTCACTCGGGGACTAGTGATGAGTAAATTGGTATTTATTATAACGACCTGTTCTCGTCATTATAGAAATGCTAACGGGGGGAAATTTGTGCCGAAAAACTTTTTCGTAGTATTTGGATTTCCCAACTTAGTCCAGATTTGGACAAAATCGGAGTCTTTGAGGTGTAGGAAAATCTGGTAAGAATTGGGTGAATCATTTATAATTTTGATTTCATAAGTAGTCAGATAACTCGTTAAGGAACCCGTACGACTTTACGAAATTGAATTCGGGTGAGTAGAACTCCCAAAATCGATCTTAGCGTAAAAGGTATTTTCTGAACGTCGTGGGTTAGAGGTGTGTTGTGAAATGGGGATTTTGGAATTCTTTAATTAGCTCTCTGTCTCGCATAACCCGCTATGGCGCTGGGTTTTGTCGCTGGCGAGGCCGCTACGGCAGGGTGACACCCGTTGTGGCAGGCTCGATGTGACTTATGGTCGTTAATAAATCCCTAAACGATCTTATTTGGCACTTTTTTATTTTTAATGCTAATGAATGAACCCCAGGCGACTTCTACTCGTTTTTCACTATTCTTGATGCTAAAGGTAAGCCTTTCACTCCCCGAATTCATTTTTCGATCCATAGAACATAATAGAATGGGTGAATATTGATGGGGAAAGATTTTGTTATAGATTATATGGTGGAAACAACCCTAATTTGGATAATTTGGATATTGGGTTTGATCTAGGGTTTATAGGATTGTTAGTAATTCGGGTAATTAGTGATTGTTTATTGATTCCCGTGTTATTATGATTGTTTGTAGACCAAGAACAAGTGGAACGAATTCGGAAAGGGAAGGATCAAGTTTCTTAGGGCTTCAAGCTTGTTTCGAGGTAGATGATGGTTGTGATTCTATGATTGTATGATGTACGTTTGTTCTTGCTTCATTATGATACTTGTATATATATGAATGTTGCAATGTTGATCACACTTGTTATAAATGAGATAGATGAATGATGATTGCCATGAAATCATGACTTAAATGTATGATCTTGAAGATATACTTGTGTTTGTGATTGTGGTGTGTTGAATGGATCGGTTGCCACGTTTCGGCATAAATAACTTGGACCGGTTGCCACGTTTCAGCATAAAAATGGGATCGGTTACCACGTTCTGGCATAATTATGGAATCAGGTACCACATTCCGGTATGCTAACTGTTTGGGTTTGGGTTCCATGAGAGGACCAATGATGTGATATAAAATGTGAAACTGATCGTTGTTCGTAAATGTTGATAATGTTGTATATATTGATATATATATATATATATATATATGCATGTGATTATATTGTTGTCTTGACTTGTTTATGTTGTACTAGTGGGATAGCCACGTGATCCTACCAGTACACTGTGGTTGTGTACTGATACTGCATTTGCTCTTATTTTTGTTGAGTACAGGGCATCTTGAAATGGCTTATGACGGACCTCGCTTAGGAGATCAATGATCGTCACTTCGAATTCAAGGGTGAGCCAATTCTTCAAGGCTGCCATTGGATTCTCTTTCGTCTATGTTCACCATTTCCGAACTTAGACATTTGTTTTAGTTAGGTAATTAGTATGGGTTTGTATCCCTTCTTGTTTAGACTTGGTTCATTGTTAGATGTTTTGGTACATTGACTTTCAGGTTCTAGGTTAATTCTTCCGCACTGACATTTGTTTTAGTTAGTTAATTAGTATGGGGTTGTATCCCTTCTTGGTTAGACTTGGTTCATTGTTAGATGTTTTGGTACATTGACTTTCAGGTTCTAGGTTAATTCTTCCGCACTGTTAGTTCTTGTTATATATTTTGTTGAAGTTTATGGGAACTTCAGTTTTTAGCTATTATTTCTGCTTTCAAATACTTAAATGCCTTAGTTTTGATTTGTTGCTTGGTTTGGGTTGTAGTAGTGGTTCTCCCACTAGAGTGTTAGTGTGGGTGTCAATCACAACGGTCTGGGTCGTGACAGATCTTCATCAAAGTAAAGAACATATCATGTCACTATCTTTTCTATGATTTCGAAAAAGATGAAGAATAATTTTTTTTTTAAAAAAAAAAGAGAAAAAAACTACACTATTAGAAAGAAAGAATGAGAAAAAAATTACACTATTAGAAAGAAAGAATGAGAAAAACCTACACTAATAGAAAGAAAAAATGAGAATGAAAAATAAATATTCAACCTCTCCATGGGTGATTGTAATTTATAGAATAATCCATAAGAATAAGTTGAAGAGACTTGTTATTTAAGTAGAGAATAAGAATATATGGAGGTTTTTTGTTACTCATTAGATATAATTAGAATAGTAAATATGATTGGTTTTTTTTATTTAATAAATAAAATATTTAATGAAAAGAATTAAGGAAAAAATCTCAAAAAAAGGAGAAAACAGATAAATATGAATGGAGGTCATAGAGGGGGGTCACATCACCTTGTCTATGTTTCTCCTTTATATTATATATAGATTATTTTTATCTTTCATCTTTCCTTATATTAACTTTTAACGAATAATTTTTCATATTATTATACCGCCCCTATATATGTGATAACACGGGGTTGTTATTTTTCCTTTGACGAATCATGCTTGGTTGAATAAATTGAAAATTGTTTACAAGTATATGAACTATATCTTTGTTGGGTGTATGATGAACATGTGATTATATATATGATTTCACAAATAGAATATATTCTTTAATTTTAATTTTTTTCATTTTTTCGGTAAAAAAAAAGATGAAACATTTCTCAGTTAACTATTGACAGTCAGATAACTATCATTGATTTATGTACACAGTCAATTGAGAAGTCACATATGAGAGCTAACAACAAGAACATCATCTATTATGTTATAACTTATAAAAGAAAAACTAATATACAAAAAATAGTTCTAAAAGATAAAATGCAGTTGTTCTCTTCACATGTTCATATGACATCTAAACAGTTTAATGTGGAATACACATGCAAAGCACATCTGGTTAGATGACAAGAAAAATACACAACAAATATCGTCTATAAGGTAATATTAGTGAGATACGACTAATTACATGATTCAACCTCATCAAATTGAATTAAATATATACATTATTGCATTTGATTAATAAACAATTTCTTGACCATCTTCATAGGTTCACGTGAATAAGAGATATATATGGCGATCCACATTGTACATTCACAAAAAAATCTACAATATTATTTTGTGCTAAGCTTATAATTTAAATTTTCGCTTAAATAAACAATACTATTTACTATAACATATATTTTCAAAATTGGTAATCACGTGCAACGCACTTGTCAAGAAACTAGTAGTTACTATATATAAGAAAGAAAACATTGGTCAAACACGGCAAAATTTGTGCCAATATAACTTAAACAAATACTTTCTGAATTTGCTTCTTTTTTCTTTTTTGGTTGAATTCAATAAAATGTTACCAAAATCATACTTTCTGCATCATCAAAATTAAAACATCACAATACATGCTCTAGCCCCTAGCTAGATTAATGGTAATCTTTTTTTAAAAGCTTATTTATCACTAGACAGAGTGCCTAGCAGCCTTTTATTGAAAATAAGAAAAAGGGTCTGATATACCTTTTAAATTTCTATTTAGAAGTGATATAGCCTGCATTATGAAAGTGACTCATATATACCCCTATTGTTTTACAAATGACCACATATACCCTTTTCTTTAAGGGAAGTGAAAAAAATAATTTTAATTTAATTTTTAATAGCTTTTTAAAAAAATATAATCTATATGGGGTATATTTGATCCTCCCCATACATATTTTTTTTGACTTTTTTGTTTCAACAACCAATTTAAATTTATTATTTTGATGGTCAAATTTACTTATGTTTCACTTTTTCTTGTAAAATTTATTATAGATGCTCCAATATTTACTCTACAAATACAAAAACTAAATTACAATATAGCCGGAAAAATTAGTTTTAAATTTTTCTCGTTACACTAAAGAATGAAAGAAAAATAAAATAAGAAACTCAAGAAATGATAATCAAAGAAATCAAAAAATCATTTATATATGAAAAGATTAAAATATCAAACTTTGCTAGAAGGATCATGTATACCCCTACATGATTATTTTAAAAACAAATTAAAAGTCAAAAATATAATTTAAAACTAATTTTCTTACTTTTGTTAGATGAAGGTTATATGTGAGCTCCTTTTGTAACTGTAGAGGTATATGTGAGTCATTTGTATAATGGTAAGAGTATATATGAACCACTTTCTGTAACGACCCAGACCGTCGTGATTGGCACCTACACTAACCCTCCAGTGGGAGAACCATTAATACTAATTAATTAACCCAAGAACTAAACAACTTAATCAAATACTAGGCATTTAAAGATACGGAAGCAGGTTTAAATGCAAGAATCAAATAGAGTTTCCATAAACTCCAAAAGTCTAACCACGACTAACAAAACATTGCGGAAATTATTCCCTAGAACCTGAAAGTCAATGTACCAAAACTCTAACAAGGAACCATAAGTCTAAAGAAAATGGGTACAACCTAATTAAATATGTGAATATCTAAAGTACTAATCTAAGTTCGAATAAGATGGACTTAGCAAAAGGAGAACTCATGGTACCCTGGAAGAACTGGCTCACCCTTGAATTTGAATCGATCATTGGTCTTCTAAACGAGGTCTGTCAATAGCCACCTGAAGATGCCCTGTACTCAACAAAAAAAGAGCAAGTGCAACATCAGTACACAACCACAGTGTACTGGTAGGATCACACAGATATTTCAATAATTGAAACATATACAACTAACCACAACATAATTAAACAGGCATATACCGAACATATACAATATCAATCATCATTTCAGGATCAATGTACAATTCCACATTCTCAATAGGGAAAAAGGGAAAATATACCCCTGAATTATCGTAAATGGTATGCAAATACCCTCTGTCATACTTTTAGGACATTGGTGTCCCTACCTTTCAAAAACTAGAGCATATATACCATTTACGATAATTCAGGGGTATATTTGTCCTTTTTCCCTTAAACACATGTATGTGACAAGTCAATGGTCCTCTCATGGAACCCATACCCAAACTGTTAGTGTACCGGAATGTGGTACCCGATCCCAATTAGTGTGCCGGACGTGACACCAATCATATATATGCACCGGAACGTGGCACTCGATCCAAGTTAGTGTGTTGGAACGTAACACCTGATCTCCATTCAATAAGCCACAATCACAATGTACATTCTCATAATCATACAATCAAGTGTTGGTTCATGGCATACAATCAATCATTCATGCTCATTTAAGATTAGTGTGATCAATTGTGCAACATTCGCATACATACATGCATTAAAATAAAGTAATTACTAACATACATCACACCAACATGAAATCACAACCATCACTTAATACCTCTAACAAAGCTTGATTCCTCCTAAGAAACTTGATTCTTCCCTTTCCGATTTTTTTCCGCTTGTTCTTGGTCTACAAACAATCAATATAACGCAAGGATCAATAAACGAGGCCTAATTACTCGGATTACAATCAACACTATCATGTCTAGGCCAAACCCATGATCCTAATATGCAGCTAGGGGTTTTTTCCCACCATCCAAATAGTTCCAAAACCCTCCCCCAACAATAATTACCCATGAATTTATATTCTACGGATCGAAAAACGGATTCGGGGAGTGAAAACCTTACCTTTAGCTTCAAGAATGGTGAAAAACTGTCAAGAAGTCGCCCTGGTTAGTCTCCTAACTATTTAAGAATGAAGTTTGCAGAATAATGACGTTTTTGGGTTTATTTCCGACTTAATTCGCAACTGGCTCGCTATGGTGGCCACCATCCCACCACAGCGGCCCCGTCCTGGCGAGAATAATCCCGCCCTGGCGGCTTGCACGGAAACAGTGAGTCGAATTAAGAGTTCCAAACTCCCATTTCACCACACACCTTCAACCCATGACACTCAGAAACTACCTGTTCACACTAAGATCAATTTCGGGAGTTCTACTTGCCCGTATTCAATTCCGTAAAGTCGTACGAGTTCCTTTACGTCTTAGTTATCCACTCGTGCAATCAAATTCATTATTAGATCTCTCATTTGTTACTAGATTTCCCTAGACCTCATTGACTCCAATTTCGTCCAAAACTGGACTAGGCTAGGAATTCTCAAGTTACTATGGAAAAAAAAATCGGCCCAAAAATTTTCCCCGATGGCTTTTTCTATAACGACGGGAACAAGTTGTTACACTTTCATAACGAGGGGTATATTAGCTCTAAATGACAAAGTTGAGAAGTATTTAAGATCCTTTTCCCTTAAAAATAAAAAAATATCAATAGAAATAAGTACAAATAAGGGGATATCCAAAAAGATTAATGATACTCAATATACACTTGAGCGTGTTTTTTTCATTAACCTTTTACCACTTTGTATACATATAATTCCTTTAGGGATATCCAATAAAATTGAAAAATACATTAGTAATGGTTAGCATGGTACTTGAGCATGAAAGACACAATCTATATACACATATATTTAGTAATTCCAATATATTTTTCATGTACAAATCTAACAAAGAAATAAAACCTTGCCATTATACATCATGTCCCTTACTTTAAAATTTATTATTTCCTTTGTTTCAATTTTTGTGACACATTTCAAATATTGAGATTCAAACAAGTTAACCTTTCGCCATATATAATTTTTTTATATATCTTTTAAATATTTTGGATTGTCAATTATTGTGACTTTATAGTACTTTTAACGTAGTTTACAAATATATAAATTTCATTTAATTTTTTTTTGAAGATTTCATGCGTAAATTTCCAATCAAACTTAAATTATTTGACTCACGAAAAATGAAAAGTATTACATAAATTGAAACGGAGGAAATACAATATTATCATTAATTAGCAACCTTGTATTGGAATGATGATGGTTGTTATCTAAAAGAATGTGAATAAACCCTTTGAGGAGCTTGCAAAAGTTGAAGGGCAAAAGTAGGTGTATTGGCTTGTGAATATTATTAAAATACAGTTTGGTTCACTTCCAAGCAGCCAACCTGTAAAGTCAACTCCTAACAGTACCTATGTTTTCTTATGTTAATTAATTTTCTAATTAAACACTGCCCTCCTATTATAGTTTTATTTTAATTATATGATATGGCTGAAATTGGTGAAGCTATTAATGCAGATCTATCATCCTTAGAGAATGAGGAGGCATGTCTGTCCTTTTCTTAAGGTCAAAACACATATACAGCCTAGACACTTTAACTCGACTTTGTTTCATTATCCTCTAACTTTATTTTTACGTACCATTTAAAAAAGAAAAATTTATTAGTATAAATATTTAGCGGGTGTTAGATAAATATTAAAAGGGTAAAGCTATATCTAATTAAATAATGGCATGTATTTTATTTTCTCCAACTCCTTTGGATTAACTTTATGTTTACATTAATTATATCAATTTATCATTTTTAAGCAAAATTAAAAATATATAATTAATTAACTATATATATTCAATTATTACAAAATTTATTGCTCAGATCGATTAGTGATACTGATTAATCTAAGTATCAAATTTATATTATTATGAATATATCTATTTTTTCAATTTATGTGGCGTCGATAAAATATTTGACATCATTCTAATAATTATAATTTTAAAATTTGATATAATGTCGTTCTCCTTGATCTACCTCTTGACTTATCATTTTAACAAGACAAAAAGGACAAATATACCCCCGAACTATTATAAATGATATGCAGATACCCCGTGTCATACTTTTGGGACATTGGTGCCCCTACCGTCCAAAAACTAGAGCATATATACCATTTATACTAATGGACATACACGTGTCATAATCTTATCCACCAACCCAATATTTATTAAATATCGGATCGACATATAAAATTGCGCCACGTGTCCCTATTCTAGTTTTTGGACGGCAGGGGCACCAATGTCCCAAAAGTATGACAAAAGGTATCTGCATACCATTTACGATAATTCGGTGATATATTTGTCTTTTTTCCCTTTTAACATTTTGTTTAGTCCTTTATAATATAATGTAGAATATAAGTGATATTTGTAATTTCATGTAGACCAAATGAATTATATAAATTAAAATAAAAACAATATTATCTTTAGCATAGAAAGAGTTAAATAAAAAAAGGAGGTGCATGAAGAAAATAAAAAGATAAGTAAAGTAGATGAAGTAAAATTAACGATAAAAAAATGTTGATTACTGACGTTAAAAAAGATCTCTCATTCGCTTACAAGGTGAGTAATCTCATCAATTTATCCAGCATTTTGTGTTTAAATAGTAAATAAAAATTGACATGGAGAATTAAAATAAAACAAGATTGAGTTGAAGTGTGAAAATGAAACTTAAAAACAAACTAAAGGAGTTGCATATTGTTTGGCCTTTTCATAATATCCACAAGTTAAAAAGCTACTCATTAATTCCCCATCATCTTCACCACACAAACATAAAATACATACATGCTACATGACATGCATAAACATATAGTAGTATCACATACATGAGAGAGCCCATGCATATATGTCACAACTGCTACCATAAATAAAAAATATGTCGATGGGGATCGAGAAGAAATCAATATTCCCACTTATTCCTTAGTGTCACATCATACATTAGTATATTAATTAAAAATAATAGGATAAGGTGGATCGTCGATCGAGTGAAGGTTGTTGAAATCGGAGGGGTGAAATTTCCTACATGAATACCTAAAAATGCTTCTAACCTAATGAAGAATTCAAAGGCATATTAAAAGAGGATTAAATTCATCTACGTACCCTAAACGTATGCATGAGTGAATGAGAATAAAAATGATAATTATTCTGTGCCAAAGGTATTGTTGGTCTCTACTCTCTTGGTTGTTCATTGATGTGATCCTAAAACTAATGTATACTTAATTAACTATATGTTTAAATTAATTCAACAAGTAAAAATGAATTGGTTATATATTAAGTATTGGGTGGAAGTGATTTTCATTAATTGATTAAATACTCACTCCGTCCATTTTTATTTGTCCACTATATTATTTTGGAATGCTCAATAATATTTGTTCAGCTTATAAAATCAATAAATAATTTATCATGTATGTTGTGTCTATTTTACTCTTGCTATCAAATGCTAATTTATTTTTCAATGTTTAGATGAGTACTTGTATTCAATATGGGTGATTTGGTAAAATTACCCAGTTTTTCAATGTTTAGATGACGTGTATTTAATATGGGTGATTTGGTAAAATTACCCTTATATATCATTTAGGGGTCGTTTGGTGTGAGGGATAATACCAAATAGTCCCGGGATTAAATTATAGTACCGCTTATTTAGTTGTTTGGTTGGCAAGTTCGGGATAACTTATCCCGGGATTAATAATTAATACCGGGATAAGTTATCCCTCTCTTGGGGTGGTATAGTAATCCCGGGATAACTTATCCCGGGATAAAATAGGTAAATGACAAAAATGTCTCTTTCAACCCTTTTGTTATATCACTTTTTACATTAATGAAGGGCATTTTTGTAAACAAATAAATTGTTCTTAAAATTTATTATTTTGAATACAACAAACCAAACACTCAATAAAAAATAATCTCAACACAACTTATCCCATCATAACTTATCCCAACATAATTTATCCCATCATAACTCATTTTCAAACCAAACGACCCCTTAGGGCCTCTTAATCCCTGTGTCAAGTTAGTGGACAATGAATAGTGTACCATATGAAATTTAGATCCAACTCTCTTGAAACTTTTTTTTTTACCTTTTCCTAGGAGCTCTAATCTTTTTGCTCCATTAGTGACTCGAACTCACAATCTTCAGGTTGAAAGTGAGGGGCACTTACTAACTAAGCAACTCCTTCTTGTCTTTTCAAACTTATCAAAAAATTAACTATATTAAAGGTTATAATTCATAGTGTCCTGAAGCTAAATGTTGATGGATGCTCCGAAGGCAGTTCTGACAGAGCAAGAGGTGGTGAAATTCTCAGACCAGGCTCGTGGCATGCATGCATATACTAAATTGTATGGCCAAAAAGAATAATAATTATGCATAGCCCTGGCTATCTTTCCAGGTATTCAAATTTTGATAGTGTGGTCATAGGAATAACCTCAATCAAGTCACTATTTATTCATATCACTTCTTGGCAAGTAATTAAGTGATATTATTCAACAGATAGATCAAGGACCTCAATAAAAATGAAAGCTTTCTATTTTTCAACATTGATTCCAAGAAGAAAATATATATGTTGGCTAACTTGGGTGAAAGTATTGGGAGAAATAGGTTCTTCAATTTTTCTGGCGTTTTTTCAAGTTAAAGCTCTCATGAAGAATGATCAAGATAGTCCCCTATGTGTTGGCATTAGAAATGTCAAAGGGCAATTAATACATTTTTGCTTAGTTATATTTTGACTTATGTTTCTATAGCTAAGATAGGTTATTTTCTCTATGATGATGAACTTTTCATTAATAATATATCCCAAGGTTTTTTGCCAACTTATGATCAATAGGTTGGGGTTTATATCTAACCCTCCGTCAAAGGGTAGAGAAACTCTGGTATATATAAAGATTATACACGCAACATATATCTTGCATTAATTGGTTTGCTAAACACAAGTTTATGCTAGTAGATAGATTATTACTCCGTCCACTTTATAAGAAATGAAAAAGTTCACAAGTAATTAGCTTGGAGATGGCATAGTATCTACACATAACAAACTTGTGGTACAAATATACATGAGGTGATCCTAATGATTAGATCAGTTTCAAATTTAAGAAATTATCCATGACTCATACCCTTAAATATAAAAGAAATCACGATATATATAGTTGTGGCAAATATATATATAGCATTAAATTGATCGAGTCCTCTATCTAAAACTAAATATGCAATTCATTGCTATAATGTACTATCTTATTCAAGAGGCAACATATATTCTATCAATCAATTTGGAATTTTATCTCAGTATTAATGAGCATTATTTCTAAAACATGCTTGACTTTGGTGAGGACATCTTATAATTTCTTCGCAAAAATATTTTTCACAGAAAAGAGTCATATATATCATTCGTTTTGCATGTTTAGCTCTTATTTTTACTTTTATAAATACTCAGGATACATACTGTTAAAACTAAAATGAAAATTTCAATGAATTTATAATTAATTTTTAAGCTAAGCCCATTCTACACTGAAACATATACACATGCATTCAAGGAGATTCCCAAAACAATGACAAAATAAAATCAAAGTATCTCTTAGATATATAATTATTTGCACTGCTAACTGACAAAGAAAGTAGTTTTTCAAGAAAATTAGGTGGATTTAATTTATTTTTCATTTATTCCCATTAGCCAACAATGTTGAAGAGTAAACTAAAATGATGAGATAAATAAAACTAATTAATTGTTACCTAGGTTTCCTCAATGATATATGCGTACAAATTGTGAATAACAACAAGACAAGTAATATACATAGGACAAATTAAAGATCATAATGAAACAAGTACCTCAAAATCTCACTTAGAATTAATATTGTCTTCATTCACAAAGTCAGATCTAGGGTACTTGCCTTTTTTGCATTATTTTCCTCTGAAGTAGTTGTAGTAGTAGTATTTGATGAGAACAAAGAAAGGGAAAGAAGGTCCCCAACTTGTTCACCTTTCAATCTTTTTTGATGATACTCACTTGTTGTTTTCAATGAAAGGTTCAAATCGAGATCGATTTCTGAATCTTGAATCTTTCTTTTATTTGATGAGGATGTGTTTGTTGTCGTTCCTACAACTTCTTCTCTCATCCACCATTTTCCCCTTGAGGAAAGAGAATTATTCTCTTTAGTCCGCATTTGTGTCATCATTTCTTGTTCTGATGATCTCCTGTTGAATTGTTTGGCTATCTCATCTTTATCTCTATATGTCATTAGGAGATTTTGTTTTGCTGAGCTTGTTCCAATTTGAGTTGGCGGCCAAAATCTTTGATTATGACGATTTTGGTTTTTCTCAATTTCAATGTTTTTATTCCATGAAAACAAGTGTTCATGTGATGAGTGACCATTGATGTGACTTGCAAAACCATGCCTTGTACTAATACTAGAGCCAACCCCAATATTCATGTTATAAGGGTTGTACAACGAATTAGCTTGACGATTCCACAAAGCATTATCGTACCTGAAATATATATAATCAGAGACAAATATATGAAAAACAAATATTATATAACCAAATGAAATTCAAGTTTCTTTACCAAACTTGGAATAAATTATTTAAGATATCATAATAATAATTTGTACCTTAAGCTCGAACTAGAAGTTTGATTAAACCCTTGTAGCCTAGGAAGTTGTGTAAGATTGAAAATATGATGATCTCCATTCTCAAGTAGAAATCTTCCGTCTGTAGAAACTGCTAAGCCATATAGAATTTTAATAAGACAACTATTTCAGAAACCCTAATTTTGGCAAAACGTAACTAATTAATGAGACAACAAAAACTTACTTTGATTTGGGTCATCAGTTTTCTTGCTTCTATACATCTAAAATGGTACCCCAAATAAAGAAATCAGATGATTAAATTAAGCTGTAAATTTCAGAAACTAGTGAGATTTAATTATCTCGTATTATACCTGTAGATGGCTCTTGACATGTGCTATGCTAAGGCCTTTAATGTTCATAAATTGAAGAACCAATTTTGGTGTAGCTCCTAAAAATAAAATAAAACAAAATCATTACAACTAATTAACTTTGAATTAAATTACAAAGATCTATTTGATGAATTGGTTTTGTAAGAATTTGAGATAATATATAATAAAATAAGATTATGTGATGAATTATACTTACTATCTTGGCCACCTAATCTTTCAACAGCATGAACAAAGCGAAGATGGAGCTCAGGCGTCCACCGTAGCCTCGGTGTTTTGGAACGGACATATTGCCGTACACTTGCTGAATTAGTTTTTTTACCGTTCTCTTCAACAGTACTGTTACTAGAGCTGGATCTTGTTGTACCTTGAGCTTTACTATTTTCTTCTGTCTCGATATCGTCTTCCTCCTCCCCCTCCTCCTCCTCTTCTTCGAATTCAATTTGGTTTTTGGGGTTCGATTTTGAATCTTCTGTACTACTACTACTTCCACCTTTCATCTTACCTCTTCCCCGAACAAATTAAAACACTAATTATATCTCTTTACAAGATCGATGTTGAAAACAATAAGAAAGAAGAAAAAAGAATTTGGTGTACTCCTTGTAGCAAAAGTAAGAAAAAGTTGCTAGAATTAGGAATGAAATTTCTTCAAGAGGCATATAAAGAAAGAACAATTATATTGTTCTCTCTCTACATTTGTGGACTTTTTGCGTGATTTGCATGGATGATGTAGTAAAGTATACATGTACATGTGTGGTGATAAATACTTGCATGTGTACGTCGACTCTTTATGTTTATGTAATTATGTGTGTATGTATATACATACTAATTAATTAAATCGTACATGTTGAATTCTAGTCAATTGAAGTAAGTAAATGGCACATTCAAAGGATAATAATAATGACCTATATATAACATACCAACTTGTATGTGTATCCACAACTCAACAAGATCAAGATGTTCTTCATTATATATTACATTAAAAAAGTATGACATACTTTCCTTTATATAGTCGGTTTAAAGAAGAATATATAACACTTTTTTATTTTCTACAACACTTTAATTTCAACTTTTCACGTGACATGTTTAAGTCAAATTAGGTCATTCTATATTTTATTTTCTTAAAAATCTTCTATATATTTATCTTCATATTGTTGACGAAAAATTAAAATTAATGAAACAAGTATGTTTTCCAGAATATATATAATATTCATGCTTGACTCAGAGTTGTACTAATGATAAGGTTTGTCAATTACTACTAATTTGTTCCATTTTATATGCGGTTTGGCAGTACACGAAGTTTAAAATGTCAATTTGATTTTATTTTTAATATATTGTGTATTATAAATAGTGAGAAAAATATGATGAATAAATATTTTAAATTTTAAATAATGGAATTGTGTCAAAGAATAATTGTGGAAATAGTGAAAGTATTATTTGGAAAGAATTGGAGCATATGATTTTGTATAAAATGTGTTAGAAAAGTAGTTAGATGAATATAGAGGGGTAAGCTAAGGTTAAGTTTAATATTTTCTTATATTATTTTGAGATAGGTTTGAATGCAACATTTAATATATTTTTCAATGTAAAGTAGGAAATCCAGAATGATATTGGGTTTTTGTAAGTCCTAAAAATTAATTACTAGGATTGATAATGAACTAGGATACAAACTTGATAATGAACATAGCAATCTAGAATAGGATACAAACTTGATAATATAATGAGCATAGTAATTAAAGAATAATATTTTTTTTTCCTTTTCATTTTTATTTTGCTTCTTGTAGTTTGTTGTTGGCAGTTTGCATTGAAGACCTATCCTACTTAAAGTCAAAATTAAATTTGAGACGTCTATACATTGTACCCTTTTTAGTTTTGAGGTCCATGATTCTGAATAGACCATTTGAAGGTTGTTTAAAATAATTACTCTATAGCCATGTTCTATTTGTGTGGCAGTACATACATTGTTTTTTATTACTAATATGTTTAATTAAAAAGGTAGGAGTGTATTGACTTGTTCTTCATTCTAATAGTTGTAATATTACTCTTATTTCTTATTCTTCGATTTCAGTTATTATATATTGTTTCATATAGTTGATTACAGTACTATTTTACTGTAGTATATATATATATATATATATATATATATATTGCTCATTTGCTCTGCTAATATAAAAAAAAAAAACCGTTCTACTATCGAGGTAGCTAAAGATTAGATATATATATATATATATTAGATGTATGTTATTGTTATAATAAATAAGATTAGATGTATATTCTAACATTACAAATATTATTTTGTCTCAAGTAAAATAATATCACATAAATCGAATTAGAAAATCTGAGTGCATTGTGATCAACTTAGGGGTGTACAAAATCGAACCAAAAACCGAACCAAACCGTAAATCGAGTCAAACCAAAAAAAAAAACTGACTAGTAGTTTGGTTTGACTTGGTTTGGTATCGGAAAAAAAAACCCGACTATATTTGGGTTGGTTTGGTTTTAACTAAAAAACACCAACCCGAGACCAAACCAACCCGACATTATATATGTAATTTTAAAATTTTATTTTATACATAAAAATATTTATTTTGATATAATTTTAAAATATTTCTTATACTATTTCATAGTTTTTATCTTTTAATATATTATTTCAAGTTTAAAACTTAGAATTCGGAATGGTCCAATAAAGATTATAGTTCATAGATCGATGTTGATAATTATAACAAAACTTAATCAAAATCAAATTAATACTAATGCAAAAAGAAAATCAATTCAACACTAAGAATGACAATAATATTGAATATTTGTTCTTTAGTTTTACATTGGTTTAGACAATTAAAACACATAATCTAATTTTAATTTTTCTTAAATATTTAGTAATGTAACTAATACTTATTAAACTTATTTTAGCATGATTTAGTACTTTTAAATTATGATCATTTTCATGACTTTGCAATATTTATTTTATATGATGATTTCATTATTATTTTTTATTGAATATTTTTGTGTCATCGGTACTCATCTCATATTTTATGTTATTTTTTTAAGAAACACCTTAGATAATTGTATTTTGGTTGGATTAAAGAAATATTTGGAGCACAAGTTAATTTTATGTTTGTATGCAAACTTTATCGAAAAAATTCAAAAATCTGAAAAAAATCGAAGTTTATTAGTTTGGTTTGATTTATAAATTTAAAAATTCGACACAATAGTTTGGTTTGGTATTTGAAAAACCCGAACCAACCCAAGGTTAAAAAATCCGAATTTTATTAGTGTGATTTGATTTATAAATTTAAAAATTTTACACAAATAATTTGATTTGATATTTAAAAAATCCAAACCAATCCGATCATGTAGACCCTAGTGATCATCTTGTTTGCTGCTTTGTAAGATGAAGATTCTGTAAGTAAAGTGGGTAGGTGCAGACAAATTCTATAAATTAAAATAATACTACTAATGAATAAGCAATTGAATTCTTTTTTAACACTTTGCTAACTTATGTCATCTATATCAGAATTATATATGTTCAGTCAGACCATGTCTCCAGTGGTACTTAAAAGACAGAAATTGTCAGATCTGTTTCACCTTTTATTATTTAATTATCATAGACAACAGTATCTTCAAATTAAATTAGTATGAAATATGATGATAATAGATAATCCAGATAACTACTTTCATATGTCTCAAACTATAAGATTTGAGAATCTCAGATGCACATGCCCAATATGCTTTTATAATATAAGCTCTATATTGCAAATTCCAAAGTTATATACCTCATCTCGATTGATCACATATGAATGATATATATAGTTTCTAATAATTATTCCGATAATATGTATATAATAAAAATCATGATTAGAGTTAGTCCAGATAAAAATCTCCTTGTTTTTGACTTATTGACATTACAACAGGCTTAAGAGCAAGGAATGTGTAACATTCCGGAAATTTCTAAGTTAAAATTCGAATCATTCTTCATTTGTGTATAAGATTGTATCGTGTGATTCTTAAATTGTTCTTAGGTGTTATGATCAATTCTTAAATGTGGGAATGATTTTGGATATGAATTAAGGTCACTAGAACCCCCTAGCACAAAGTAAAAGTTATGATTGTTTTATCAGAAACTACCACAACAAAGTTTTCTGAGTCTGTGACCTATGAATCCCTTCTAAGGACGTAGTTCAAACTACGGCCCGTACTGTCAACTCGTGAAAATTTTTAGAGAGTCCAATTCCTACAGATCCATCTACGGGTCGTAGTTTGGACCCGTAGAATGAACTTTTCAGCCTTGAAAGTTCAATATGAATTCCACGGATGGGATCTACAGTCCGTAGATCAAACCACGAACTGTAGATGGCCCCATGGAAGGCTTTCGACAACTTTTTGAGTGGAGTTTCTTTTGTCTTTTTACTTTTTCTAAGCCCAAGCCATGACGCTTTAACTTCAATTAGGGGAATATATTCCACCAAGTACTTAGCTTTCTTTTATTTTACTCTCCCAATTCGCTCAATTCAAAGAAAACTTCAAAGCAGACAAACTAGGGTTTCAAGGCTTCCAATCAAGTTCTTCTTCAAACTTCTTCGATAACTTTGTTCAGGTATATATGTAAGGTTATTCATAGTGTTGGACTAAGTTCATCTTCACGCCCTACATCTAAATTCAGTGAGTAAGAGTTAAATCTAGTTTACTCAAATTAAAGTTCTATGATTTTTCCTGAATTTGAATTGTGTTATTATTCCGAGTTTGATTTCCTAACTATGAGATTATGGTATTCTATTCATTGAGATCCTTGAATTGTTGTTCATGCTTATATTTTCACATGAACCCTAGTTAATGAGATTTTGTTGAAAATTTTTGTTCGATTATTTCCATGCATTGATTTTGGAATTTAAAGTGAGTCAAAGTATATTTTAAAAGTATTTTTTTAGAAGAGTTTTAAGGTGAACGTTAATGGCCCCAAATGTTTTATTTTTACATTGAGAAAAAAAGTATTGTTTCAAGAAAAGTATATAAAGTGTCACGACAATACATGGCTCACAAGGCTCAATAATCACAGCCCAATAGGCACAATTCTACAATCAACATGTATCAAGTAACTCAATGTCAAGTAGATCAATCACACGTAATAAGTGCACCAATCACAGTTAACAAGTAAGTCAAACATAAGCATCAGAATGCATCAAATCACAATAATCACTCTTTTGCTGGAACCATTTTCCGTCAACTTTGTATCGTATCACTAGCCATAATCATTTCTCATTGGTCTTAGATCATGTCACTAGCCGGAACCATTTTTCATAAGCTTTATATAACTAGCCGGAATCATTTTTCCCATTGGTTTTATATCACGAGTCGGAACCATTTCACATCGGCTTTGTATCACTAGTTGGAACCATTTTCCATCGGCTTTATATCATATTACTAGCCGAAACCATTCCTCATCGGCTTTATATCACATGTCTCACCGCGGTGTACAACAATCAATGCACATAAGCAAGTTCATACCATAAGGATGAGACAACAATTCATGCCCACATTCATGCTATCACAGCATTTCATCAATCAATCAATAGGGACCACAACAAGGCAATTCACAAGCATTATGATCAACACATAACCTTTTCATCTCAACACATTTGTATTCATTAAGATTTGTCAAGTGGAACAATTAACCCTTCACCTCATTCTCATTACTCCCAAGACACATACAATATATGAAGGGAATACACGAATTCTACTAGATTACAAGGTTTAGGAGATCACTTGCATCATTTCAACCAACTAGTCCCTCCAAGACTTGAGTCTTTCCCTTCTGACCAATGTCCAAAGTCACACAATCTACATCAATCAAGTATTCATAATAAATTTCTGGAAAAAAATACCCAACTCATATACTTGAAAAAATAGGTCAATCAACAAAAATCCAATTTCGAAAATGAAGTTTGAATTCGAAATTCTTTATTTGAAATCATTACCCAAGGCATTTGAAATCCATTGGTGAAAACCATTTCGAAAAAGGACTTCAAATTAGTTCACAATCTCCATTTGAGTTTAGAATTCGAGTTCTTGAAAAACCTTGTCATTTGCTAAATAAATTCCCAAATTTTTATGTTAAGATCCATAAATAATCAAAGGAAAAATGAAGTTTTAGGGTCACAAAAGCTTACCCAAATGATTTAGCACAAGAAATCTCTTCAAAAATCGCCTCCAAGGATTTACCAAGCTCAAAAATGAAAAATTAGGCTTAAACCCCGAAAATGACAAGTCAAAACCCCTCTCTAACCCGCAAAAGTCAGGGTCTTCGCTTTCGCGAAGGTCACCAAGGTGACCAACCCTAGGCGATCGCGATGGTCAACCTGGCGTTTCGCTTTTGCGAAGGTCAAGAAAGCGACAATTCCTTCGCAAACGTGAAACACAACATATTCCAAGCACCAGAAAATCAGCCAACTCTCAACATCAAAAGGACCCTCATAATTTATTCAGAACCCCGTCCACACAAACTATATAAGTAAATTGATTAACTTGAAGTTCTGGACTCAATGGAACAGTCGAAACACAAATTTGGGGTCTCCTTGACTTGACATCCGTAAAAACCACAAGAAACTAACACAATGCCTAAAAGGCTAAATCAAGCTCGCGACCTCTCAAAAATCAACCAAAACCTCACCTAAGCCTAAAATCATCCCCCGAATCCAAAGGAACTCTTAGAATATTGATATGAGCATTTGAATCCCGAATGATGATCAAAGTCAACTCAAAGGCTAAATTTCCACAATTTTCCAACTTAGGATCTCAAATCCTCAAAAAGACTCCAAATCTTAAACCGTCAACTCTCACATATCAGATTACACATTCTAGGGCCGATGAAATCGAAGGAATTCCATTCTGACACTCAAAACTTCAAAAGACACCGAAAACTATTTTTTAACAATTTAAGCCTTTCAAATTCAAAGCATACCAAATCCTCAACTTACAACTCAAAGTTCGAAACCAATTTTTAAAACTCAATTAAAAACAACTCGGGGTCAATATCGGAATTGTCAAAATGGTAAATTCATGAAACTTTTCAAAAATGACCGACCGAGTCATTACATAAAGAGTTTTTCAGAAGCATTTCAGTCAGATAAATAGAAGTTATATTACCCTTAAAGAGGGTATTGGTTTCACATTGAAAAGAGAGTTCTATTTTTAGAAAGGTATAAAAAGTTTTTCAGAATTTTAGAAAGATTGAGTATAGAGTAGTTACCTCTTAAAGAGGTCCTTTGAGAACTTATCTCAACCATAGAATACTTTTACTTGAGAATTGAGTTATATATATTGGGAGTAATATTGAGAACTGATATGGGGAAGAGCTCAGACAACTCTAATTCTCCATAAACCACGTAGCTAGCTTGGGTTAGGATCGCACTGACTTTCGGGCAACTCTTCACTGCCTTTGAGCAGATCTTTTAGTGGTTTCATGAGCTGAGTTTGTTTTATGCCCCAGCAATAGTATAGGACAATTCTGATAGAGTGGGCGATACGTTGTATCATCACGAGTCTCATAGTGATGGTTTTCGGTTAGAGAAACTTCAAAGTGAAGTAAAATATATTTTAATATATATTTCAGTTCAGTATTTGCTATTATTACATCCTTAGCGTAAGAGCTTAAATTATTTTTTCCATAATGATTTATACTATATTTCATTTGAGTTACCTTCAGACTTTTAGCTCAGTTATTTGTTATTCAACTATATTACATACTCATGCATTCAATGTGTTGATGTCATTTTACCAACATTTTTTTATGATGCAGATTCAGGTACTTAGGATCTTCAACAGGATTTCCATTGAGATCTGTTGGAATGTATGCGTCCACTTAAGTCGATGGGACTAGGTCCTCAACACAGTTACAATATTGACAGTAGAGAATAAATGCTGAAAGTAAAGATTGACAAGAGAGTTTACGTGGAAACCTCCTTGCTCAAGGGAGTAAAACCACGACCTGGCCTGCCAGGACTTTTAGAACTGTTTTTCACTAATCTTCTCCAAGCAAAAGTAAAAGCCAGTTACAAACCGAGATTAGCCTGCTAATCCCAACTCTAAGTAACACCTCTTATTACTTAGATGAGCTAGAGTAGATACTACACTACCCACTATACTAATCCTATTCAGATTAATATAGACTTTTAGAGTAAGAACCTAAGTTACCATTAACCTAGTTCTTACAATGATTCAAACAGGTTGAAACGTTTCTTATCACAATGAAACGAATTCTACAATGTAAGCACTATTACAAGCAAACAAAATACAGCTGGTACAAAAAGTAAATATATCGCAGCACTTCTATCAAGTCCCTTGCTGTTTTTAAGCTTGAAAGTTTCTCTCTTTGAATGAATGAATAATTTGTTGTTTGTTCTTGGGTATATTTAGACATGAAAAGTTATTATCCAATGAACAAGCAACCTCGTTGCTTCTGATTGGTGAAGTACTCTGCAGCTTCACCAACCTTCTGACGCAGACATCTTTCCAGTTGTACAACACTTTGACCACTGGACGAGTATTCATACTCTGCAGAAGACCAGGTCCCTACACTTGTGAGGAGATTATCAAAACATCAAGAAGCATAAACACTTATCAATTTCCCCCTTTTTGATGATGACAAACAACCTGCATAACTCCTCACATGAGTGAACAAACATTCATTTAAATACATAACAAATTCCCCATTTGTTAGTGCACAAGTAAACCACAGTTCCCCATTAGTTCAATGCCCCTATTCCATAGCCAAGTTACAACAAGACTTCCCCCTTTTGACATCATTGAAAAGGTGAAGCAGTAAACATATACAAATTAAATGCAAGGAAATGAAGAATTCAGGGCCTTGGGCCATACAGAACATGTGTATGTAAGCATAAAGAGAATATTAAACCACACATGAACAGGGCACAAAACAAAAGAGAGGTTCATATCATATATTCTGGCCACTGTAGTTTGTCAAACTAACAAAAAGCCACAGGAGTATATGATGACAAAGCGGAACTTCAAAAGAAAAGACAGACAACAAAAGAAACAAGACACATTTAGGACAGAGGAAGAGAGGGAGTAAAAGTACGCATCAACAACATCATGCGTTCATTTGCACACTCATGGGCCTGTATCAGTTGCTTGTTTAGGGACTTAATTTCCTCGTTGAGAGAGGCATTTGTCTTCACCAACATTGTTTTTTCATTTCTTAACTCTTTGAGCGTCAGCTCGTGACCCTCACTGGTACCAGGTCCCCTGGAAATAGTCTTCTGCAATTCAGACTTGAGCCTAGTGATTTCAAACTCCTTATCACTCAGAATATTGGTCAGATCAGTCACCTCTCTCCTAAGAGTAGCCTGCTGCTCTAGAACATCCGCCACTTGAGATCTTCATTTAGCCTATCCCTCAATGCACTCACATTCTAGTAGAGTAGACATAGTGAACATCTGTTTGGTGGTACCAGGTACCCCTTTTCCCACTAGAACTTCAAAATGATTAAAGACAAAGTTCAGTAAATACCCATAGGGAATGTCGTGCTTAGCATTCTTCCATGTCATTACTCTATGCATATGTTCCAGCATGATGGCATGGAGGTTGATTTCCTCAAGCTCATCAAGCTTTTCCATGAGGAAAAGATCGGCAGCAAAAGCCACTGTTCTCTTCTCAGTCCTGGGCACCACTACTTTGTTAATGAACTCGAACATCAACTGATACTCTCCCTTAAGAAACTTCTTAGGCATCCCTACACGCATGACATCTCCTCATTTTGTAGCAAGCTTTGAGAAATCACCAGTAGGTTTATAGCCCTCAATAGTTTGAACTTCTGCCACAGGCACTCCCAGAATGATTCCCAAAGTTTCTTCATCAAGGTGAATCTGCACATTCCTGACAATAGTTGTGATTCCACCATCTTCCAGTAATTCCATTTTGTAGAAGAATTCACGCACTTCAGGTTCGTGCAAGTATGGAATTGGTGGTTCAAACAGATGATTCCAGCCTTGAATGGTAACAGCATCAACTAGATTGGCCATATTAAAAGTTGTTAAACTATCAGGGTCAAAGACTCTACCGTTTAAAACTCTTTGTTGCTCCATTTTCTCTACCTGCTCTACTCTAGTCAATTTCTTCTCTTTGATTTGATTTGTAACCTTGGGACCAGGTCCTTTTACGGGTTGTTCCTCTGACTGCTTTCTTTCCTTTCTCCTTTTGTAAGAGGTTTCTATTTTTTAACTTTCACATTCATCGCAGGAGATTTCTTCCTCCCCGTTTGATTTCCCTTTGATTTAACCCTTTTTTTCTTCAATTTCTCTCCTCTTTTTTGCCACATACTTGGCAGCATCCTCAGATTCAGTCTCATTGTTCTCAATAATCAGAGGAGTAGAGGTAGGTTGGTTAGGTTCAAGCCCTTCTCTTCTCCTCTTCCTAGTTCTTTCAGTATGGGCTTTGCTTGCCGCAACTGCACTCCCCATAAACTTTTGTGTTTCGCTCCTTGTAACATACTTCATTTTGTCTCCTTTAGAGTGAGACAGAGCCAACTTTCCCTTCCCCTTTCTCTGTAGCTCCTTTTCTTGTTTACCAGATTTACCAACACTGTCAATCTCAGACGTACCTTGATTGTTTCCAACTCAGGAACATTTACATGAGATTGGTTTCCTCCTCGCATTCTCCTTGAACACCATCTTAGTGGAACATCTTCTTCTTCTTCTTCCTTCTCGTTCACAACATCAGAGGATTTTGGTGTTTGGTCGAAGACAGGCTCACTTCTGTGAGGGACCTGATCCGGTGACTCCAATTCATGCTCACTTCTGTGAGGGACATAGATTTTTTGGGAGCCGGTTTATGATTTTTAATTTTGAATAGGAGATGGAAGCTAAATAGTAACCCTCCAAGAGAGATTTAAATTTAAAGGGTATCGGGTCCCAAAAGAGGCGACCCTTGGTATTAAAAGCGACAAGACGTTTTGAAACTGACGCGATGAATGGGAGAGTGACACGTGGCAGTGATGTTGATATTTAGACAGTGTAGTATAATTGATACTCACCTCATGAGGACCAGGTCCTTCTTTCAGTTTGTAACTCTGCCTGTGTGATTAAACCTTCCTTTCATCTAAACACACCATGAGTGTATACCTGCATTAAGGTGCCAGAAGTGAATTCTTTTATGACAAACAGTAAAACAAGCATAGATACCTGCCCTCCTTAACATAATCAATAAGAAGGATTTTTGTGCAAATCTTGTCACGCCCCGAGCCTACACCCTGGGCGGGACCGGCACTCGGAGACCATTGCTGGCCCCAAGCGAACCCTTGGCCTGGCTTTCTTAACTCAGTGGAAACCTAACTCAACAGAATAACTTAATGCAATGAAAGGTTATAAAATAACCAACTGATAAAATCTGGCCAAAACGGCAACTCGAGTCTCAAAATATAATATTTACATATATACATAGATGAGAGACTCAAAACCAACTAACTGACTGACTGACTGTCTATGAAGCAAGCCTCTAAAATACTGAGATGGATGTTGGGACAGACCCCACAACATCCTAATAAAACAAAACTAGGAACACAAAATATCTGAGTTCTCTGGAATGCAAAGAGGCTCACCACTGACTCTGGAGTGCTCGACTGGATCAACGGCGTGCTGGATGCTGATCTTGGGTACCTGCGTCTGCATCATAAGACGATGCAGGCCAACTGGAATCAGTACTTGGAATGTACGAGTATGCGAGCTGGACCGCTAAACAACAACTTAAGCTTGAAAGAAATACAAAAGAGAACTTACCTTGGCTCTGTTCAACTCATGAATAACTAAACTCAATATAAAGCAATAAGACACATGCAATATATATAAAGCTTTGTAAAACTATTTAAAACATGACGTAAAAATCATATTTATAATATCATGAAAATACCATGCTTCCTCTCAAAGTCTACTTGCGCAATGCATGAATGAAGTCCCATACCCCCATCCATACTAAGCAGAACTTATCGAGGAACCAAGCTCTTTCTACTGCTGTGGGAGTTTCTCTAACCGATAACCACCACTATGAAACTAAGTGGTGATACAACGTTTTACCTCACGTTGCCCAAGGACCATCATATACCTTGTCGTGATATAGGACCTTACTATTGCTTAGTGGATCCGCTAGCTTAACTTTTGTGGTCATCTAAAAAGTATGACCCGAGAAATCCCATGTTGGCTACATGGTTCTATGGGGGCTGTGAGTTCTTTGAACGCTCCCCCAATTCAGTGCTCAAGACTACTCCCAAAAATACTTTAGCTCATAAGTGTTTTAAACACATCTTTCTTTAGTTGAGATAATTACTCAAAACTTAGCCCGAAGGCACTTGAAAACTCTTTCTAAAAATAACAAATCAAAACCATATTTTTTTTAATATGATCATTGATGACTCAGGATATTCATACTGCTTAAACATTGATGGTATATCTAGAGACCATACTGTTTAAACATTGATGACATACTCGATTTGTCATGCTAATCATATTTTAGAAACTCTTTTACAAAACTCATTTTTTCTTTTTAAAAGAGATAGTGCTCAACTTCTCAACACTCTTTTGGAAATCTCAGTTTCATCTCAACTTAAATATGAAAACACTTATAAACTTCTTTGGGAAATACTTAGTTCCCTAATTACTTTTGAGAAATGAACTCAACTCTTGACTCTTGACTTAACTCGAAACTCTTGACTTAACTGAAAACTCGATAATCTTTACTCGACTTGAAACTTGAAACTCTTTACTTAGCTTGAAACTCTATACTCTTTGCTTGACTTGAAACTCTATACTTAACTTGGAACTCGATACTCAACTTGGAACTCGAGCCTTAGAATGAAGTTAAAACGTTCGACAACGACTCTTGGAAAGCTTTAAAGACTTGATTTGACTTGCTTAACTTCTAAGCTTGGCTCTAACTTCACTTGACTTCTAACTTCACTTGACTTTGATCCTAACTCACCTTGAATTGGATTATGGATTCAAGGGTAATGATCTCATGTTTACGACACTTCTCATTTTCTTACTCACTTGCTCGAGTCTTGAAACAAGTTAGTAGAAATTGTAGACAACTCCTCACAAAGACTCAAAGGGATTTCCTTAGAATATTTGAAAGAATTCTCAAAACATAACTCTCAACTCTACCTTGAATTATGAATTCAAGATTTTGATCATGTTAGGAATGACTTTTAGGTGCTTAGAAGTAGCTTTGAGTAGTTGGAATCGAAAAGGAGTGAATGTGCACTTTAAATGAACTCAAACGGGGCAACCGACGACAACTAGATGGGGCAAGTGACCCTGGCGCCATGGGTGGCGCGGGGCACCAGCCCCTAAACTTCAGAGGTGAGTTTGGGGCGCTCAAGAAGGCGCGTCGCGCCAGGCCCCCAACCCAGAAATTTCAGCAAGCTCATTTTCTCATTTTCTCACCTTATTTCACCTAAAATCGAATGGTTTCTTCCCCAAATCACTTAGAATCATTAAAACCCTCAATATACCATAGATTCAACTCAAAAACACCACCGGAAACATACACCAAACCAACAAGAAACTTCAACAACACAACCACAAACTTCAACCAACACAACCACAAACTTTAACAAATACAACCAACAACTTCAACAAACACAATCAATCTTTTTCTCGAAAGTAAAACGAGTTTGGCGTGTGGGGGAAAGGATCACCCAACACTAAAAGCTCACATACCTTAATAGGGATCACCCCCGACGATACCACGACAATCTTCTTGCTTGATCTTCTCTTTCTCCTCTTCTTCTCTTCTTCTTCTCTTCTTCACTCAAAACCCTCACTGTCACTCTTTTAAAATGGTAAAACTGATCTAAAAACCAGTCCAACACTAATATATAACCAAAAGAATTGGTTAGTGAAAAGACCAAAATGCCCTTAAATTTCCGGACGGATTCCCTGTCAACTGCCCAACTTTAAATGGCCATATCTCACTCATACAAACTCGAAATCGAGCAAAATCGGTGGAGTTGGAAAGATCATTCCACAAGTTTCGCAACCATAACTAGAACTACTCCTAACTCATCCTGAGCTAGGAGTTACGACTGCTCGAAGTTGGCCAAAAATTCACTGATTTCCATACTTAGCCAAATTTCCAAAACTTTAAAATTCTTTCCAAAAATGAAAATTTCCAATTCTAAGCCTCTTCAATTATTTCACATTGCCGGATGTTACAAATCTGTCGAGGGGTTAGGTGATTTTGTGCATCCCTAGCCTCATCCTATTTTTGATGAAGAATTCTTTACTTAATGGTTTTGTAAAGATGTCAGCCAACTGGTCTTCAGTTTTACAGAACCTCATCACCACATTTTGTTTTTCAACATTGTCTGTTAGAAAGTGATGCCTTACATCTATGTGCTTTGTCCTCTTGTGCTGGACCAGATTTTTGGCCATGTTCATGGCACTAGGTATTATCACAAAAAAAGGAATGGTGTTTGTAAGTACACCAAAATCTTCCAGTTGCTGCTTGATCCATAACAGTTGTGCACAACATGATGCAACAGCCACATACTCTGCCTCTGCCGTAGACAATGCAACGGAATTATGCTTCTTTGTCCCCCATGAAATCAAAGCTGATCCAAGGAAGTGTGACATGTCTGACGTGCTTTTTCGATCCATCAAAAATCCTGCATAATCAGCATCAGCATAACCTTTAAGATCAAAAGAGTCACCAGTAGGGTAGAAGAGGACTAGGTCCTGAGTTGCCTCAAGTATCTCAGGATGTGTTTGGCTGCCTTCAGGTGAGACTCATTTGGTGCTTCTTGAAACCTTGCACACATCTACGATGAACACTATGTCTGGCCTGCTTGCAGTTAGGTATAGGAGTGATCCTATGATTCCCCTGTACATAGTTTGATTTACCTCCACACAATCTTCATTTATATCTAGTTTCACACTTATGCTCATAGGAGTATCCAACACCCTTGCTTCGAGTAGGTTGAATTTCTTGAGCAACTATTTGATGTACTTCTCTTGGCATATTGAAGTGCCTTGAGAGGACTGTTTGATCTGTAAGCCTAGAAAGTAGGTGAGTTCCCCATCATGCTCATTTCGAACTCACTACTCATCAAATCAGCAAACTCTTTGCAGAGTAAGTTTGAAGTTGCTCCAAATATGATATCGTCCACATATACCTGCACAATTAAAAATTTCTTACCTCTGGATTTTAAGAACAATGTATTATCAATTTTACCTCTCTTGAACCCATTGGTGAGAAGAAACTTTGACAGGCGTTCATACTAAGCTCTGGGAGCATGTTTTAACCTATACAAAGCCTTGTCCAATTTCAGCACATGATTGGGCAGGTCTTCATCTTCAAAGCCTGGAGGCTGCTTGACATATACTTCTTCCTTCAGATTCCCATTCAAGAAAGCACTCATGACATCCATTTGAAATAATTTGAATTCCATGTGAGCAGCAAAAGCTATCAAGATTCTAATGGTTTCCATTCTGGCTACAGAGGCAAAGGTCTCATCATAATCAATTCCCTCTTCTTGATTGTAACCCTGTACCACCAGTCGTGACTTATTTCTAGTAATGATCCCATGTTCATCAAGTTTGTTTCTGAAGACCCATTTGGTCCCTATAATGGTCTTGTAGAGTGGTTTGGGGACCAGGTGCCACACATTGCTTCTCTCAAACTAATGAAGCTCCTCCTGCATTGAAGTTACCCAGTCTACATTCTTCAAAGCTTCCTTGATGTTCTTGGGTTTAGTGGATGATATGAATGCTGAATGTGCAACTAGATTTCTTGATTTAGACCTAGTTTGAATTCCTGAGTCAAGTGGAGAGATGAGATTGTCTAGTGGATGTGACGATTGATGTTTCCATCCGGACTTTCTGGTAATCTTTTCTTCTCTGTCAGCATCAGAATCACCTTCATCTTCTTCAAGATTTTGAGACAATGTTTCATGTGATGAGCCAGAGGGACCAGGTCCTCCTGAGTGTCCTGCATCATTCTTTTTTGTACCCTGATCATTCTGCTGCTTGTTCATCAGTTCCTTAAACTCATATTCCTCATCGTTCTCATTTATTGTACCTAATTCATCAAACTTGATGTGCATTCTTTCTTCAACACAAAGAGTTCTTTTGTTGAACACCCTGTATGCTTTGCTTATAGAAGAGTACCCAACAAATACACTTTCATCACTCCTGGCATCAAACTTGCCTAAATCATTCTTTCCATTATTCAAGACAAAATATTTGCACCCAAATGGTTTAAGATGCGCAATTGAAGGTTTTATGTCATTTAACAGCTCATAGGGGGTTTTCTTGACGATCGATCTGATAAGGCATCTGTTTGTCACATAGCACGCTGTATTAACTGCTTCAGCTTAGAAATTCATTGCAAGTCCTGAATCAATCAACATAGTTCTAGCAATCTCCACCAGAGTTTTGTTCTTTCTTTCAACAACTCCATTTTGCTGAGGAGTTCTTGGTGCTGAGAAATTGTGATTGATTCCATTTTCTACACAAAACCCTTCAAATTGAGAGTTCTCAAACTCTGTACCATGATCAAATCTGATACTGGCTATCCTGCAATTTATCTTCATTTGAATGGCTTTGGCAAAGGTGATCAGTTGTCCAGCTGTCTCATTTTTCGTCCACAGAAACATGTTCAAGTAAACCTGGAAAAATCATCAACAATGACAAGAATATATCTCTTACCTCCTCTGCTTTGGATTCTAATAGGTCCATGTGGAGCAGCTCTAGAGGTCTCGTTGTACTGACTCCCTTCTTGGATTTGAAAGATAACTTGGTTTGTTTCCCTTTAGCACAGACATCACAAATTTTATCGTTTGAAAACTTCAGTTTTGGTAACCCGCGGACAGGTCCCCTGCAACAAGCTTGTTTAGTAAAGAGGAACTTACATGACCTAATCGCCAATGCCAAAGATTTGCATCGTCAGCTTGAGCACTCAGGCTGAGAGATTGGCCCCTTCAATAGAATCAAGATTAGCAATGTACATATTCTTAACTCTTTCAGCAGACATCACAATTTTCTTGGTTGCAAAGTTTGTAACTAGACATTTATCAACCATGAACTTGACTTCATTTCCTTTATCACAGATTTGTGAAATGCTCAAAAGATTGTATTTTAAACCCTCCACATAATGAACATTATTTATCGAATTATTAGCCGATCTCTCTATTATGCCAATACCAAGGATAGAGCACTTCTTTCCACCACCAAACGACATACCACCACCTTGGTGTGCTTTCAAAGAGAGAAAGTTTGAAGTGTCTCCAGTCATGTGCCTTGAGCATCCACTGTCCATATACCAGCACTGACTCCTTCCTCTCTTCTGCATAAAAATCATTTATTAGATTTAGGAACCCACTTCAAACGGAGTTCCCAGTACTTATCAAGAGGCCTAATAAGAAGCCTTCCTATCCAGGGAGGCAGGATGTTCTTATTGAAATTATAAAGGGGACCAGGTCCCTTGTGTCCCTTTTTAACCTCATTTTTAGATCTAACAAATTTCACATGCCTTTCTTTAGCTTTTCTCAGACTCTCACACTTTTCTGTCAAATGTCCATTTCGACCACAGTGAGTGCATAAAAGGTTGTCAGATACAGATACATATTTTCTATGGGGATTGTAGGGGGGTTCTATTGGTCTGCGTCCCAGCCCTTTCTTTCCATTGAAACTTTGATTGGACAAATTAGAAAGTATCTTAGAGGAGTCAGTCCATTTTAGGGAGTGACTTAACTCCTCCTTAACCTTACTCAGATCCTTTCTCAGTTGAGAATTTGTTTCAAGAGAAGCAACTAGCTTAGACTCAGAAATTTTTAGCTTTTCTTCTAGTTCCTCCTCAAGAATGCTAAGCTTTCTCTTTCCTCCTACTAAGGTGTCAGGGTCCTTCTCATGAGTTATGTTACTGGTCTCTAGAGTACCTATCCTTTCACTTATTTCAGTAACTTGAGACATAAGAGCAGAGTTCTTATCTTCACACAAACTTAATTTTTTATTCAACATTAAGTTTTTAGTGGTTCGTTCATCAACACAGTCAATAAGCAGGGTAGCAAGTTTCCTTAGGTTTTCAATAGGCAGATTATCTAGATCATCTTTAAGATCAAAAAGAGTTACCTCGTTTGAATCCTCTTCATCATTAGAATTAGCCATCAAGGAGAAAATAGAGTTGAAAATGCTTTCATCATCTTCAATGACCATCATTGAAACATCCTCATGACATTCTTCATCTTCTTCTGATTCACTTGAGTCATTTCCCCACACAACAAAGGTTTTCTTCACCAGCTGATCAGCATGTGCCTTTCTTCGAGCATGGTCTTGGACCAGGTCCCTCTTGTGAGGTCTGGTGTCATGAGTTTTCTGCTTTTGACTGGGGCAGTTCCTCATGAAGTGACCAGGCTTGCCACACTTATGGTAAAGATCATTTGCAGTAGTAGTTCTGCTGGCAGGGGTTTTTTTTTGGAAGCATTCATGCTTCTTTAAGATCTTCTGAAATCTTCTAGTGACATATGTCATCTCATCCTCCTCTTCAGTCACCTCACTTTGAGATGTTTTCAATGCAATGGACTTTTCATTCTTTCCTTTCTTCACATTCGTCCCCTGTTTCTTGTTCATCTCGTAGGTCTGAAGATTCCCAATCAGTTCATCCATGGGAAACGTCATTAGATCTTTGGCTTCTGTTATGGCATCCACCTTGCTTTCCCAAGAAATTGGAAGCACCTTGAGGATCTTGCGATTTTGCTTACGGATAGGAATAGGTTCACCCAAACCTCTCAGCTCGTTAGTGATAGAGGTGAATCTTGAGTTCATCTCAAAGATGGTTTCCCCTTCCTTCATAATGAAATTTTCATACTGAGTGGTAAGCATATCAACCTTAGACTCTTTCACTCGCTGAGTTCCTTCGTGGGTTGTTTGAAGACAGTCTCATATCTCTTTGGCAGTCTCACAAGCAGAAATCCTGTTGTACTCATCTGCTCCAATTCCATACACCAAAATCTTCTTTGATTTGTAGTTCTTTTCTATCTTCTTCCTATCTGCTTCATTGTACTCTTTTCTGGTTTTGACAGCAGTAGTGGTGAGCTCTCCATCCTTCACCTTCTTTGTAGGAATATATGATCCATCAAGGATAATGTCCCACAACTTAGTATCCTCAGTGTTGATGTAGTCGTGCATTCAATTTTTGCCACCATCCATAGTAATGACCATTAAAGCGAGGTGGCCTGGTAGAAGACTGACCTTTCTCCATATTAGGTAGGGCAGCCATTCCTTCTGGATCTTTTCTTTTCTAGGTGTTAACCAAAATGAAAAGTCAAGCTCTGATACCACTTGTTGGAGTGTATGCGTCCACTTAAGTCGATGGGACCAGGTCATCAACACAGTTACAATATTTGACAGTAGAGAACAAATGCTGAAAGTAAAGATTGACAAGAGAGTTTGCGTGGAAACCTCCTTGCTCAAGGGAGTAAAACCACGACTTGGTCTGCCAGGACTTTTAGAACTGCTTTTCACTAATCTTATCCAAGCCAAAGTAAAAGTCAGTTACAAACCGAGATTAGCCTGCTAATCCCAACTCTAAGTAACACCTCATATTACTTAGACGAGCTAAAGTAGATACCACACTACCCACTATACTAATCCTATTCAAATTAATATAGACTTTTAGAGTAAGAACCTAAGTTACCCTTAACCTAGTTCTTACAATGATTCAAACAAGTTGAAACGTTTCTTATCACAACGAAACAAATCCTACGATGTAAGCATTATTACAAGCAAACAAAATACAACTGGTACAGAAAGTAAATATACCGCAGCACTTCTATCAAGTCCCTTGTTGTTTTTAAGATTGAAAGTTTCTCGCTTTGAACGAATGAATAATTTGTTGTTTGTTCTTGGATATATTTAGACATGAAAAGTTATTATCCAATGAACAAGTAACCTCGTTGCTTCTGATTGGTGGAGTACTCTGTAGCTTCACCAATCTTCTGACGCAGACAGCTTTCCAGTTGTACAACACTTTGACCACTGGACGAGTATTCATACTCTGCAGAGGACCAGGTCCTTGCACTTGTGAGGAGATCATCAAAACATCAAGAAGCATAAGCACTTATCAAGATCACTTCATCTGTTCGTCAGCTTTTGAGTGGGGCGTCATTGCATCCGGAGGACTTTAGTTTTAATGAATTGTTAGTAGCAGCATTTTGAGGTGTCGTGGGTCTTTTTTTGACACTCATCTTTATACAGTAGAGGCTTCATAGATAGACAGTTTTGGAGAGTCTTTCAATTTCACATGTTTTATTGAAAACTTATGTTGCATACTTAGCATATTCAGAGAGTTTTGAGATTCAGCAAATTTTTGTTAAATATTTCTTTCAGTTTAATGTTTGTGTATGCTTGAGTTAGTCTTCCGCTTGTAGTCAGCAAGGATAAGGGTTCACTTGGAGACCAACAATAGTTCTCGAGTGCCGGCCACGTCCAAGGTGTAGGCTCGGGTCGTGACAAAATGTCTCAACTCTCTAATTCCCAAGGGTAAGGGCCTAAGGGGCGAACCTTCTAGTGTACTTTGATTCATCTCATCTATTCTTGCTTTCGAATCGACTTTTTAGATATAAGTATAGGGAAGTGTGTCTGGATCTTCTATAATAAATATGAATCAGAAAATAATGTCTAACAAAATTAACCACTCTATAAAATCAGATTTATTCTTGTACATTAGTCCTCTCCTCCTTATTCTTCCGAATTTTCGTGATCATTATGGGAAATGAGACTGCATGGAAATTCAACAAGGAGCAATCAAAAACTCCCCTTTGTAAGGAGAGTTAGCTTTAAGTTAAATTGTGAACATAAAATTATGTGTGTGCCGCTGGATATATAGCCTTTTGACTATATATAGGTTAATTTGATCAAGTGCTAGTCTAGTAACTACGGTTATTAATTCAATTATCAGTCCTTTCTCATACATTTTGATACGTGACACATGTTAAAAATTGAATTCATTAAATTCAAATTTTGGCCTTCTCTGGCAGGATGTAGGACATTTTAACTGCCCAACATGATAAAAATGTTTGCCAAAATGTTTTATTATGAGACCACAAACGTAGTTTCCAAAAGGTTTCAAGACAACCATGCAGTTTTATACATTAATTATAATAAAAAGTAAAAAAAAAATAAAAAAAAATTATACATTAATTATCATCACAACATTGACCTTAAAGTTTTTTTTTTTCTGGTTTAATTTTCTTGTGAAATGAGTAGGCAATACATTCTTTGTTCGTGCGAACTGTCATTAAAAGAGCAGCTATAATATATACAAAGTTTTCTACTTTTGGCATATGAATTACACGAGAGCTTCATGACATGTTCACAGCCGTCCAAGACAAAAACAAACCTTAAAGCTATCCGCTCTTGTGATCAATAGAGAAAGTGTAAATATATGATTCTTTTTTCATATAATCCAGACACAAATATTATGAGAGGTAAAAGTGAAAGCCTTTTTAGTACGGATGGCATAGACGAACCCAAAATATGAAGATTTCTGGTGCACCAATAAACTTAAAATAAAAGCAAAGAAATAGGACTCTAGCTAGATTCAAACCCTAGTCTCGTGAATGGTTCATTTAGCTTGTACTAGTAACACAAGGCAACTCCTATACTCCTCATGAGTGAACTGTTAATTATATTCTAGTTTTGGTTAGTTTCTCAAAATATATATACACATGATTTTTTCTGAAATTAACTGGTGAACGTGCACCCCGGGACATATGATCATATTGATCTGTGACTAGCGATGAGATTCAATCTCAGGATCTCTACATACTCTGATACCATGTTGTGTGAGCATACTTTTATTATTTAATTATATTCTTAATAAAGATGATGGGTGTTGAAACGTTAAAAGTTACTACTAATGTGGAATGTTACACATCTAAAAGAAATTTCTATATTTCTATTAAAGAAGTTATTTTCCTCATTTTTAATGATTTTAAAAAAATATATTTTTCAAAAATTTTAATCAATCTAACGAGAGAGAAAAAATCAGAAAAATATTCTCCTCTCATACCTTTGATGACAAGCTTGAAAAAGTTGGAAGGGCAACAGTAGGTGTATTGGCTTGTGAATATTATTAAAATACAGTTTGGTTTGCAAGATTCACTTACCTGTAAAGTCAACTCCCAACAGTACCTATATATGTTTTCTTATGTTAATTAATTTTCTAATTAAACACTGCCCTCCTATTCTTTTTTAATTTATTATATGATATGGCTGAAATTGGTGAAGCTATTAATGCGGATCTATCATCCTTAGAGAATGAGGAGGCATGTTTGTCTTTTTCTTAATTTCCACAAGTTAAAAAGCTATTCATTATTTAATCCCCCCATCTTCATTATCACACATACATACAATGCATATATGCTACATGACATGCATAAACATATATTCCCTCCATTTAAAAATCGATAGTGTTTTAAGCTTAGATACACCCCTTAAGAAAATTATTCATTCACTAAAGGTTAACCATATATACTAATTTCTTTAACTTGTCTCAAAATTTCATTCTATCAGATTACTCACCTTTTAAAGTATGTGGGGATATTTTGTAACGTTAATATTTAACATTTTTATCGTTAACAACTTTTACCATATTTATATTCTTTATTTTCTCTTCAACCCCATTTTTTCCTTCATCTATTTTACTTTTTCATTTTTTTATTTACCTCCTTTTCTATTTAACTCTATCTATGTTAAAGATAATATTTTTTTATATTTTAATTTATATAATTCATTTTTTTCTATATAAAATTTAAAATATATGTTATATTCTATCTTATGAAAGACTAAATTTCATGTTAAAATAATAAGTAAAGAGTTAGATTGAGAAGAATGATATCATATCAAAATTTGGAATTATAATTATCCGATTATGTCAAATATCTAATTAGTTGATGCCACATAAATTGAAAAAGATATATATATATATATATATATATATATATATATATATATAGAGAGAGAGAGAGAGAGAGAGTAACATAAACTTGATGTTTATATTAACTTGGACTAATCGATCTCAACAATAAATTTGTAATCAATTGAATATATATATATATATATATTGCTTAATGATGATAAAGTGATACAATTAATGTAAATGACAAGTAAACCCAGATGTTTTGGAGAAAACAAAATATGTGGTATTATTCAATTGGACATTTTTGTTTATCCTTTTAACGTTTATCTAACATGCAATGCATTGAACATTTATATTGGGTTAAGGGTTTTTTATGTTTAGATGATACATGAAAAATGAAGTTGGAGTGTAAGAATGGAATAAGATTGAGTTTGAAATGCCAAAATAAAAGGCCAAACACATACACATCATTTTTTATTTTTTATTTTTTATTTGTCCTTAAATTTCATTTTGACATTTCAATTCAATCTTGTTTCATTTTAATTATCTTCCAACTTCATTTCCAATGTACTATTAAAAACAAAATGCTAACGGGAGAAATTATACATGTGAGGGATCCTTTTTATAGAGTTAATATTTAACATTTTTATTATTAACATCCCTTCTCCTTTATATATTTTATTTTTCTTCTCTTCAATCTCATTTTACCCTCCATCTACTTAACTTAACCATTTATTTTGTTCATCTACCAGCTCATTTTCGACTTATACTCTCTCTATTCAAAATATAATATTCTTTTAATTTTTATTTATATACATTTTGTCTATATAAAATTTAAAATATCAATTATATTATATATTATAAATGACTAAGTAAAAAGTTGAATATATTTATATTTATAGAAGCATAAACTCAATATTTATATTAACTTGTGTAATCAATCGATCTCTATATTATAATTAGTTTGTAATCAATTGAATATATATTTTCTTATATTGCAAAAAGATGATAAATTGATACCATTAATGTAAATGTCAAGTAAATTTTGATGATTTGGAGAAAACAAAATATATAGCGTTATTTAATTAGATGTTTTTATTTACCTTTTTAAAGTTTGTCTTACACGCATTGAACATTTATATTGTGTACAACATGAAAAATGGATTTGGGGGGTTAAAATAGAACAAGGTTGAGTTAAAGTGTCAAAATAAAATTTTGAGACAAGTTAAAAGAGTTGTGTACATGATTGGCCTAAAAATTAAGATGTATTTTTACTAATTACTCTTAATAAATATCTTGAAATAATTGTAGTCCTTTAATACGTACGTAGTTGCTGATTAAAACATCATTTATTTTAAAACAATAAATATCTTGAAATAATTATAGTTCTTTAATACGTACGTAGTTGTTGATTATCTAAAACATCATTATTGTGAAATAAAATGAAAAAGATATATACCATTTATTCTTTAGTGTCACATCATGCCTTTTTTTTAAAAAAAATATACAAGAGTATATTAATTAAAAATAATAGAATAACAAGAGTATATTAATTAAAAATAATAGAATACCTAAAAATGCTTTGTAACATAATGAGGAATTCAAAGGCATATTAAAATGGTATTAAATTCACGTACCCTAACGTATCAATAATTGTATTGTGCCAAAGGTATTGTTCGTCTCTTTGTCAAGCATTTTTTTGTGTCCCACGTGAGTGACATCTCACCAGCCATGTTCAATCTCCCTGTTGTTCATTGATGTGATCCTTAAACTAATCTATACTTAATTAACTCTGTTTAAAATTCAACAAGTAAAAATGAATTGATTATATGTCTGGTGAAAGGGTCTTGTAGAATCATGGACACAAAAATGCGAGGCAATGTGTTTTTATTTTCCTCGATAGTGAGTGATAGTTAGATTCGAAATATGTCCCGTGACTCATATAAAAAGTATAAGAGCAAATATGATGGATTAATATCTCATATGGTCAGTTAACTAATATTTCTTTTCATAGAAAGTCACTTTAACTTTCATTTATAACCTCAAAGTCACTCAACTATGAATATTTTTCACAGAATGTCACTCAACTAATAGTTATTTTCACAAAATGTCACTCACCTTTCTTTTATGGGAAAATTGTATAAAATAACAAACTATAAATTCAAATTAAATGCTATAACCACAGTTTCATTTAATTCTAATCCGTAGCAAACACTTGTCATTCGCCTCTCGGCTCTCTCCCCATAAATATCACTCGCCACTCTCCCTCGCCTCTCTCACTTTTATACAAACACAAATGTATAAATTGCGTTTGTGTTTGTTTAATGCGAGAGAAAACTGTATATACAAATACATATATTTTCGTCATATACACTTATAATTATACAAAATACAGATCTTCTCCTACCAGTTCTCTTTTGACTTTCTCCCTTTCTCGCTTTATACATAATTTGTGTTTTATAAAGCGGGAGAGAAAGAGATTTGATATACAAATGTTTTATTTCAATTCAATTGTATGAAAATTCAAATTTCATGCAAGATATACAAACAATCATTGATACATATACATAGTAGTTATATATATACAATTGTCTAACCGATATATATTTATACAATCGATGTGCTTTTATACAAACGAATGTCTGCCTGCTATTTATATAAATCTGATGCTCCATAGCAAACATAAAATTTGTTATGGAGCGCAATTATACAAACTATAACTATAACATACAAATATGATTTTTGTGTTTGCTAAACCTAAAACTTACTCTTCTTTTATAACCTCAAAATAACTCAACTATGAATATTTTACCTACAAAGTCACTCAACTGTTGATATTTCATTTTGAAAGTCACCCAACCAATTTAAATGATTTTCTTATTAAAGTTTGTTAGAATACAATTTATTTTTTAAAAACAATAAGATGCTCATTTTAATCATTTTATTAAATTTTATTGAAAGATAATTTTTGTTTTCAACTAATTTCTTAAAAAATAATAAGACTCTCATTTTAATTATTTTATTAAATTTATTGAAACACAATTTTTGTTTTAAACTAATTTCTTAACAAATAGTAAGATACTAATTTGATTATTTTATTTAATTTTTTTGAAAGACAAATTTATTTTTAAAAAATGTTGTGCTGCCAGGCACCATCACTAGTAACAGTTGCATTTTCGTCTTTCGAACTTAAAAGATGCTACTGTGTAAACCTTATTACTATTGTGTTAGATTTACAATAGTAATTATTTCTTAAAAAAATTAGCTTAAAATAAAAATTGTATTTCAATAAAATAATTAAAAATGCGCATCTTCTTATTTATTTTATTTTTAAAAAACTAGTTTAAAACAAAAATTGTGTTTCAACAAAATTTAATAAAATAATTATTATTAAATAAAAAATAAAAAAATACAGGCTAATAGTTACATTGATCTATTTAAATAACAAAAAAAATACATTAAAACGGAAAAATAAAAAAAGAAATTAAAAAGTAATCAGCCTGTAGTTACACCGTGTAATTGCCAGCAATTCATTGCCTCCCCCTTGTGAATTAGAGAGTGTAATTACCCCCTACAAATTACACTCAATTACATGTTGACTAGGTAATTACATGGCCACCCAAACAAGACAGACAAGTGTAATTACACTCAATTACACCAAATTCAATTACCATGGTGTCCTTCCAAATAGGCTCCAAATGAAATATCAATAGCTGAGTAACTTTGTGGGTAAAATATTCATAGTTAAGTGACCTTGGGGTTATAAAAGAAAGTTGAGTGACTTTCTATTAAAAGAACTATTAGTTGAGTGACTTTCTATGAGAAGAATTCATAGTTGAGTGACTTTGAAATTATAAATGAAAATTGAGTGGCTTTCTGTGAAAAGAAGTATTAGTTGTGTGATCATATGCGATATTAACTCCAAGTATAACCTTAAAATTGAAAGAAAAATGACAAATATATTGAAGAATGGGGATTTAATATCGTAGGAGTAAATATGCCCCTTTTTAAGAGTGCAAGGATAAATATGACCATATAAAGTTGAATGAAAATGACAAATATGTTGAAAACGTATAATGAAGGACACAAATATAACATATTTGTAAAAGTATAAGAACAAATATGACCCTTTTTTAATTAAAAATGTAACATCAAACACATAATGTTTCATGCAAGAAATTGACTAGATCAAGACTAGCCTTTCAAGTGAGATCTTGATGGATCTTATAATAGTAATTAATTTGGAATTTTATTATTAATAATGTTCAAATCCAGGTATTTTAGAGATTGTTTATATTGAAGGTGGGATTCTTTAAGTAATGGGGAGATTCTTTTTTTTTAAAAATTGACCAGTGGCAAGTATATCTGTCCCTATGGATGCATAATTTATTATATCTCAAATATTAAACCTAAAACCAATGTACGGATTGAATTTTACAATTCAACCTATCCAAGACAAGTCCTCCTAAACATAACAATTCTTTATTCAACACAGTTCAAGCATAAGTCATATGCAGGTCATCTTATCTAGTCAGAGATTATAGTAAAAATTCTAAACAATCTTTTCCCAAATTAGATTTTATTTCAAATATTTTTAATGGGGAAATTATATGAATAAGTAAACATATACAAGTTAATTAACTAATTAATATAGCTATAGTTTGAATTAATTACGACTCGCAGCTTAATTTTAGTTGTAATTACGCCGTCTCTCTCCTCTCTTCCTCTCGCTCATCTCTCTCCTCTTTTATACATATACAAATACAAATTATACATATACATATACAATTATATGATAGATATACAAATACAATTAGTCTCTCTCCCATCTCTGCCCTCTCTTGCTCGCCTCTCTCCTCCCTCTCCCAATATCGCTCGCCAAATACACAAATACATATGTATACCAGTTACATATATACAATTATCTGACAAATATACATATATAGTTTGCCTCTCTCCACTCTTTGCCCTCTCTCACTCCCCTCTCTCCTCCCTCTCCCAATCTCACGCTAGATATACAAATACATGTGTATACCAGTTACATATATACAATTATTTGACAAATATACATATACAATTCGCCTCTCTCGATTCCCTGCTCTCTCTCACTCACCTCTCTCCTCCCTCTCCCAATCTCGCTCGCATTTCTCCTCCCTCTAACATATAGCTATGTATCGTAATAAGTAAACTATAGCTATGGAGCATAATTAAGTTATTTTTGAGTGACTATATGCGAAAATTCCTCTTTTTAAAACTATTTTATAGTATACTTTTATTTGCAAATTGTTGAGTGTAGATAAGTCTAGGCGTGGCAATAAGGCTGGTCGGGTTAAATTTGGACGGGTCATAATAGGTCAAGACTAGGGGTGGCAAATTAGTGGATTGAATATGTATTGATTAAAATGGATTAGATCACAATCTACCCATATAAAATATGGGTAAATATAGATTTGGTCAAATATGATTTGGCGTAAAATGGTTGTAACCCACTTTAATCTCCTAAAGCTAAAAAAATTATATCAAAGCAAAATTGTGAATACCTCAACCCCTACCATCCCATGCCACCCTACCCTTATATTATTATTTTCTAAAAAAATATAATTTCATACAAAAAAAAGATTTTTTTTAACCTTCTACCCCGCCCCCACCTCCCCCCACCCCAAAAAAATATTGTCAACCCTACCCCCCCCCCCTCCCAATTTTTTTTTTTTATAAAAACTTTATTTTTTGAGAAAAAAAAATTGCCAACCCTAACCCCCACCCCCACCCCAGGACACCTCCCGCCCACACCTTAAAAAAAAATTCTAAAAATTTCCAAAAAAAATAAAATAAAAATTGCCCCCAACCCATCCTATCCCCCACCCCCACATCCACCCCCAACCCCTCAATTTTTTATTTTCAAAAATAGTGCAATTAGGGATTTTTATTACAAGTGGGTGATATATGGGTATATATGGATTCTCATGTTTACTCATTTTGTCCATACATAAATAGGTTGAAGTCCATATTTACCCATTTAAGTAAATATGATTGATCCATTTAATTCAACATGGAAAAAATGGATTCATTTAACTTATTTGGGCTGAAATTGTCACCCCTAGTCAAGAAAATAAGACTCAATTCAATTTAAATTTATTTGGATCAAAACGAGTCAAATAATAGGTAAAAGAATGGGTCAAGACCCAACCTAATTCATTTTTTCCTAAGTTTAATTGTTTTATTTGTTCTTTTCAAATATTTTAGTACCTAATAAATTAAAATTATTATTTTTCGTTATTATGCCTCTATAGAACATATAAAAAAAATAAAAAATATTTTGATAAGATTTCTCATGAATCAATTTGGGTTACATATCAACCGAATTTTTAATGGATTGAAATTAATTGAGTTGAAATAGTTTGAACTAATAAATAGTCGGGTCAACAACCTACTCAAACTTAAACGAGGTGGGGGATTTGAGTTTAAATTTTTCATCCCTAATCAAGTCTACTCAAGATGATGTTACATGAACTAGTTTAAAATTATGTTAGTTAAGTTAGTTAATTCCTAAATGATCACCCAAGTTTTAAAAATCGTCTGATAAAATTACTTTTAATTTGTTTCTTTTCTGATCATAAAATCATCTAACTATGATTATTTTCATCAAAAATTACTAAACGCGACAAAAACTCCATTCACTCCTAATTAACATGACACATCACATTAAAACATTATATTTTTTAAGGGGAATTTTCGCATATAGTCACTCAAAAATAACTTAATTATGCTCCATAGCTATAGTTTGCTAATTACGAATCGTAGCTACATGTTAGAGGGAGGAGAGAGGCGAGCGAGATTGGGAGAGGGAGAAGAGAGGCGAGCAAGAGAGGGCAGAGAGTGGAGATAGACGAATTGTATATGTATATCTGTCAAATAATTGTATATATGTAAGTAGTATACATATGTATTGTATATATGATGAGCGATATTGGGAGAGGGAGGAGAGAGACGAGCGAGATTTGAAAAGGGAGGAGAGAGGCGTGCGAGAGATGGCAGAGAGTGGAAAGATGTGAACTGTATATGTATATATATAAGATAATTGTATATATGTAACTGATATACATATGTATTTGTATTTGGCGAGCGGGATTGGGAGAGAGAGGAGAGAGGAGAGAGGCGAGCGAGATTGGGAGAGAGGTGAGTGAGAGAAAGCAGAGAGTGGAGAGATGCTAATTGTATTTGTATATCTGTCATATATATATATAATTTGTATTTGTATATGTATAAAAGACAAAGACACGAATTACAACAAAAATTAAGCTGCGAGCCGTAATTAATTCAAACTGTAGCTATATTAACTAATTATCTAGTATATGTTTGCTTATTCACATAATTTCCCATTTTTTTAATAAGAAATCTATTTAATAACTAATATACATCATAACCATTTAACTCAATCCAACCCATGTCTTAACCCAATTTTATACCTGGTTAAAAAAGGTTCAAAATGCATCCATCGATAAATATGGATTTTGGCAACTACTAGCAATTTCAGAGTTTCAAACTTACTTTTTTCTTTCTTTTGCCTCAATAATATATGTGTGCGCTGACGTGCATTTTAACTTGTGGATTTAATATATATATGCGCGCGTGTGTGTGCGGGTGCGTGTGTATGTGTGTGTTAATCAGTTAAATATATCTCAATTTGCGGCTGATAGAATGTATGCGCCCATTAACAGTCAATGGATCAGGTATCTTGACAGAATAACAGTACTGTAGAAAATAAATAACTTAAAGTAAATCAGACACAAGATTTTACGTGGAAACTCTCTAGCTCAAGGAAGGAGAAAACCACAATTTGTTTTCACAAGATTTTCAACTCAACTCTATTTCACTCAAAACTGAGTAAAGATTTAGATTACATACCTAGTAATCTAGGAATTAACCTATTAATTCCCACCCCACCCCCCTTACAGTAACAACTCTGTTACCCAACGAGACTAAGCAACACATTTGTTTCCCACTACACCAACTAACTCTAGCTGATATAGACTTCACGATCCGAACATAGCTAACTCTAGCTAAACTTTGAAATGATAATCAAGAACTTGACACCAATCTAAATCCTTTATAGCTTAGGAATAGATCTTACAAGAACGAGCATTGAAATCTTATAGCTCTCTTGTTTTTCTTCGAGTAATATATGACTTTTGCTTTCAAAATTTCTAATTTGCAAAAACTTCATTGTGTCAATATGGAATGGACATTTATGGATTGGACACAAACCATTGAAGCAATACCATTGGCGGAGAGTTTGGCACTGCAGAGGACGCACACCAACCACAACAGGTGCTGCAAAGTTGCAGTTGTAGGTTTTTGACAGCTGTCATTTTCATGTACGAAACTCTCAATCTCTTTTGGGATCTGGTCCCTTATTAGATCCCAATATTTATTAAATTATCAAAATTTTAGAGTCAGTTCAAAATAACATCGGCTATATTTTAGTGTCCTTGTTGAATCAATTAATTTAATTAGCAATTTGGATAAGTGATGGAAAATCATGAAAACAAAGGACTTTGGGATATAAGACATTGGTTGGGTTGGATTAAGTGAGAATGATGTATATTAGTTAAATAGATTTATTATTTAAAAAATAAAATTTTAACGTGACATGTCATGTCAATTAGGAGTGAAGGAAACTTTTGTAGTGTTTGATATTTTAAAAAATAATATAATAGTTGAATAATTTTATCATCCTAAAAGAAACAAAAGTACTTTTAAAAAATAGTTCTCAAGATTTGGATAAACATTCAGAAAATTATCTTAGATGTCAATTGGTTAGTTATTAGAACCTTAGAATAGTAAACTTATATATAAAAACATCACCTACAATATTATTGATGACCAGTTGACCACCAAAGGATGTGGTGCAGTGGATGATGCTGCTTTACTTAACTAAAGGTAGAGCAAACATATATTTTATTTATACAATCAACAACACATATAGATCACAACGATATTATAATAATCAGTTGAGGCTATTTTTATGGTGAACACCCTAATTCACATGCTCGTAGCCCTAAATATGTTGTGCCTCCCAACTCTACAATGTAGAGTGTATCACTAATCAAATCTAAAATAATAGTAAACTATGACCTACCTCAAAGTTGAGTTATTGCCCCAATTTTCATGCAACCTCGCTTCTGTTTGGTGATCTGGTTTTGGTTTGGTGAAGAATTTGAAGGAAGACTCGGTGTAACATCTTACAGAAAAATGACAGTTATACAAATTAGTATATTTTACATATTTTTTGTGTTTCTCACACACTTTAACAAGGTGAAAATAATTTTTTTGTCACGTTATCTTTTGAGGTTATTAGTGCTTCTACTTTAAATAGTAGAGGCTTCATAGATATACAATTTTGCGTAGTCTTTTAGTATTCCATTTCAGATGCTTTATTTAAAATTTTATGTTTCATACTCGGTATATAGTTTTGAGATTCATTAAACTGTTTTAAACAATTTTTTTAGTTTTGATGCTTGTGTATGCTTGAGTTAGTCTTCTATTTAGTAGTAAGTTAGGACAAGGGTTCGCTTGGGGATCAACAATGGTTCTCGAGTGCCGATCAGGTCTAGGGTGTAGGCTCGGTGCGTGACATAACCATTCAGATTCAGACCTCCATTAAGTGCAAACAAATGAAACAAATGAGACAAGAGCTCAAAAGATTTGGCTAGCGTTTGGCCACAAATTCCCAAATATTATTGGTAAATTATTTTTGGGTGAAGTTTCACCACCATGCGTCTGGCCACCAATTTTTTCAAGAATATTTGACTATTTCTAAAAATATAATTTATACCCATAAATTTTAAAAATTATTAAAAATACCCATAAGTTTGTATTATCGTTTTATAATGAACATGTTCTGTTAAAAAATAACCTTATAACATAATTGATAACAATCAACAACAACAAAATAGCAATATGCAGGGAAAGAGCAATACATTAATCGCATACTGAAACTTGTTACTCATTCATTTGGAATTATAACTCATTAAAAACAAATTGTTCTTTTTTCTCAATCTTGTCACTCAAATTATAAATCAAACTTTTTTCAGAGAAGGTAGATAAATATTCGTTGGAATTAATGAATAATGAATGTTTTTAAATAAAATATAAAGTATGGGGTAACTTTAAAATTTTTAAAAATTTCCAAATACTAGAACTTGGCCGAAATAGTAGTTTTTTCAAGTATTTGGGAACTTGAGCTGTTTGCATAATATATTTGCCAAGTTATACATCCAAACACCACTTTCCAAAAAATTTCAAAGTTTTTTCCAAATATATTTGTGACCAAACGGGTCCTTTGTCATTTGAAGGAGTGAAAATGTTATATTTTGAAGTTTTGGGGCAAAGTGAAATATAAAAAGCATATGAAAGATTTCACGGCGGTCTCCTAAAATTCAAATTAGGGTCTGTGTTGAATACCAATTTTTGCTCTCTCAGTGGATTCAAATGTCTGTTATGTACAATGAACTCTTCTCTTCTCTGATTTCCGACATCAAATCCTACAATGGCAAAGACCCTCTTCTCCCTTGGCTCCGGTAAGCACCCTTTCAAACAAAACTCTAAATTCTTTTGAATCCATTTTTCTAACTTCTCATTTTGGTTTGATTTGATTTGATAAGAGGAATTAAGAAGATGAAAGAGTCACTTCCTCCGCAGCTTCTCAAGGAGAAACTCCCAAGATTTCTTCAGAAATGTGCACAGACTTTTGAGACCGATCGCCGTTATGCTAATGATATGCGTTATCTTCGAGTCTGGTTACAACTGGTAATTTTCTTTTTGAAATGTAGTGAAATTATTGAGTTTATTGAAGAAAATATATTCGTTATACTTTGCAAATATTAATAATTTAAAGAAATGAACAATTTCATTGATTTGCTTTACATTTTGAGTCATTAACTATACTCAAATTTTCATTTATTTTTTTGTTTATGTAGATGGACTATGTGCATGACCCAAAATCGGTACTTAAAACCATGGAGTCAAATCGTATCGGGATGAAAAAGTCTATGTTTTACCAAGCATATGCTCTTTATTATGAAAAGATTAAAAAGTTTGAGGCTGCGGAGAAGATGTACCAATTGGGTGTGCAGAAGTAAGTAACTAATAGCTAGTTGTGATTTTAAATTTATTGATTTTAAGAGTACCTTTATTTGACATTCTTTTTGCATCCAATTTTTTTTTTTTTTTTTTGATTATAGAAATGTGGTGAAAGAGTTGTTGACAAATGCTGTGTATTGATCATTTCACATTCAGTTCAATCGACATTCCAAATTGTTGTCGCATTTCAATGAAAAGGATTATTCATTGATTTGCATTTGTTTAGGGGTAAGTTAAGGGAAGGGGGCAGCCTTGGAGAAATGGTAAAGTTGTCTTTCTTTGACCTGTATGCCATGGGTTCGAGTTGTAGAAGCAGTTGTTGGGAAAAAACGCGGACAAACACAAAAATATATATGGTAAAAGTAATGGAAATAAGAAAAGAACATAATGACACCAAGAATTTTACGTGGAAACCCTTCTAAATAAGGGAAAAACCACGGGCCAAGAGGAACAACTGATATCACTATAGTAAGAAATTTTACACTGTGTAGTCACGAATACAATACTCAAAGTGACTACTACACACTCAAAAGGAATAATACTCTTTTGATTTCCACCTTACTAAAATATCGCTCACACTCTATTTTTCTTCACAGACTATTTTCTTATATAGTCTATGGAAACCTCACAGCTCTCTAAATATTTTACTCTCTTTGTGAATTGGTGTATCTCAAATGAGGAGCTGAAGAGCTCCTTTTATAGATGCAATTGCATTGCACTATTCAAAAATCATGCCACCGAAAATTTGCATTGCTGCAAACTTTGTTGACAAAAGAAAAAGGTTTGCAGCTATTGTTGACAAACAAATTCAGCTGCGTTTTCTTTACAACAATTGCAGCCGCAATTGTTGACCCAAAAACTCATGGGATGGACCCCACAAATCTCCCCCTCCAGTCCCATGTACTAGAAAGAGGTATCTTCATCTTCTCAGAGAGAGCTCATGCCAACAAATTCTTTGCATAACTCGAACTTGTCCCTTGTTACCACTTTGGTCAGCATATCTGCAAGATTCTCATTTGTAGAGATCTTTTCAACCTGCATAAATTCGTCTTCTATCTTTTCTCGAATCCAGTGATATCTCACGTCTATGTGTTTCGTCCTTGCATAGTACATAGAGTTCTTGCTCAAGTCTATTGCACTTTGACTGTCACAATAGACGACATACTCCTTTTGATGCAAGCCAAGCTCTTGAAGAAATTGCTTGAGCCATATCATTTCCTTGCCAGCTTCGGTAGCCGCAATATACTCAGCTTCAGTTGTAGATAGTGCAACACACTTCTGCAACTTCGACTGCCATGATATAGCTCTCCATGAAAAAGTAAACAAATATCCAATAGTGGATTTTCTGTTATCAAGGTCACCTGCCATATCAGCATCTGTATAGCCCTTTAAGATTGGATCTGATGCTCCAAAACACAAGCATTCATCTGAGCTTCCTTTAAGATACCTGAGTATCCACTTCACACCTTCCCAATGCTCTTTTCCCGGATTGTCGAGAAATCTGCTGACAACACCAACCGCGTGAGCAATATCAGGTCTAGTGCATACCATTGCATACATTAGACTTTCGACGACGAAGGAATATGGAAATTTGGCCATGCTCTCTTTTTCCTCCCTAACTGTAGGACACATCGTCTTGCTCAACTTCATATGACCAGAAAGAGGTGTACTAACAGGCTTAGCATTTTTCATATTGAAGCGCTCTAGTACACGTTCAATGTACTTCTTCTGTGACAAATAAATCTTCCTTTCATCTCTGAGACGAGTAATTCTCATGCCCAAAATTTGCTTGGCATGACCCAAGTCTTTCATAGCAAAAGACTTACGCAACTCTTTCTTCAACTCGTCAATCTTGGAAGTATTCTTGCCTACAATCAACATATCATCCACATACAACAAGAGGATGATAAAATCATTGTTTGAAAATTTTTGTACAAATACACAATGATCTGAAGAAGTCTTCTTATAGCCTTGCTCCCCCATAACAGATTCAAATTTCTTGTACCACTGTCTAGGAGCTTGCTTTAGGCCATAAAAACTCTTTTTGAGTTTGCACACAAAATTTTCTTTACCTTCTACTTTGAAGCCCTCAGGTTGTTCTATATAAATTTCTTCTTCTAGGTCACCGTAAAGGAAAGCCGTCTTCACATCCATCTGCTCAATCTCTAAATTAAGACTAGCAGCCAAACCCAGAACTGTGCGAATCGAGGACATTTTGACAACAGGAGAAAATATTTCGTCAAAGTCAATACCCTTCCTTTGACCAAATCCCTTAACAACCAATCTAGCTTTGTACCTGGGCTTCAAGTTGTGTTCTTCAACTTTAACTTTGAACACCCACTTGTTCTTCAAAGCTCTCATGCCCTTGGACAATTTTACCAACTCATAAGTGTGGTTCTCATGTAGAGACTTCATCTCATCTTGCATGGCTTCAATCCATTGATCCTTGTGCTCATCTTCTATGGCCTCCTCATAATATTCAGGTTCTCTCCCATCAGTGAGTAATACATACTCATTAGGTGAATAACGAGAGGAAGGAACCCGCTGCCTTGTGGACCTCCTGAGCGGAATATTTGATTCGTCCACAACTTCATGAGCAGGAGGATCATCAATAACAATATCATTGTTATTATCAACATCAACATGTTGATTCGATACATGATTATGGGCGTCACCGTGATCATCAAACCCAATAACATCATGCATACTTGTGTGAGGAACTTCTTCTAGATGAATTATAGCATCAAAACTTGAAGATTCTAACTTCTCCGCTTTGTCAATATCTTCAATTGTTTGATTCTCCATGAAAATAATATCACGGCTTCTCACAAGTTTCTTCTCAATTGGATCATATAGCCTGTAACCAAATTCATCAAGACCATATCCAACAAAGATGCACTGCCTTGTCTTGGCATCTAACTTTGACCTCTCATCTTTCGGCACATGTACAAAAGCTTTGCAACCAAATACTCTCAAATGGTCATAGGAAACATCCTTTCCATACCAAACACTATTTGGTACATCACTTTGCAAAGCAACAACAGGAGATAGATTAATAACATGTGCAGCGGTCAATAAAGCCTCACCCCAAAATGAGCTCGGCAATTTTGCTTCAGAAAGCAAACATCTAACTCTTTCCATCAAGGTCCTGTTCATCCTCTCAGCCAAACCATTTAGCTGAGGAGTCTTCGGAGGAGTCTTCTGGTGTCTAATGCCTTGATGCTTGCAATATTCGTCAAATGGTCCACAATATTCACCACCATTATCAGTACGAATACATTTCAATTTCTTTCCAGTTTCTCTTTCAACTGAAGCCTGAAACTGCTTGAAGACACCTAACACTTGGTCTTTAGTCTTCAAGACATAGACCCAAAGTTTTCTCGAGCAGTCGTCAATAAAAGTGACAAAGTAGAATGCACCACCCAATGTCTTTGTCTTCATTGGACCGCATAAATCAGAGTGCACCAATTCAAGCAACTCTGTCTTTCTTGAAGGGGGGGTAAGACTTAAAAGAAACTCTATTTTGTTTACCAGCCAAGCAGTGCTCACACTTTTCTAATTTAGCACTTTTGAAATTTAACAATAATTTCTTCTTGGCTAGAACATTAAGTCCTTTCTCGTTGATGTGGCTAAGCCTCTTGTGCCATAACGTTGAAGAGTTATCGCTCTCAACTACATTCACCATATCAACACAAGAAGAAGCCGTAGTCCAGTATAGACCACAACGTTTGTTACCACGAGCCACAACCAAGGAACCCTTAATGAGTTTCCATTTAACATCACCGTTGGTACTAACATATCCTTCATCATCCAAAACACCAACAGAAATCAGGTGCAGACGAACATCAGGAGCATGCTTCACATTGTTCAAAACTAGTTTAGTTCCAACACTAGTTTTCAAACAAATTGTACCAATACCAACTACCTTAGAAATAGTCTCATTACCCATACTCAAGGTTCCAAAATCACCAGGAGTATAGGAAGAGAAAAAGTGTCCACAACCCAGCTTGACTCATCACAAGCAATATTTTTCATATTCGCATCAAGGACAGTAACAAGATCTTCGGTGGTGACGGTGGCTAGGCAATTTTCATTGCCATCTTCTTTAGTTTCCTCTTTGTTTTTGTTCTCCCTCTTCAATTTCCTGCAAAACTTCTTTGTGTGCCCCTTCATGCCACAATGATAGCACTCAATATCCTTAAGTCTGCCTCTGAATTTGCTCCTATTTTGAGAACCACGAGTTTTGTTTCTCCCCCTGGAGCCAGTTATCAGGACATCCGACGAAGAAGAACCTTGAGATTTTCTTCTCATCTCTTCGTTCAAGACGCTACTCTTGGCAGAATCCATTGAGATCACATCATTCGGAGTAGAATTTGACAATGAAGTTCTAAATGTTTCCCAAGAGTCTGGTAGGGAACCAAGTAGAAGCAAGCCTTGAATTTCTTCATCAAATTTAATGCCCATAGCAGATAACTGGTTCATGATCCCCTGAAAATTATTCAGATGGTCCGTCATCGGAGAACCATCATGATACTTTAAACTCAACATCTGCTTTATTAAGAACATTTTATTGTTGCCAGTTTTCCGAGCATACAAACTTTCAAGATGCTCCCATAGGGTTCGAGCATGTGTCTCCCCAGAAATATGGTTCAACACATTATCGTCAACCCATTGCCTAATGAATCCACAAACCTGTCTTGCAACAAATTCCACTCTTCATCTGTTTTATTATCAGGCTTTACAGTGGTAAAGACTGGTTGATAAAAATTCTTGACATAAAGCAGATCTTCCATTTTTCCCTTCCAAATGGCATAATTAACACCATTTAAAGTAACCATTCTACTTGTGTTGGCTTCCATTGTTTATCCCCAAAAAATATAGATATTGCAAACCAAAGTAAATCTTTTTGATTTGGAAGTTCAGACTGTGCTGCAACCACAGAGCATACTCAGATAAAACCTTGGCTCTGATACCAGTTTGTTGGAAAAAAACGCGGACAAGCACAAAAATATGTATGGTAAAAGTAATGGAAATAAGAAAAGAAAATAATGTCACCAAGAATTTTACGTGGAAACCCTTCTAAATAAGGGAAAAACCACGGGCCAAGAGGAGCAACTGATATCACTATAGTAAGGAATTTTACACTGTGTAGTCACGAATACAATACTCAAAGTGACTACTACACACTCAAAAGGAATAATACTCTTTTGATTTCCACCTTACTAAAATATCGCTCACACTCTATTTTTCTTCACAGACTATTTTCTTATATAGTCTATGGAAACCTCACAGCTCTCTAAATATTTTACTCTCTTAGTGAATTGGTGTATCTCAAATGAGGAGCTGAAGAGCTCCTTTTATAGATGCAATTGCATTGCACTATTCAAAAATCATGCCACCGAAAATTTTCATTGCTGCAAACTTTGTTGACAAAAGAAAAAGGTTTGCAGCTATTGTTGACAAACAAATTCAGCTGCGTTTTCTTTACAACAATTGCAGCCGTAATTGTTGACCCAAAAACTCATGGGATGGACCCCACAACAGTCACTAGTACTTACATTAGGGTACGCTGTCTACATCACACTCCTTGGGGTGCATCCCTTCGCTGGACCATGCTAGCGCAGCTTTGTCAACCGGGCTGCCCCCTTTTTTAGGGGGTATCTCAAGCCATTTTGTTCTCTAGGATATGTTAACCCTTTTAGAAAACCTTGTTCATTTTGTCATACTTCGTGAAGATTAATTATCCTTTCAAAAGTGCATTGCAGAATTTAATCGTAGGGTGCAAACCAAATGTAACCCTCAGCCAAATTGATTACCCTATTTGCACATACTTTCTTCTTGAGTTATGAATATTTGATACTGTAGAATGTCTGGTAGCAGTTTCTTTCCTATGGCCAATTTTGGGACGTGATCAAGCAGTATTAGAGCAGGTGCATATCTTTGCAGCATTAGTTTTGGTAATTTAAGTTGATTTACTTTACTTGCTTCATAGGAAATTATCTGAACTTCTTGGCAAAGTTACTGCATTGTGTATTTTTAAAATATGTTTTCAAATTCAAAAGCAGCATTGTTCCATAGATCTATTTATGAGAGAAGTGCCATCTGGTGCCCAATGTTTTTTCTTACTCCTTTTCCCTCCATGATTTAGGGATATTTGTAAGGCTTTCCTTCCTATCTGTACAAATTTCCTTTCTATTATTCCTTTTTATTCGCAGGGCCTGTTATCAGTCCTAACAAATTATCTAATCTTTTGATCCTGGTGAATTATAGAATCCTTTTTTTAATCATTATCTGATTGCAACAACTTAACTAGGTGACAGCCCCTTTGCCCTTGCTTAATTACTTGAATAGTGAAACTTGGTTTATGTTGGTTATGTTTTTATCCACTAAACGCATGAATGGCAGTTCTGGAAACAAGTGGTTTCAAACATTTCTTACAGATTTCTGTTTCATTCTTCAATTAACAGGCTTGCAGAGCCACTTGATGAGTTACATACGTCATATGAGCAGTTCCTTCATCGCATGGAGCAGCGTAAGAATAAGAGGATACAGGTTGGTTACAATGGCCATATTGTCTACCAAATGTCTTCCTTTTGTTTATATGAGCCATTAACTGATAATAGGGATATGTTCTGCAGCGCCAAGAAGGAAAAAATAAAATATGTTCTCTTGGTGCTAAAAACACTACTTTGAAGAACAATGAGATTAAGGAAAACATTGAGAATTTAAGTGGAAATGAAAACAATCCTGTCATCACCGAGGATCAGTTACCCAATGCACAATCCAAGCATTTAAATATGAAAAATGAAGTTGCCATTTCACAGGGCTCCAGGAGAGAGTCACAAGTGAACGAAACTACTCATGGTGGTCCAGCCTTTCAGAAGGAACTCAGTCGAAAAAATTATGTTGGAGACACTATAGAAACAGATAGATGCCGAAATTTTACTGGTGAAGACACAGTTGTAGTTAAATTTGTAGGTAATGCCATTGTTGGGAAGTCTGATGTCGAAGATGCACGACATCATGGTCTGGTGGAACCTACCATTAATACAAAGGAGGCCATGCATGCAATTAATAGCATGTTTCAAGAGCCATTAGAGCCATCTCTAGCTGGAAAACATTCGCGTAGAAATCAGCCAAAAGTTGATCAGATATCAAACAATGGTTTTGAGGTATTTGCCGACGAAAACACTGATAGTGCTGTTGGATCTTCTCACCAAGCCATGTCAAATGATGCATCGGTGACACAAAGCACAAGAGTTGAGACTCAAGAGCCCATGCAGGATCCATTTCACATATATATTGATGATGACGACACCAATGATGTGATGGAGGGAGTACATGAGCTGGATATATTAGATATGGGTAACCTTAACAATTTGACTGGATGTTCTATTGAAGGTGGAATCGTTAAGGGTTTTGTGTTTCCTAGTCCAACTGATAATACCTCAGAATACTCTAGAGATCCAAATGCTGAAAGGCCTCCTCAAGGAAGACTCCGTAGGGAGGACACAGTTGTATACAAATTTGTTGGCTCCACCATTTCAGAAGAATCAGCCGTTGAAAATGTTTACCATCATGGCCTTGTTGAACCAACAATTAACTTGAAGGAGGCTATGGATGATATTAATAGCATGTTCGGAAGGCCAATTGAGTTTACAAGGAAAAGCAAACCAAAGAAACAGGGATTAGCACCTAAGATGGAGGGAGATGGCAGTAGGTTCTTGATACTTCCAGATGATGAGCCACACCATCAACCTAAGAGTTCCCTGCCAACTTTGTCGTCAAAAAGGGATAATGACTTGTTTGAGAAAACCTTATGCACAAAGGAGGCTATGGATGAGATAAATAAAATGTTTGCGATGCCATTGGATTTCTAAGATGCTGGTAAACTCTTATTTTTTCTTTCAAGCTGGTGATTTATTCCTTTTATCTTTCAAACTCTTTGTGCAACTTTCTTCACAAAGCTGCTGGTAATTTTGTGTCCTGACTAAATTTTGAGACGTGTGAGATGGATCTGACAGATCTAATTAGGTCATATTTATGTTGAAGGTTGAAATTTCACTGTACAAAATTATAGAGAGAGAGAGAGAGAGGAGAGTCAATTATGAAATGAGCAAAATGTTGCATGCAATGTGAAGAATGTTGCACAATTGGCTTACAGAGAAAAGGAAAATTTATACTTAATACTCTTATGAAAGCATAAAACCAGTAAAAAGTTCAAAATATAAAAGTACATGATGGAATTCAATTAATATTCTGGCTTAGGAGGGCAGTGAGCTGGTCGGAAAGCGAAGGGACCTGCAGCATAAATTACAGCCTCGTAATTACTTCGCTTCAATGTCTTGTCTAAAAATCGAAGTCGAGCACCGGTGATTCCATAGTTGACATTAGTGAACACATCACAGTTTTCGAGAGGAGAGTCGACCAGTTTTACGCTGCATGAATGTAGAGGATGGTCAAGATAAGAATGCCCCATTTTGAAGCCATCCAGCTCTGCAAATAAGTAGCCAGTTTCATCTGTTTTAAATGCCTTGTAGAAGCTGACTCTTTTCTTGTAATTTTTGCAGATAACACTAACTTTAGCTCCTGCAATGGGCTTAGCTTTTGACAGAGACCATGATCCATAGTTATCACAGCTCTGGCAGTAGACCATGCCTTCAACAACCACTTGGTCAGTCTTCTCTACTGACTTAGTTGGCACTTTGTCATAGGCAGTTATCAGTGGAACGGCTAATGCAAGGAGCAACGAAACAATCAGGACAAGTTGGCTGCTTGCCATCTTCTTGAAAATATATTGTGAGTTTTGGAATGTGATTCTGCTTTGATGTTAAGTTCATTTGAGTTAGATTCCTTTATATAGTTTTTGGCATGGCTGTTGTTTGTAGTGTTGTCAAGAACGTGAATGCTACTATACAACATTTGTTGTTGAGTGAGTATTGATCCTCAATTGTTTCCAGACGTGATGACCATCTTCACAAGTTTATACTTTGTATAATAGTGTATGCCCACTTAGATTCTTCTACGTGCAAACCACTTACTTGAAAATTTAGTGAGAAGGGCTAGGAATTAGGATTATCATTATAGTTTATCTCATCCTAAGTGTCATACCAATAAAAAGAAACAATCAAATTAATGTACTCTTGCTATCACAAATTGAATATTGATTTCAAAATACTGGAAAAAGTTAAATAGAAATAATGCTTAATATTCAATTGTTCAACATGTGAATCCATATGGTTGACCTTTATCTATAATAAAAATATAAAATAGAATGAAATATTTTCTAAATTAAGAAAAATTAAATATGATTTCATGTTACTCTTGCTGTTAGTCCCCCAATCTCAAGAAGTGAAATATGGCATATGCAGGTACTGTTTATCGGTAAAGATACAGTTAAATTTATTATGAGGTCAAAGATATGCATATTGATTTAACTCGATGATTTATGTATTAGCAATTAAATTAATTAATAAATGATCTTAATTTATAAGAAAGTGATGAAGCAAAAATAAATCGAATGAAACAGTAGAGCTCAATCGTTTGATGTTTCAAGCTAGATCCGAATATGATTTAATTATGACGTTTAAGAGCAAGGACTTAGTAGTAAAATATAGATAACTTAAAGTACAAAGAGCATGAGTGTATTATTTTTGTGTTGTCTAGAATTCAACCCCTTAACAAATAATTGGAGACTACTTCTTACACAGGAAACAAAAGTAATACATTAATCAATAGGAAAACTCACTTGTTCACTAAAATACTATGTCGAATACAACATTCCATCTGAAAATATCATTATCATTAGACGTGCCATCTTATAATAGGAAAAGTACACAAAATGGACCCAATTGTGAAACTAAACTATTTATCCAAATTGGATCCAATTTAAATTATTTATTCTTAATGGATCCATGACCCAAATTATTTATATGTTTACCCCACTTTTTTCTTTCTCATTTCGTGCATGACATCAGCATCACTAATATGAATTAATCATTTGTGATACTCTGTCGGTATATTAATATCATATTGATATCATATAGGACTAAGCTTAATCCCCTGTGATACTCCGTCGATATATTGATACCTTATTGGTATCAGATAAGACCACTAATGTAGACATATCATCGAGAATGTTGTACATACTAGTATGGTATCTGGTGGAGGGTGCATTGATGCCTCATATGTTTTAATTAAAAACTCCCTCCCATCATAATATACATATACATACTCTAATGGCATGTAAGAGTAACTGAGTAGTGTTTGTATTGAAGCACTGCTTCTTCCTCTTTGATGAAATTATAGTAAATAGTAATTAAGCGATCTTTTTCATTGAAACATTGCATGTCCCTCCTTGATGTTATCATCATATATATATATCTTTGATGATATGTTTCATTGAATCTCTGCCTAGTACATAATCACTGATAGGATCATTCCTGAAATTAACAAATAATTAATGGGCACTTTGAAGCAAGTTGATCCTAGAAGACTAACCTCGTAGCTCACTTAGATCAATCAGTTCAAGCATCTTCCTCCTTGATACGATCAGAGTAAATATATCTAATGGTATCAAACAATAATTGTGCAGTCTTTTCACTGAAGCAATGCATGTCCTTCCTTGATGTCATCGTAGTATATATATTCTCAAATGGTATCAAGGAGTAACTGAATAGTGTTCTTCACTGAAGCATTGTTACTCCTTCTATGGTACCATCAGATTACATATATACTTCGATGTATATTCTATGCTGGTGTCATACCTTTTTTATAAGATTTTTGAGTTTGATATTGAAATTTTTCTTGCAGCGACTGTTGTTCTTGAATTATTTTTTTACTGGATTTGTTTTATCAATTCAAAATAGACTTTTACGTCCATGTTATTCGTGATTTTCAGTTGTGGATATCTGTGTGAAAGTGCATATTTGATTTCACCATTGCTTGTAGCAGCATCCTTCTATAGCTGTGTTGCTATTGAATTTGTGAATTGAAAGTAGAATTGATTAAAATTGCATCAACATGATAAGTAGTACTGTAGTTTGTTGTTTAAATCTCAAGTTTCATTGTATTGCACTAAAATTGTAACGTTATCTATCACTGGTATAAGCTAGCTTGGGGAAGATGAAGGCAACTTTGGGAAAGAAGGAGGCAAAATTCGCGTGAGTAATTTGGCGCTATGTGATAAAAAAAGAGGCATAAAAGTAATAGGGTGTGAGCTTGTAAATAGTTTTACTTTTTAGGGTACAAATTAATTTTTTTTTATAATAATCTTGTACAATTTACAGAATCATGTTATTCCATCTTCAGGATGTGGATGGAACACAAATTTATGTATTTTTTTTTTGTTAATGACCATGCATCTGACAAATCTTACAATGAGACAAAATCAAATTAATCGGCCAACCTCAGATTCAATCATTTGATCAATGAAATTTATATGGACACCTCCTCGATCATCTATGCCACCTCATCATCAGGATTCATCATGGATTGATGTCATATGTCCACTCTTCATGCAACCGCCATTCTTTTGAGCATATCCTTTATTAATTTGAATCTTGGGATTATATATATTAAATCCAAAATCGAATTAAGCACATTTTAGTTACAACTACTATTATTTTCTTGAGATTGAATAAGTTTAATTTGGCAAGCTGCTTGTTTTCCTTACCTAATTGTATTTGTCTGTTTCATTTAGAAGGTGACTATATATTCTTGAGAAGTAGCGCTACCTACCTACCATTTATTCCATCTTCAGGACATGGATCCTTTCCCTCTGGAAAATCCGACAATGAAACAAAATCAAATTAATCGGCAGCCTCAGATTCAATTATTCGACCAATGATTATTGTGCTATTCATTTTTGAGATTAAATTCAAAATAATTAAAGTTGGATTAAGCACATTTTAGTTACTAGTCTGCGTTGCGTTGCACGTGTGTTGTTCTATGTGAATTTTTATAGATTCCTTAAAACAATAAAAAAATTATGCAAATCGTGTGAAGTGAGTTATATTTTTTTAATGTGCGTCAAGAAACACCAAATGAGGGGCACATTGTAATGTTTAAAATCAATTTCTTTGAAGCTACCATCGGTAAATCAATTCCGTTGAAGCTATTATCGGTAATTTTTAAACTTTATTTAATAGTTAACACACTTCAAATAAAGTCACAAATGACTAATTTGAGACAAATATCAATACAGACTTACGATAATGATAAAAAAAATCATAAAAATTAGATTGGTGAAGTCTAATAGAAAAAAACACACACAAAAAAAGAAAGAGAAGAAAATACAACATACACATCATTCGTAAGACTTTATTCATATAGATTATAGATAGAAAATAAATATAGAATCAATAAGTTATCCATATTCGGAATTCGGAAGCTACAAGTTTAAAGAGGAAAAACAAAAGGCACAGACCATGAGAGGGAAGTAATTGCCCTGACAAATCCTATAATTCGCAAATTATGTATAACGAAGTATGCATCATATTTTTCTCCAGAACAAGATAATACTTATTTCTGATAAAAGTAGATATCATATTCATTGCTTCACACACACACACTATATATATTTAAGGAACATGCTTTGCATATATATTTTCAGCTTTTATTATAAAATTTGTGTAACAAAATAATAAATCAAAAATGTATTTTAAAATCTATGTCACGTGAGAAAATATTTGTTGTAATGATACGGAGACACCATTTAATATTTGTGAATCTAAAATTTGAACTTGTATTGTGTTTACTGTAATTCATTACTTTAGTTATTTATTTGCTGAATAGAAATAAACTCGAAAAAGCGGACAAACACAGTTACCATCTAGCAATAAATACGTGAAGAAAATCAATATCATATAACCCCATAATGATATATAGAAATATGCCGATTGAATTTCATGCCCTAGATTCATGTAAATACCTCTAACTCTAAATACTAAATTAACTAAGAGAATTGAAATTTAAAGACAAAAGAAATCTTAAAATTATCAATAACTGATCAAACATGATAAACAAACATATTTCTCGACAAAACTTGCTAACAAAGCAAAATAGATGTACATTTATCAATTCAGCCCAAACGTTTAAATTTGTTGTCTGATTTTATATCTATTTCTTTTATAATAATAACATATCTCGTGAAATTTGTCTAGGGAGTGTAGGGTGTGCATAGACCTTACCTCAATTCAGAAGATCCTCAACTTGATTCGAGTATAGCAAATCAGAGTAAATATGAAAAAGAAAAATGACAGTGAAGAGAATATAATATATATAATATAATATAATATAATATAATATAATATAATATAATATAATATAACAACTATTACGAAAACAGTAACAACAACAAAAAAAAAAGTTCAATAATCGAAACATCATAAAAATAATTGGTGGTAGAAAGCAAAAGCAAGACAGTACAAGAATAAAAGTACTACTACGACAGACACCACTAAGCCTAAATCCTTCGGAAAGCAGGAGAACACTCCAGTACAACTTTCTACCTTAATCGGCGATCTCCATGCTTAAGCATTTTCTGTAATTGATGAAATCAAATTCTTTTTTTCTTATGAGCTTTGAAAGGCGAATTAGCTTATGTATCTGTCAATAATAATTTTACCTCATGCACATGATATTTCTCGGAGATGTATGTTGTCCCCAGTCCCATTGAATTTGATTTTCAGAGGCTTGGGGTGCTGCCTAGCTCCTATGATGAGAGCGACAAAATCAACCTGGACTCATAATGGTTATGTACATTTGTCCGAAGTTGTAGCTTCGAATTTTGTGATGTCAAGCTTTCTTTCAACTAAATAGAAGCTAAGCAATCAAACATTAGTGAAATCATCATCATCATCATGTGTCTAGTATAATCGATAGCAACATCCTTTGGCCTGCTATTTATGTATTCATGTTGTTGATCGGATTTATATTCTCTAAATCTTAATCGGCATTTGTAGTCTGCTCCTCCTGAAGACATATATATTTGATCTCGGATAGCAATAGGGAGTTAGTTGCACTTCAACTACATTATCCTTGTTTGTAATTTTGCTCCATCATTTTTATGACTTGTTCCTAGAAAAAAAAAACAGCTAATAACTAAGTAGATTAGTGAGTTAAACCAACACATGTCTTAGACCCACAGTGGACCCCAAATTATATATCCAATTGTTATAAGGTCAAGACATGCATATTGATTTAACTCGTTGGTTTCTGTATTAAAAGTTAAATCTATTAATGTATGATCTTAACAAGAAAAGTAACGAAGCAAAAATAAATTGAGTGAAATAGTAGAGCTTATTTACTTCATGTTTTAGTTAGATCCATTGACGATAAAGTATGACCAGTCTCAGATACAAAGATGACTTAATATATAGTGCTTGAGAGCTACGACTTAGTAAAATATAGAAAACTTGGGACGCAAGAATATCAATGTACTATTTTTTTATTGTCTAGAGAATCCAACCCCTTTATAAGAAAATAAATACTACTATTTATAAGCAACAAAAGTAATACATCAGTTAATAAGAAGGCTTCACTCAAGTCTTAAAGTACTACGTCAAATAGAATCGTTCCACCAGAAAATATCATTATAGGTGACAATTAATATTCCTTTTCAATTTACATGATATTGTATGAATATATCTGACGTATCTCTCCTTTTATTCTATCTTCGGGATATGGGTCCTTCACTAACTTCGAGCCATGAGTTCCTACCTTAGCTTATTTTCAATAACACCATCCGACATATTTAGTAATCAGGCAAAATCAAGTTAATCAACCAACCTTTGATCTAATCACTCGATCAACGATACTTATATTGCACTTCTCTTCGATCCTCTATGCATACCTAATGTAACACATGTGAGTCAATAGGATAGAATATATGTAGACCTAGCTAGTAACATGAGTTGAAGGATGACAAACTATGAGAGTAGTGCTTATACTACTACTATGAAAGAAGTAACAAGTATAGGGCATCAAATACCACCAAGCCTATACCGTAAGAAAGCAAGACACTCAACAACCTACTAACCTTCTTAGAGGTGAACCCATGATTTGAAAACTCCGGGTGCATCAATATTAAGCTAAAAAAGAAGAAGAGGTTCTACCTAGGATAGAATCCTAGTCGCATGAGCAAAGCACTGTTGCATGCTTTCTATGTGGGCATTATTAATTATATTTAGCTTCTGCCAGTTTCTCAAGATAGATTTACATATATATATGATTTTTTTTCAGGGCCGATTTTTTAAGTATACAACTTAACAATTGTATTTACACCAACATAGCAATACTTTTTTTTTCAAAAGTAGAATTTAAATTAAAATAAAAAAGATTTTCCAAATCAGCCATGCTTATCCCGATTCCCATAAATTTCTCCAATAATTTTACCTTCCCTAATTTATTCAAATATGTTATATATTATCTCCCATAAATAGAGGTTTCCTACCAAAACAAAACTCCATTTCTCTGAGAAGAACGACTATCGAAAAAATGCATACCAATAATTTCTCAATTCTAATTCAACACAACGGGCGATGGAACTCATCATATAATTATATAAAAAATAATTCTCATGGTGTTTTATTACGTGGTTGAATTTGATTTTTCACAAATATCTATTTTGTACTTTTTGGTAGTTATTTTGTTTTGTTTAATTTGTCAATTTTGGTGTAAATTAATTCATACAATTTGATTGATGTTCTGGATCGTCGAAATTTTGGTGTAATTACAACAACTTCATATGATTTTGTTGTACACTGATGTGTCAAATTTATTTTTTGTTAAAGTTTAGATTTAATTGGTTTGATGTGTGCCGTATGGTAGCAAATATTTTATATCAATAGGTTTGTGATATGTATTTCTGTATTTGTTTTGGTATGTGATATGGTATAATTGTCGCTAATAACTGACACCAAACATATAACCTGCTGTATGTTTTGGTGTATTGTTTGGACAAATTTATATTATCTTTACATATGAACATACATATTTTAGTGTATTTTCAGTATTTGAATTGGTGTAAATAATAATATGAAAAATAGTTCCTACATTTATTGATGGTAACCTGATAAAATCATAAATTTAAAAATTGGTTTAAGGGTATGTAATCTTTGACTGTTTATTTTAAAAGCTTATTAAATGGTTAAAATTTTGGTAAAATACTTTGGTATTTCTTTGACTGTTTTTTTTAAGTTCATTAAATGGTTAAAATTTTGGTAAAATATTTTGGTATTTCAATAATTGGCTTATATACCAACGAAAATCAATGTAAAAACAAAGCTAAATAAGTTGATGACTGTAGTAAGTAATTCTAAAAGTTCCATTTAAAATTAACGAAGAATTTGTTATTTTAAACAAGCAATTACGTGGATTACAATATTGAAGGAGTTATGTATGATCTAACCACCAAATACGAAGGCTTGATTCCAGCTATATCTTTACAATTGGGAGTGGACACAACAATTTATCATTTGAAACTCAATTATTTCGTGAGTGGTCCATCTCCACCAATGAAGATACATAACGATATGGGAGTGAAAGTTTATTTAGATCAAAAGAGATGCAATTCGGATTTCTTTTCAAAATATCCTTTATGTGTGACATGTGTGGACAGAGCTATGGAATCCATTGAGTACCAAACTAATGTCAACATATTTTGGGATCCAACACACTATGTTTGACTAGCATGGATCCAATTTTGGAAGGTTACATTGAAGAATATGAAGGTACTGAAATAATTTCAAATCCTCAACACAATTTGGTGGCCGAGGATCAAGTTTATATAAACAAGCAAACTATATCGGAACTTAGCATCTACATTTTTTTCAAATTTTTCCAACTCATTACGAACCTAACAAAAATTAAAATGACATTAATGTTTCTTCAACCAAAATTCTGACAGTAAGTAAATAGTATTTATAATCAAACCTTCACAACTTCTTGGGCTATTTTCTGCAAATCCTTATTAAATGACAAACTTGGATCACTTCCAACTTTTTGTGCAGAAATATGAGGCAAGTCTTTGTCATTCTGTCGAACGACACAATGAGTCTGTAAATTCTCATTTTGCCTTACAGATCTATCACGTTTACTCTTCTTATTGAATAGAATATCAATCAAAACAATTAGGTTTTCCGCCTCAATGATAGCAAGCTCCTCATCCATGAACACAAGATCTTCAAATATATACTAACACAATAATAATAAATTATGAATATACACTACTCATAAAAAAGAAAATTAATTAATAATAACGATATAACTTCTATTACCTGATTGCCGTATTTTCTGAATATTCCTTTCTTGAGATGGTCAAAATATATCTTGTTTTTTGATATATCCCAATTGAATATTCTAGGCGTTCGATTGGATTTACGAATTGCAATTGAACCATCAACTTTGTTACAACATTCGTAAAATCAAATTTGCAACGCGAGCGGAAACCCTTCAAACTTCACATAATCCGAATCTTTTGCCATTTGACTCGATATGAAATGACGAAGATTGAAAAAGGAGAAATTGCCCCAGGGATACGTAATGTACTGTCCCGACTCAACACATAAGAAGTGATCTTTTGGAATATGTGAAAATTGTGGTGGAGATGACAATATGAATGTACTAATGAAATAAATCCTAGACATATTAAAAAAGTCTTCTTCCTGAATCAACCCATCTTCTTTAAGCACTCTTATGAAATCAGCTTTCAAAACCTTATCAACAACATTTGGAAAGTAACGAGAAAGTAACTTTGATGTACTGTTAGGATCATGATCAAAATCCATACACTCACTACACTTAAAATCAATAATTACCAAAAATTCTCTAAGCCAAAATGCATTTCTTTACCATTTATGTCAAACACAAACATGTCATCCCGATTGTTAGATAAATGATGAACAAGACTTCTAATAATCTGAGGTTGGACTTTCAATTGGGATAAGTCTAATAGATAATCAAAAGGAGACTCTTTAAACAAATGAACGCTGTCAATTTTTTCAAGTAGCTTTGTTATATCAACAAAAACGTTGACATTAACGTAAGAACACCAACGCGATTGTTTCTTCTTGATCTAAAAATAATATATTAAAAATCAATAAATTATAATAGTCATAAAATGCAAAATTTATAATATAAACAAAGAAATATTTGCATCAAACAGTACATTACTAGAAAACGACCGTAAAAACATACCTTTGGTGGTACTTGTGTTGCATTTTTCCTTTTATTATTAATCAACCTATCCCATTTTTTACTTAAACCCTTCATACCTTTGCTCACCGAACCCCATCAACATTCTAGGGCAGAATTTTTTTTAATTAATGTTACAAATCTTTCTAATAAGAACAAGATTCAACACTTGCATGTCACAAAAAAATAGAAATTTAATCAAATAAATAAATACCTTTAAATCCTGATCATTATTTACTCTTAATCTTTTAGAGAGGGGGATTTCATCCTTAAAATCGATGTCATGTGGATAATGATCTTCTAGCAATTTTTCCTTGCCCTTCGATTTTGTATCATCCCCATAATCATTTTTTTGTTGAACTTCGTAGGATGGTGAAGAATTTATAACAATACACTCATTAGTTCTACCAAATTGTCTTGAACAACTGATCGGCGGGCTATCAACGACTACCACAGATTTGTTAAGTCTAGGACTTTTATGTGGAGTCTTTTCCATCGAACAATGGTAAATTTTTTAGTTAGTTGGATTGTGAATCGTTTCTGTGAAGAAGATTAAAGGTTTAAGAAAAATAGAAGAAGAATATGGAAGAGATAACCCTTTTGATTGCCTAAAATATTTTCAAGATTTCTTGAAACTATAACTCCACATTGATAAGTACACCGCCTTTCTTGGTAATAAAACAACTTTATCAAAAAAGGAATAAACTAATTATGATCCCAAAAAGGTCCACTAAGCCTAAAAAAGGGGAAAAAAAATAAAAGTCATGAAATGTGTGTATTTGAAACTGTTTAGGAGAGAGAATATTTGATAATTATTAATATCCTAATTATACTCCATATAAAAGGCACGAAATACTAATAGTATGAGAGAGAAAAATCTGTGAAACAAAATTAAATTAAATACAAAAATTAAATGTTTTGTTGTGTATGTAGTTTAAAAACTTAGTTTGTAATTAAATATAAGTATATTGATATTTTGTTAATAAAAGTCTTAAGTAGTATATTTTTGTAATTTTCACTTTTTGGTTAAGTTAACGGATGCACATAAACATGTGGATCCACCTCTGAACCTTCTACCCTAACATGCAACCACCATATCGTCCTATCTAAAGTCACGTCCTTGATAAGAAGAAAAGCCAACTAAACATTGTAATGAATTATAAGACGATTATTTTTTCTTGTACGACCAATAAAAAATTGAATAATTCTTGCGAAGTTTGATGCTAGAACTGTTTTTGTTAATGCGATAAAGCCAAACGACCCCTTAGGTTTTATCCCTTTTGTCTAGGGTCCTTATAATAGTTTGCATAAGCAATAGAATTGATCCCAAGCCGCCAAGAAAGCAAATTAAGGCGATTTAGAAATTACTTACATACATACTAAAATATAAAATAAAAAAAGAAATTTTTTTTACTTACTAAAATTTCCATTTTTGTACCCAAACAAAAACTTCTCTTTAGCCCCCACAGTCGATATGCTCTTGTTATCCACACAAAAGAAAAATCTTTGTATATACAGGCGCTATATTAATTACCATCTAAAGGCAAATCTGAGGTACCTATGCATTAACAAGCCTCAGTTGATATAATCTCAAGCTCAGCCCACCATAGAGGAGAGAGTCTTGGGGTTGCCCCATCTGGTCCAATATCTGTTATCTCTCTCAATCTGGAAGAAACCTCTCTCATTGTCGGTCTTCGTCTTGGCTCAGGATGTACACACATTTTAATCACAACAGCTATTCTCTCTAGCTGCTCTACTTGGAAAGAATTTAAATTTGGATCAACCATTTCTCTCAGGGATTCTCCTCCCCTAAGATAGTCTGATGCCCAGTCGTCAAGAGAGCTACTGTTTGCTGAGTAAGGGAGCCTACCAGTCATCATCTCAAACAGAATGACACCAAAGCTGTAAACATTACTTTCTGGACTCGACACCATTTCAGCTGCATCTGTCTCATTCCAGAACCCAAAATCCGATATTTTGGCTGCAGAGTCTTCTGTGAGGTATACGGCAGAGGAGGTCAGGTTTTTATGAGGTAACGATGGCGACAAATTGTGCATGTGCTCAAGGCAGTATGCCATTCCCATTGTTATCCTCATTCGCATCTTCCAGTCCAAGTGTTCAGCTTCCCTTACTGCAAAACACTACAATTAGAGATCTTTTCGGTCATAATAGAGTACATAAGAATAGTTGTTTACCACAGGGAAAGCTAAACATAAATTGTTGAAAGAGCATGTAAAGTGAAATACCAAAGATGTCTTGTACAGGTATGAACATTCTGTCCAGAATCAATGATTCTTCGAGTTAATAAGCGAGATAATTTGAAGTACAATGGTCAAACATCTTATGAGGCTAAAGTGAAAATGGTTACTTCTCAAATTACAGACAAATTATCGACACGAGACCAAAGACACGTCCGTATACATCATACTCGAGGTAGAGAAAAAACTTATTCACACCTGGTGTTTACACCACCCAATGAATACATAAGATGTGTTTTCACACCCACTAGTATCATTGAACCAAAATTAATTAATACACATTCTCACGTCAACTTATCACTTAACAATGGTAAATTAATATGGTTCGTGTAAACACCAAATGCAGGTATGTTTTTACCTGCTATATAAAAGTATAGCCTAGTGCAGTTCAATCAAGCAGATGTAGATGAGTTGGGTAACAATATTGAGTAAATCACAACAGATACACCATTAGAATCAGAAACTTACTGTGCAGATGTTCAAAGAGGGTCCCATTAGGAGCATACTCAAAAACCATCATTCTGGTAAATGGATCCTCTTCTTCACAAAACCCAAGGAGGCTGACAAAGTTCTTGTGATTGACCTTTGACAATGTATCGATCTGGTAAAAGGAGGAGAAAAGCATTTAGCAACTCACATATTGGAAAAAATGAGATGTAAAATTCCAACTGGAAAACCTAAATCACCTTTTTCCTAAAATGGGCTTCCATATCTTTTGACCAATCCTTAGTAGATGCCACTGTACGAGATATCACAGCTATCTCAACTCCACTGGATAATGTGCCCTTATATAGTGTGCAAACAGATGAGGAACCGATCACATTGCTGAAATCTTCACAGGCTGACTCAAGTTCTGATCTCTTAAGCTTTGGCACACCTGTTCACAGTAAGAATGATAAAACTCAGCTCTCTATCTAAGACTATTTGCTCATATTGATAAACAAAAGTTTCGAGATATCAAGAAGAAAAAAGGGAAAAGGGAAAAGATCATTAACAATTAGAAAAGAAGCTTGTAACAAGCTCATAATGGGAGCGAAAAGGTCCATTTAAGCTTCTCCCATTTGGGTGATACTTTTAAGGCAAAATTTTGGTTTTACAGCTACATATGTTCATATAAGCTTCTATTTTATGGATCTGATTTTTAAGACAACTATTTTGGTTCTACAAATAGAAATACTATTCATTCATCGAAAGATAGAAAATTACCAGTAATGAATGCTCTCTGCAACTGTCCACTCAATCCAGTGGCCCAAGGCTTTACAACAGCCATTTTGTTGCTTCGAAAGACGATTGTGCCAGTTATCAATATTATTAGTAGAACGGAACCTCCTACAGCTGCAGACAATATTAAAACTCGATGATTACTTCGTCTGGCATCTTCAACTCTACTGCTGTTCTCTGCAGGACTGGGAAGTGAAGATGGAGAAGGAGAGGATCTTGGTGAATGAGCCATATGAGGTTCTGCAGTAATTGCCGGTGTAGGAGACGGGGAAAGAGAAGGACTCGGTGATGGAGATGGTGATGATGAAGGTGCGCTGTTCTCAACAGCAACTTTAGGACGGTCTAGAAGTCGGAAGACTGGCAGAAATTGCTTCTGGAAGTTATTCAGGACAGAAAAAGATGATACTCTTAGTAATTTTCTTCCAGCTACATTTCCAAGTGCTTCAGTAGTCCTACAAATAATTTAAATTTCATGATAACTATGTAAGTTGTTACCATAGAAGTATATACCCATAAAAGAAGCTAGTGCAAAGCTTGATTGAAAATGAGGAATATTATCACAAGATGAAAAGAAAAGATTAGTAGTGTCTTTTCAGAAATATCAGAAAATTAACTGAACATTGTTTGTGCAAACATGAATCAAAATGTGCTTAACCATCACCTATCAGGCCATTAAGGGAAACAAGAGACGTTCAATGTGAAGGGCAACCATAAGAAAACTAAAAGACAACTAGAAGACAGGGAAAATTGATGGGACTTCTAAACGTCTTCGCAAGCATCAGGGAGGTCAAAAGGACTAGCAATGAATTGCTACAGATGCATACTTATTCCAGGAATATGTATTCCAATAACTGAATCTAATGATTTAAGTCATTTTACTATTACTATGTTGGACATTTAAAGTTACAAATACACATGATTGCTCTTAAAATATACATTTCATTTGATTGAAAGATGTTTACCTTAATATCAATCTCCCATTGGGAAGTGACAAAGGTTGGGCTCTCGTAGCGTGGTTGTTATTTTCTTGGACTTCTGGGACCATTTCAAGTCTATCGGTTCCAGGAAATATGCTGCTAAACAGCTCATTGTTGTCTGATAAGCTGCATTAGTGTAACTCTGTAAGTAAGGGAACAAGGAGGTAAAATTAGAAAATGACACCACCTCTGTTTGAACTCACATTATTTCCAGAGAGGGATTATTGCAAAGCTCGGAAGGCAGCGGCTGGCTAAAGTTATTAGATCCCAGGTCCAGAATCTCCAATTCTTTTAGCTTTGCAATCTCATCAGGTATGAACCCAGTAAAGGAATTGTTATGTAAAATTCTGTAAAGAAGTCTCCAGTGAGTTGCGAATTATCTTAAAGAAAAAGACTTAAATTAAGAGTTTGTAATGACAGTGACTAGGAAAATGAAGATATCTAGTTTAAATGTGCACATACATAAACTTCAAGTGAACCAAGCGCGCGAGATCAGGAGCTAGGGTACCACATATATGGAGATCTTTCAAGTCCCTGTGAGTAGATAAAAAACACAGATTAGAACATCAGTATCATGGATAATTTTACAATAGCCAATTCAACTTAGACACTATGCTACTTACCGACTTGAAAATTATATTTATGATAATAAATGGAGATAATTGTGTATGAAAATTATTGCATTTACGAAAATGAATACAGTAAAATGCGTTTCTAAAGTTAGCTAGGGATGAATATATTCTAGCTATGATATAATTACCCGTTTCACAAAATTCGACTGCCAGTTAATTCATAGAAATATAGAATCATGTATCAGGTCAAGAAACAAAGAGATCATGTTATACATGTAGATCTAATTATCTAGTTTACATTTATTTGAGAAAGATAAATAAACTGGAGAAAGTTGACATCGAAGGTAGTATGTGAAATTTGCCTCCTTTTATTTGATCTCTGATAATATTTATATCTTTGTTACTATATCTAACGCCATGTTTGCCCTTTCTAGAGGAGGGCGGGTTTTCCAAATCTCTCCCTTCCATTAGACCCACGGTCAGATGCTTCATCATTCTGAATTTAGACATCAACTTATTACATCCATTCTCAAGGCTATGTTTAATTATCTTGATCACAACATATCATAAGATTGTGCTTAGCCTCTCAAAATATTTGAGTAATAAAATCAAATTTTAAAATAGCTCCCTCTTTACAAGAACACAATTAGCTACCACTCCAGGTACAAAACACCAAAAGATGTTCATTACACTAAAGCTTCAACAGGAATTGGTGCCAAAAGCTTCTCATTTATTCATACCCCTTCTGGAATCACCGCCAACTCATGGAATAAAAGTTTCAGAATTCAATCAGAGACCAAATTTAGAATCATCTATATAAGCCAACCAGATCAAAATTGAAAAAGAAGACTTCTGCAGAACCAAATAACAAGAGAAAAGAGCAATTTTTAGTACTTACAGAAGACACAACATTCCCATTAACGCACCCAACTCCTAACCAAGTACATGGATTTTCCACTCCATCACCATCTTTCCAATTCAACAAAGCCCCAAATGGATCACTCTCCACTCTCTCCCTGAATCTTAACAGTGCCAAACCTGCAGCAATAAAGACTAAAACTTTAAGCAAAATAACAAATTTTTTATTGCCATTTCTAACAAAGTAAGTCTTAAATAGCAAATAATAACAAGAAGAAGAGTAATACCCTCATCATTGAGAGACCAACAGAAAACACAATTCCTGATGCACCAAACACAAGAACAGCACAATAACCAACAACAAGCTATTCTCACTGAATTTCCCATTGCCAATTCATTTCACACAAAACATAAACAAAACCCACTAGTATATCTTATACCCAAACTGAAAAACAATCGCTAAAATTCACAATTAATTAAAAGTCCACCGCTTCAAACTTCAAACTCGTCAAAAACCAAAACCCAGAAATTGAATAAATCCAGTAAATAAAATAGTAGAAGAAAGAGGGAAAAACAAATAGGAGACTGAGTTTGTTCGAAAAAACGCGTAAAAAACAAACAAAACCAAGCAAACAAAAACTGGAAGCTCTTTTTTGACTTTATTCACTTTAGGCAAAAATGGTATTGTCTTCTTCGCCAATAGAAAAACAAGGAGAAGAAAGGTTTACTGTGAAAAACGTGAATTTTTTCTTTTTGTGAGTTTCAGATAGAATTTTCAATACAAGTTGCCTACTTCTTCTATTCAAAATAACTGTGACGTAGAAAAATGGTTGAGACTTGAGAGAGAGATTGAAAGATTCACAAAGTTTGATGACTGAGTAAAAGCTAACGACATATCATCAGAATATGACAAAGCCCTTTGTTATAATCTTCACTTGTTTATTCAAGGACTTTACTTGGAAACTTCATTTGGTACCCTAGCCTACGTTCATGACTTTTTAAAAAAAATAATATTTCTCTCAAAATCTCTTTAAGCCTAATGTTTTCATCTGCTAATGGTGACATTAATTATTTTATAAATATTTGGTTGTTGGGAACTGATTAACATGTTAGGAGAATGAGTTTCTAGCAAAGTAACATATGTACAAGTACAACCAAATAGGGTTATTTCACTAGTCCTACGCTTAATTAGAGTACATCTTTCATATGAGTCTTGTTGTAGTGCACGATTTGAATTTAGTTGGAACTCCAATAAGTAGCTTCTCATTAACAAGTTTTTATTTGGGAAATTTACAAAAATCCTATCTGTTTAGGAACTAAAATATTTGTATACACTCTAGTTGTAATATTACAAATTTTATCAAATTTTTAGTGCATTCATACACATCCAGATACATATATCTGGGATACGTTGGGGTTAAAATTAAGTGTAATTTGTTCTAGATATACTACATCCAAGAAGATTCGCATGTACTTGGGATACATAGACAAATCTTGCTCACCACTTTCCTATGTATTTGGTATTCCAGATACATGTGTATCACACCATATACATATAGATACATGTATTAATTGTGATCTAATGTGATGCACATGTATTTGGGATATATAACTATCTCGCTCGTCTCTCTTCATATTTTAATGTATTTGATAGCAAAAATACTAGATATATTTTTCTTAATATATAATATAAAACTCTTAATTAATAGTAAGATATGTAATTATTTAAAACTATTGATATATGTATCAAGGAGAAAGTGATTTCTATTATTTTATCACATTTTAAAATAATTTTACATGCAGATTTTGATAAGTCGGCTAGAAATTTTTGGATATCAAATATAATTAAACTAAAACGGAAAAAAAGAATGAATGTTTTTTTTTTACTTGAAAAAAATATTTTAAGAGAAACAGGTGATTCCCAAGCTTTGCTAGATCTTGATTGATATTTGAGGAAAATTATAAGGTAAGCAATATTCATTTTCATTAGTGACAAGTAGTTGACACAACCAATCGAGGAAGGTCTGCAATCTAATTAAATAGGTACATCGAAAATTGCTTATGAATTTCAGTACTAATACGGTGAAAGGTGTACTTCAAATTTTAACTTTATGATTCTGAATTTTGTAACAATGATTTCCAAATGTCATTAACTAAATTCTAAACTTAATATAGGTACATATCTAATAAACTTCTTAATACAAATATACTATTTAAACAAAAGTTGCTGAGTTCGACTGAACACGTACCCAGACTTCTAGCTGATCCGCCCCTAAATACTGTGATCATACAAACTATATTTCAACATCAGCAACAAATTCCTCCCTACCCCACCCCCACCCACCCCACCCAAAAAAAAACACACAAAGAAGACCAAGACCAATTCAAATGAAAATGATAGAATCACCCAAATCTGAAAAGTATAAGTGTGCGTGTGGCTGTATGTCTCTCTCAATGTATGTATATATATCCTTTCACAATTGTGTGACTAAGCTTTACCAAAGAAAAATTGGGAGTTTGTAACACTTGTTGTTAGGAAATGTTTGTCTCATTCTCTTTTTCTTTATAACTCTTGTTGCTATGTGGGTGAAATAAATGAAATTTATATATATACTATAATTTTTAAATTAGGGAACTTACATAAATCCCATTAATTTAAAAACTAATTACTTAGATATACTTTAGTTTGTAATATTATGTATATTATCAAATTTTGGTGCCTCCAGATACATCCAAATACATGTATCTCAGTTACATGAGATCAAAATTATGTGTAATGTGTTCTAGATACATTGTATCCAAGTGGATTCGCATGTATCTGGGATACGTAAAAAATCCCCTTCACCTCCCTCGCCCCTCTCCCATATATCTGGTATCCCAGATACATGTCGCATCAAATGCATACATATACATGTATCTAGTATGTATCTAGTGTGATTCACATGTATCTGGGATACATGTGAATCACGCTCGCCTCCTTCCCCAATTTCGCTCACCTCTCTTCCTATTTTTGTGTATCTGATAGCAAAAATACAAGTATCTAAGTGTATTTTCTTCAATATATGGTAGGAAACTCTTAACTTGTGGTAAGATACTTAATATTTTGAAAGTATAGGTAATAATAATATATATGGTAGTGAAGTATGTCTAATTATGTAGTTTTCCTTTCAGATATGTTAAGTTGTTAATTATTGTGATCTATAACATTATTTTTAAATACATATGTTACTCCCTCTAGCCCAATTTATGTGATATTGATAGAATTTTGAGTCATCCAATTTTTTTAAATGCCTTATAATTCTAAGTTGTTAATTATTGTGATTTATATTACTTTTTACGTCATTTAATTTCCAGATAATATATGTTACTTTCTCTCTATATATGCGCACTTATATAATTTAGAGAGTCAATCATATACTTTTATGTCTTTTATATATTTTAAGCTGTTAGTTATTGTGATTTATAGTACCTTTTACGCAAGTTTCACATAATATATGCTACTTCCTCTTTTCCAATTTACGTGGTACTAATAGAATTTTGAGAGTCAATCAAATTTTCATATATCTTTTAAATATTTTAGTTGTTAATTATTGCGATTTATAATACTTTTACATAATTTTTAAATAATATAAATTACTCTCTTTGCCCTAATTTATGTGACACAAATAGAATTTCAAGATTTAATTAATTATAAAAAAAATATTTTAAGTTGTTAATTATTGTGATTTATAGTAACTTTTCACGTCGTTTTTAAATAATTCATGTTACTTCTTATGCTTTAATTTATGTCGCACTGATAAAATTTCAAGAGAAAGTATGTCTTTTAATTATTTTCATTTGTTAATTATCATAATTTATAATATCTTTTACGCGATTTTTAAATATACAAAAAAAACTTTTTTAAAAAAGACAAACAAATCAAATCGGATAAACAAAAAAAATACCAATATATATATATATATGAGAAATTTTTGGGTATAATCATCTGCTAACTGAAATTTTACGAATCCATTTTCATGCCTAAAATTCATAAATAAAGGAAAAATCATTCTCTAAGGTTTTTTTTATCATTCTCATATTTAATATTATATTAATACTTGGGTAAATAATATTTCCTTCATTTAAAATTTGTTTGTCTAATTTTAATCTCGTGCAAAATTTAAAAGAGAAAGAAAATTTATGAATCTTATAAAAGGATATGTAAAAATGTATCAAAATGTCTTAACGGAGTCTTGAACATGTGGAAAGTTAAATTATTACTTTTTACATGATAAAATCGTTACTTCTATGTAATAGCTTACAAAGGAGAGATAACTCATACTAGACAAATCTGATTCAACGAACTCGATCCATAAGGTAAATTCCTTGCTTTCGCGAGAGACTATCCAGATTAACAGTGGTCTTATTGCTGATTATGGCCATGCTCTTTTATTGTCTTTAAAATAAAAATTAAGAAACCAGCAAGTAGTGGACGGTCCACCCAAGTAGTCAGCATCGGAAATAAATAATAGAGGGCCATCATTAATTGTTTGTTTGTTAAATAATGCAGCCTTTATTTGGTGTATTATTCAACAATATAGACAAAAAAAAACAAACCATACATATGCATAATTCATTCCTTGCCGGGCCTTCAAATTTTCGTTGCTACTAACAAGGATCGTGGTGCAATGATAAGTGTTCATTCGTCTTTAATCAAATATTTTAGGTTTGAGTCTCCCTAACTGCGAAGTCGCATTTGTTAATAGCTTTTTAATCCAAATGTGGGACTTTCCAATCTTCCCTTCTATTTTCAGGAAAAAAAAATTGAGATTATGGGAAGTGTTGTTTATTTCATATTATTAATTATTAAAGATAAAATACCTTTGTACTTGCATTTTCCTATTCAAAAGCAATGAGTTCAAATTCATTAACTTAATACATGAATTATCATTTGTTTATAATGACCATGCATCTTTGATACCTTTCGTTAACTACACGATCAAAGACCTTTTTTATACTCTTCTTTTTTGTTTGGTCAAATGTTGCTCTAAAGCAATCATTTGAAGAAAATGCACTTGAGCTAGGTATTAAAAATCTAATCATTAGAAAAATGCCAAACATTACGCATAATCACGCTTCTCATCCGATCTCCAAGGAGGCAAATGACATCATTGATTTCCTTTTATTTTGCCAAGCTTTTAAGGGGTAAGTGTTTTTTCTTTTTAAAGAGTGTATATTTCAAAAAATTGAAGTGCTTGGCCCATTCCTTACTTGATCACAAATTATCTATTTTCGAACAAGGTCAAGCTATTAAATGAAGGTTGGTAGTCTCAAATCTCTGCTGTATTATCTCTTTTTTCATTTGTTACCTTTTTGGTCCAACAGAAATAAGCCGAGTTTTAATGTGTGTACCAGTTAAAAAACAATCAAAGCGAAGGAAAAAACAATACGTGCATGCACACTTTTCAAGATTCACTAAATATTAGGTTTACTTCATTGATTCTTCATGGTTCTCATTACTCTAGTTGTGTGTTTGGTTACTCATACTTGTATGTGTGAGATTAGATACTTTAATACACATCAGAATTTTGAACATGATAATCTTACATAGAGATCATTAGGGGTACATACCTGATGTGGAATACATCATCACAAAGAGAAGCGGAAGCGTTAGTCGTAAATTGGTTTCTACCTCCTTGCCCTAGCCTGCTACCACAATCTTCAGCGATGAAATTAATGTAGAGAATATGTGGTAACCCTAATGGGTGGAGGGAGGACCAATTTATAGAGGTTAAGACTTAATCTGGTACATCCATCAAATAACCAATGTACGGACGAGATCTATTATTCATTAAATATTATTTATGGTATTACTTGGGTCATAAGTAAACTTGGGCCATAAGTGAGAAATAATTCTTACATTCTCCCAATGACCATATAACATTAATATTTCATAAACATTAGTTGCGCATACAATAAATCTCTTCTATAATGTCCATCATACATACCACAATATAACAAACTACTAATGCGAGTTATGACGGTTGTACATAAATTTGAAGCTACATAATTCCTTCCATATCCTACTACATTAGCAACTTATCATACTAGTTCATAAGCTATAAAATATATAACATTACGGTCCACAATAATGTTTCATAGAGACTTATCTTGTAATATCTCAAAACAATAATGTATACACCATTATGAGAAACAAGAAATTCATTAATGTATATCAGAAACACATAATTGAGCTTAGAGTGTAAAGACATCATAAATGTATCAATCATAAGTACAACTAAGACCCATTCTTTGAACATGTTCTTTAAATGTCTTTGGTTGTAAGCCCTTTGTTAATGGATCTGCAATCATGAGATCAGTTCTAATATTTTCAAGTAACACTCTTTGTTTCTGAATTTCTTCCTTGATAGTAAAGTACTTTAATTCCATATGTTTGATACATTTGGAGTACTTATCGTTCTTGGAGAAGAATATTGTTGTAGTATTAACACAATAAATTTTCAGCGGCTTGGTAAGGGTGTTGACAACCCCAAGTCCTGAAATGAAGTTCCGCAACCATAATGCATGAATTGTGGCTGCATAACATGCCACAAACTTTCTTATAGCTTTTCAGTGATCAATTCCACGGTTACTTTGATATCTTCCTAGTATTCCGACCGCAAAACTCATATCCAGTCTTGTGCAAGTTTGAACATACATCAAACTTCCAACAATAGAAGATAAGGAATTGTTTCCATTTATTTTCATTCTACATCATTCTTTGGGCATTGCAGGAGATTAAATTTGTCCCCTTTTTGAATAGGAATTATTCCTGCTGAATAATTGTTCATGTTAAATCTCTCTAGAACTCTTTCGATATAGCTTTTTTTGAGACAGTCCCAATAATCCTTGTGATCTATCACGAAATATTTATATCCCTATCACATAGGATGCCTTACCCATATCTTTCACTTTAAAGTTCATAGAGAGGAAATCTTTCGTCTCACGCAATATGCCTAAATCATTAACATCAAGTGAAATGTCATCAACATACAGGACTAAAAAAAATATAAACTTACTCCCACTGATCTTTTGGTACATACACTGATCAACGATAATCTCCTTAAATCTAAAAGATGTTATGGTATCATTAAACTTTATATACCATTGTCATGAGGCTTGTTTGAGTCCATATATTGAATTCTTTAGCTTACACAATATTTGATCTTTTCCTTTAATTTCAAAACCCTCTGGTTGGTCCATATAAACATCCTCCTCGAGGTCTCCATTAAGAAAGACAGTGTTCACATCCATTTGATGTAACTCTAAATCATAATGAGCTACCAACGTCAAAATAATTCTTAATAAGTCTTTCTTTGAGACTGGTGAAAAGGTCTCTTTATAATCAATGTCTCTTTTTTTAGTGTATCCCTTGGCAACATGTCTGGCTTTATATCGTTCAATATTACCATTAGAATCATGTTTGGTCTTGAAGACCCATGTACACCTGACTCTTATATAACTTTATGGTAATTGAACGAGATTCCAAACTTTGTTGTATTCCATGGATTTTAACTCTTTATTCATGACATCAATCTATAAATGAAACCAGATCTTTATTAATTTCAATGCCAAATTTGACTCTTGCAAATAAACCACATAATCATCTTAAATTGATGATTTTTTTTCTCTTAAAGATTTTCTTAATGGCACTGTTTGTGTTTCATTTGCGTCAGATATTTGTGAGTTAGTTCCTTCTTAAAGTGTTTCACCCAAAATGTTGTTTAACATTATTAAAGTATTCTTCAACAAGAGGAACAACATTTGTTATTGGTGCGGAAATAGGTACATTCATGGGCAATGAAATATTTAACCTTACCTCATTAATTTCCACACTCTGTCGTTCAACGCTCCCACTAACTTCACCATTTTCAATGAATTTTATATTATCGATTTCAACAATTCTCGAACTATGATTTGGACAGTAAAATTTATACCCTTTAGATTTCTCTGGATAACCAATAAAGTAACCACTTTCCGTTTGAGAATCTAATTTCTTTTCATGTGGATTATAACTCTAGCTTCCGCTTGACAACCCCAAACATGCAGGTGTCTTAAATTAGGCTTCCTTCCAGTCCATAGTTCAAAAGGGGTCTTTGAAACTGTCTTACTAAGAATCCTGTTTAATAAATATATAACAGCTTTAAGAGCATACATCCACAATGATTTGGGTAATGAGGAATTACTCATAGGGTTGGGCATAATATGGTTAAACCCAAAAAACCGACCGAATCGATTTTTTTTAATTTCAATTTCGGTTTTTCAGTTTATTTGGTCGGTTTTGGTTTTAAATTCTAAAATTTCAATATTTCAGTTCGGTTTTCGATTTTCGATTTTAAATTTTATAATTTTGATTAACCGAAAAACCGAACTTATATATACTCTTTACAGTCTACAATATAAAAAGCCTTATAAAGATCTGATTATGTCTCAAGCCCAGTAGCTCACAACCCATATTTAATCTGGCCCAGTTTTCCCAAATCTGAAATCCCTAAATTTTTTAGTTATCATCGTTGTTGTAATGACCCGAGAGCACCCCCTAGTCGTTACCGGCGTATTCGACCTCTCAGAGGTCTTATACAAGTCCTTAGCATTCGTCATAGCATTTATCATAGAAAAATAGCGAAAAATTTAAAACTTTTTCATAATATAACACAAGACATAAAAGTCACCTCATTTAAACCTTTATTATAAAAATTGGAGTACTACGTCTCAAGGTAACCATCTTAAAAGATGACTACAACACAAGAGGGACACAACCCTTACAATACAAAAGAAACTACTATCTAGTACATAGAACTTAAGGAAACTCTTTAACATAAAGGTCCTTGAAATCTTTAAGGACACACCCGAACTTGGGAATAGTAAGCCAAGCTCATTACTTCTAGGAAAGACCCTTTAGTCACCATCACCTACACTTGGTGTAAAAAGATGAAGAAGAATGGTGTTAGTACAAGAATGCACTAAGTATGATAACCATGCAAAACATGCTCTTAAAAGGACATTTAGTTGGAAACCATGCATCATGCCTTTTTTAGAGAAACTTCATGAACATTTAGTACACAGGCACAATATAAACCACATGCATCATCATACACACGGAAATTATTCATAATAGCACATATAGCCACTTATAACATTTTAGGCACATTCAATGCATACAATACATTACCTTCATCTTTATCTTAACTCATTTCCTCAAGCAACCCTTAGGGAATACTTGGTGCAATGTATTGCCTTAAGGTTACCAAATGTGAACTTACATATAGCCTTCATCAATCCAACCACATATATTCATAGAGTCATAAGCACACCATAAGACATAGTCTTCACATAGGAACCATCACCTAAGACAACCCCCAAGTCACACTAGTGCAATGTGCAAGTAGCATCTCATAATACTACTCACACCAAGTGTTCCTAGGAAGCCACCATAGACTATACACATCATATTCAACAAGTCATAACATCTTCATTTATACATAAGACCAACATACTTCATAACATCATATAAGGACTCATTCCTTTACTACATCATTAGTCATAACCCATTTAGTTCATATCATAGGTAAACCACCCTCACAACCCCTTCACAAGCTCACTTGTGCAATGTACACATGGAGTCACATACCCTCACATATACTAAGCAAACCCATTAAGAAGTCATAAGTGTAATTCACATGCATAATCATACTTCATGTCTTGACATAAGTAAAGTCAACCTTAACACGCTTTCATATTAACATACATAGACCATAGTCTTCATTACATAAAGAGCTTAATCATAACTTCCCTTGGAGTCCATTTGTGCAATGCATAAGTAGGGTCCATAATCCTACCTACACTAAGTAACTCTTCAAGAAATCATGACTAGAGTTCATAATCTTATCTTAGTTCATTTCTTAACTTTCGGAAGACATTTCCATAATCGACATAGACCATGTGAGCTACATGAAATCCGGTGCTCTACTCCCACACCGAAAAGAGAGGGTACTACTTGCCAAAGTAGGACCTACATACATAATAGCTATCTAGTGGATCCACTAAGCTAATACCTACGGGGGCACGCAGATATGGAACAATGAGATTGCTACTAGAAAACCTTGACTTACTAAGCGTGGAGGTTTCCATCTCATGAGACAACATCTATGTTGGGAACCCGGACTTGCTAAACGTGAAGGTTCTCTTATGGGAAGCCGGACTTGCTAAACGTGAAGCCCCCACTCTCATTTTTCATGTTCACTCGGTGCTAAGCTCCAACTCCCTTTTTACACATCTTTAAGCCTTTATTTAACATTAGTTCATAAAATAGGCTTTAGGGACTTAATCCCTCATATCATATAGCTCAAAGGTTTCTAAGATGAGAATGACCTTTCATCATAGAACCTACATTATGTGAGAATGACCTTTCACATAATCATACCATATTCATAACATAGTCTAGTTTAGAGTACAATTGAGGAAACCTTTCAAGAGACTCACTTTCACTAGATTATCATAAACCTTATTCATTCATGTGTGTGTACATATGTGAGAAAGCCTTTCACATAAACACCTTTATACAACACATATTCATACCTTGCTAATCATACACTTTGCATGCATATATAATAAGATGTAAGGGTGCATCTAAGAGTTCACCTTTCAATAGACACCATAACACATCATATTCATAGCTATACATGTATAGTGTGTGTGTGCGCGCATATTGGTCCTCATAGTGACATATTAGCAACAACATTGATATTGAGTGTTCCTCCCTTGAAGGGATCACAACACATTCACAATGTCCCCAATTCATGAGCAATTCACATATAAATCCCTTAGGGATACTAGACCACACACCCACACTTCATCATAGGAGACAAGGACACATTCAACATTGAATAGGTACTCCTAACATGTATGTGATCAAACATTCATCTATGGGTCATTCCACAATAGTACCTAACATAATCAATCATGTAGACCACGTCTTATCCCTAACATTATCATTCACATTATACCCCTCACCATCAACACACTTTAACATCATGCTAGCATTGAGGATTTCATACATAACCTTCATAGCATAACTTCATAAACATATGCATCATAATCATTAATTCACTTCACATCTATTGCCTTCAAGGCCATGATCTCAACATGCATAGATAGACAAGAAGTGAACCCCTCCACCATAAGTGGATCAAACCACACAACATCAATTCTCATACTATAGACTAGAAGTTAGGTCAACTTACCAATTCTCCAAGCCATGATCACTATGGATCAATCCTCAACAATTGATAATCAATTGACATAGGTAGCAATAGGAATCAACAATGTAATTCAATATCATAAACACAATCTAAGTACAATTCTATAAACAAAGGGATCAATCCATAACTTTGCCCATAAGGCCATAATTCTCAACTCATCAATATACCAACAATTCAACATGAATAAGTATAGATAATCATAGGAAACATCAATACAATCTAATCTAAACATAATTTCACCAATAGAGATCATATTCACAAAGACCCACATCATAGGCCAATTTTTGAGAATTTGGGGATCATGGGTTCTTTAAGAATTCCTTTGAAAATTGTCTTAAAAATATTAATTCAACATTAATACATCAATAGAATGATTTAGAAAATCGTTTGACAAGGAACCCATGTTTAGATTGAAAATTGGGAATTTTGGTCTTTGAATCACTTTTGAAAATCTTTGATAGAACTCCTTGAATGAGAGGTTATTCAAGAATCAAGAGTTACCATACCTTAATTATTGAAGACCCATGAAATTGAAGAAGAAATCAGTTGAAAACCCATCTTCTAGCTTGAGCTTCATCAAGGTCTTCAATGGAGTTTTTGAGAGAATCTATTTTGAGAGGGAGTGGTCAATTTGAAGAATGGGGTCTAATTTTAGGTTTTGGGGTTTTAACCAACTTAAAATACCCTAAAATAGGTAGAATAACCGTTTATAATAATTCCCCAAAGTATCCAAACTACCTCTCACTTAGTTGGACCTTTTAAACAAGTCAAACTTGAGTTTTATTTTCGCAGATTTCGTCGGGAAACAAGTTCGCGGCGTGGAGATGTTCCCACAAGTTATTTGGAAATTAAATTCGAGACAGTAGAGTTCGCAACATGTCCGCAACGCGAACCAAACTTTTGGCCCTTGGTGGAGCTAGTCCGCGATGCGGACATACTCCCTCCAAGCACAACTTCAAGCTGCCTTGGCAGCTTGCTTGGCCAAGGTTGAGGTCTTCCTCGGGGACCATTAGGGTGGCCCCCGGGGCGTTGTATCCGAACTTTTGACCCTAAAAATATTTGTTAAGACACTAGGGTCACCTCCACTGATTTTAGACTGCAAACAACACATAAAAACATAAACAACATACTAGAACACACCAACACGTAAAAGACTAGTTTTCAAATGTCTTGGCCGTCCCTTGATGTTTGACTTCCAAACTCTTTAAAACTGACTAAAAAGGCTATTCTTCATTATTTTAACAAGTTATTAATGCATAAAACCCATGTGAGGCTCTACTTTATCCTACTTTATTTTGAGGGTCGTTACAGTTGTCTCACAAGTCTCGACTAATCAGTAACCACTGATGCCTCTCGTTGATCAACGTCGACTCGTCGTTGTCTCACTAGTCGACTCAAGTTTTAACTGACCATTGTCCACTACTGACTCTCATTGACGTCGTCATTGTCTTGCAAGTCGAAGGCTGCTGCTCAGTGTTCCTTGCTCACCAGTCAACAGTCGTCGGCTCCCAACTCTTATCAGTCATTTGAGCTTGCCGTATCTCGTTACTCATTAGTCGTCTAAGTCTGTCTCTTGTTGCTCATTAACAATGTGGCAAAACATTGTAACTTAAAGAAATTCATATTAATTTGGTATTTGAACAGGTAAAGTTATATGTCTTTTGTCATGGCCTTATGGGGCAAGTCACTACTCACTGGTCAGATTGTTGAAAAAATTGAACAAAAGTGATTGAAAATGTATCATTGGTTATTAAATTTGGTTAAATCCAAACCGAACCGAAATAAACCGAACTGAAATTATGATAATCGAACCGAATCGAATTTATTTCAATTTTATTTGGTTTCACATTTTTACCAAACCCAAAATTGAAAAACCAAACCGAAATTTACAAATTGAACCGAACCGACCGAACATCCACTCTTAATTACTTATCATACTCCTAACCATATCCATAAGGGTTCGATTACTCCTTTCTACAATACCATGTTGAGGAGTTCTTGTCATAGTATACTGAGCACATATGCCATGTTCTTCAAGAAATTTTGCAAATAGACCTGGACATTGTTTTGATTCATTATACTTTCAATAATATTCACCACCTCTATCTGACTTAATGATTTTCAGTTTCCTATCCCATTGTCTTTCAACCTCTTTAACGTATACTTTGAGAGCGTCCACTGCTTGAGATTTTTCCTTCAACAAATAGATAAATCCAAAATGTGAAAAATAATCGATAAAGGTGATAATATATTTTTCTCCACCAAAAGATAGAACATCAAATTGTCCGCAAATATTAGTGTGTATAATTTCAGGAAGCTGAGTGCTTCTTGTGACACATTTTTTGGTATGCTTGGTTTGCTTTCCTTAAATGCAATCCAAACATATATCAAGATCAATAAAATTCAGATTCGGAAGAATCTCATTCTTTACTAACCTTTTAAATCTTTTTTTAGATACATGGCCCAAACGTTTATGCCACAAATAAGTAGAACTTTTATTTAGTGAACTACGTTTAATTCCAACATTTTGATGAATAGTAAGAAGGGATTCAGAAAAATTATTATCGCGTTTCAATCTATATAAACCAGCAATAAGAACACCAGAACCATAAAAACAGTATTCTTATATAAATTGAAACAATCATGTCCAAGCTTAAAATCAAATCCAGAAACATCAAATCTTGAAAAAGAAATCAAATTCCTAGAAATTGAAAGAACATAAAGAGTCTGTAATAGATCAAGGTGATGTCCAGTATCCAATATCAAGCGATAAGTCCCTATGCCTTCAATTTTAGCCTTCATGCGTTTCTCATGAACAAGAAATCCTTATTTGGATTTGTAGTTTGGATCGTAGTGAATCCCTGCAACATAGTGGATACATGAGTGGTTGCACCATCCACTAAGTATTATTAGGAACTTCTACTAAATTTGATATGAAACATACAAAAGCACTAAATGTGCCTTTCTTTTCAAACCAAGCTTTATGTTTCTGGCAATCTTTCTGATAGTGTCCTTTCTTTCTACAGAAACGACACACATCAACCTTGAATTCCTTATGAGCATCCTATGGGACTTTAACATGTGCTTTCTTTTTCTTAAACTTGTTGGCCTTCACTTTAAGTCCTTTACTAGCTCATTGACCCATGGGGCTAATGGAATGACCTCTTTGTTTCTTAAGTCTTGACTTTTCTTGAGTAAGCATACTAGACAATTCACTAACATCCCACTTATCCTTATTAGTGTTATAGTTAATTTAGGCAATGAGTTCAGAATAAACTGAACCAAGAAGGCGTCATCCACTCATCTCCAAGATCCGAAGTTTTGATGCAATGTTAGTCATATCGATGATATGATTTTGCATACTACGCGACCCATCAAAATTTATGGTCGTGAGTTTATCCATTAGTGTATTTGACTTATCAGTAGAACGAAAATGTTCTTCCACAAACTTCAGGTATTCCCTGACACTTTCTATTTGTGGAATTGTACTCTTAATGTTATTAGAAACAGTCATTCGCATGAACATAAGACTTAATCTGTTAGAGCGCTCCCATGATTTATGAAAAGACTTCTCATCCTTACTGCCCTTATCAGTAATGACAGTAGGTTTGTCATTCAGCAGAGCCAAGTCAAGAACCATCACACCTAAGTGGAACTGGACTTGTTCATGTCATTCAGAGAAGTTCATTCCATTGAACACAGTAACAGACGAAGCATGCGAATGAATAGGAATAACTACAAAATAGATATACATGCTCACAAAATCAGAAAATAATGTGAATTCAGTAAAGCGATAAAAATATATCGTAATTCTCCTTTGGGTAGATACTATGACACATTATCATAATTTAAATGTCAATTTTATCTTTAATAAGTGATTGAATATTTTTGATCATACATATACGAAATCTTTGAATTTACAATATATATTTGACTAAATAATATTAATTTACCTCATAATTTTCACTATTCGTAGAATGATAGATTCACCTTTGAGTAAATTCTTAAGTTCTAGCAATAGTGAAAGTCAATTTATCTATTTATTTTTCAATATAGGCATTTAATTAACCTTCATAGCTAAATGACAATTTTATGAATTCATATTTTTCTTAACCATACTAGTTTGGTCACTTTGGTGACTAACAAGCTATATTAATACAAATGCACACATAATATAAATTTTTTGTGCATGTGAATAATTTTATATATTTTAGTTTGGCCACTTTGGTGACTAACAAACTATAGAAACATAATACATGCATCAAGTGATCATAAATATTATATATGTAGACATTAATTTCTCTAGTTTTGCCACTTTGGTGACTAACAAACTATATTGCACTAAGTACACACATATTATTTATTGCTTAGTATAACAACCACTTTAATTTATTGCACAATCTAAAATAAAACATAATTATTACATCATGGAAAGATTAAGATTTTCAAAATTTGTGCAATCTTAAAACAAAACATAATTATTTATTTATTTATGGGTGATGGGCAATGACTACTCTTTATTACTTTACCATGCTGATGCGGTTATATAATTTATTAAAATATCCGTTCAAACAATCCAGGCTCGGATGCCACATGTGAGATTAGATACTTTAATACACATCAAGATCTTGAACACTATAATCTTACATAGAGATCGTTAGGGGCACATACCTAATGCAAAAGACATCATCACAGAGAGAAGCGAAAGCGTTAATCGTAAATTGGTTTCTACCTCCTTGCCTTAGCTTTACGTTACCACAACCTCCAATGATGGAATTAATGTAGAGAATATGTGGTAACCCTAATGGGTGGAGGGAGAACCAATTTATAGAGGTTAAAACTTAATCTGGTATGTCCATCAAATAACCAATGTACGGACGAGATCTATTATTCATTAAATATTATTTATGGTATTACTTCGGCTACAAGTAAACTTGGGCCATAAGTAAGAAATAATTATTATAGTATGATAACAATTAATAATAATTAAATTAAGCGTAATCATTCACTTAAGATGTGTCGTGGATTTACAACACTTTTAGATGCATAAAACTTAGGATTGATGTATGTTGTTTAGCGTGTTTTAGTAGATTTGATGTGTTTTATAGTTGTTTTGCAGAAAAAACAGGATTTGGTGACTATGTGTTGAAAATCATATGTTGCAGACAAATTTTGGTCATCTATAAATCATACTACGAGCCGTGGTTTGATCCACGAGCCGTAGATGATAGTCATAGTTGAGATTTAGAAACTTAGAAAAAGACTCTAAGTTTTATGAGTGAACAATACAACCCATAAAAGTTTTTACGATCCGTAGAGCTAGGTTTGTGGTTGAGATTCAGAAAAGGATCACAAGGTTGATTTCCACGAAGGAGGAGTACGAGCCATATAAATTTTCATGGACCGTAGTTTTTGTCCGTGAAAAAAGTCTTGAGATTTTGAAGGAGCTGTCATCTACGAGAGGGGTTTACGACCCATAGAAAGGACTACTACCCATAGAAATTGCTGAGCACTATTTTCCTAATTTATTTTGGATAGATTTTTAATGTCTATAAATACTCCTCCTAGGTTTTCTTTTACAAATTATGTTTGAATTAAGTTCTCAAAACACAAGGAAACAAGTACTTTGAGTTTGTTCATAAATTTGGAGAGATTCTACACTTTGATTCTTGACTTTTGAGGTTTAAATTAATATTTTGAATTTTCATTATTCATCTTATAAGTGCATGGTTACACTTAATTTAATTGTCATTGATTGTTATCATACAAGTATGTGTAGCTAATTAACCCACATTTAGGATTGTGAGAATCATGAAGAATTAACGAAGTAAACCTATTATTTAGTAAACCTTGAAAAATGTACATGCATGTATTGTACTCGCCTTATTCTTACTTGTTGGACCAAAAGGGTAACGAATGGGAAAAGAGATTATACAACAGAGTTTGAGGTTAGGGGTGTGTATCGGTCAGTTCAGTTCGATTTCAAGTATTATTGATTCGGTTTATCGTTTTTCAGTTTTTAAATATGCTAAACTAATAACCAAATAAATAAGATATATTTGTTATCGGTTTTTGGTCTTTAACAGTTCGGTTTTTGGTTTAACCAATAAGAAAATGCTTTCAAAATAAATATATGACTTGTCTAATAATTTGACGCGAAATAAAAAAGAGAGAAATCAAATTACTCATTTAGTGCAAAAATTCTGCTTAGTGTAGTAAAAGTATAGCAAATACTCACAATTCACAACCCTAGTAGTTGCCTAACCATTAATGTCATCGTTGCAAACCCTATCCGTTGCCGTTCTTAGTTCTTTAGGTTTTGACATTGTGAACCTAAAGACTACAGTAATACAAAAACCTAAAGGGTAAATGTAGAGAACATAGTTAAGTAGTGTTAATTGTGTAGGGTCCTAATAGTTATACTTTAATATAGTGATTATATTAATATTTTTTGTTTGATATTTATGTATGACTAAAATTTAAAATAGTAAATTATTATATTCTTAATGGGTTATCGGTTAACCCAATAACCCAATATTAAAACACCAATATCGAATCGATAACCCAATAATTTTTTTTATAAAACCATTAAATAAATGTTAACCCAATAACAATAAACCAATAACCCTTTTTGCGGTTTGGTTTATCGGTCGGTTCGATTTTTGCACTCCCCTATTTGAGGCTACCAACCCTAATCTATTAGCTTGACCTTCTCCCAAAATAGCTAATTTCACTACAAAAAACTGCCAAAAAATGACAGCTAAAAGCGACGGACTACGTCGCTTTTTGGGTCAAAATCGATGAAAAAGTGACGTAGTTCAGTCCATCGCTTTTCGAAATACGACGAACCGTGTCTCCTTAAAGCAAAAGACTATGTCATTTTCCGTGAGTTTTTTAAATTTTCTTTTTGAGAAAATGATGGACTTCGTCGATTTTCTCAATTTTTATTTTTCTAAAAAAAGCATAAAAGCAATGGACAAAGCGACACAATCTATCGCTTTTCTTGATTTTTTTACTTTTTAAAAAAATGCAGAAAAGCGACGGATAAAGCGTCCTTGTCCATCCTTTTCAAGAATTTATATTTTTAAAAATGCAAAAAAATAACAGACTAAAGGACCATATTCATTGTTTTTCTGGATTTTTTATTAAAAAATAGATAAAAACAACGAACAGAACCACACTGTCCGTCGCTTTTTCTGTAATATTTTTAACTACAGAAACTAACAGTTTCTACTGCCCACCAACAAATATAATTCAATTTAGCTCATTCATATCAGACAATAAATATTATACACAAAATATATAATAACAAACTAAATTAGACATTCAATAACACTAAAAATTAGTGTGAAAATTAGTTTAAAAGTCTAAATTTTTCACATATTCAAGGGTTGCAAGCTATGGGGTGGACTCTAGGTATTCATCCTCATCAGTGTCATCGGAGTCCTCGGTAGAAAATGATGTAGCAGGCTGACAAGAGAGGTTGAACACTTGTTCTTTGATTTGGTCAATGGTGTCATTCATATTTTTTGTTCAACAATTCTTTTTTGCTCAGACTCTGTCAATACTTATGTAAGTTTTGTTATTTGATCCAACATAGAAGCTATCTGAACACTGTCAAGTGTCTCGACTTGACATGACGATCGAATACCTTCTTGTAACACCTCCAAAATTGGAAAGTTGAATTGGAAAGGAAAGGTTTGTTTTTGGCTACTGCTTCAGACATACGAAACCCATTTATGGTTCATAAGAGCATTTATGTGTCGTAGATGACACTTGTAGAAACTGAATTGAGATATGAAAAAGTCGAGTTTCTGAAGTTGGGTCTATGATTGACCAGGACGGGTCGTAGGATGATCTACGGGTAGTAGGAAGTACCCGATGATTTCATCCAGATTTGATGAAATTTTGGGCTTGAACAAGGGTTCTACGAATAGGTATCTACTAGCTGTAGAATGTTGAACGAACCGTAGGAAGGTCTTGCGGAATTAATCACAAATATTGAGTCCAAGTAAGTGATCTACGACTGACCAGTACGGTCTGTAGAAAGAAATATGGATCGTAGGTTGAAGTCATAGACCCTATCCGGTAGAATTTAATGAATGGTATTTTTGTCTTTTCCTATCTACCAAACCTCTAAAATACCTTGTTTTGGCCATATAACTACCATATAGCCGTTTTTACCCTTCAAAATAATACTCATCCCTCTCATTCACTCACAAAACCCCCCCAAAACTCCCAAGTCATCTTCTCCAAATTCTCTCAAGATCTCTTAAAGAAGGATCTTAGGGTTTCATCAAGCGTAAAGGCTTATTCTCTAAATTCGTAGGGCTTTGATTGCCAAGGTATGTGGGAATTCACAATGAATACCTTTCATCTATTGGGTCCCGAATTCACTTATGGATTTATCCATTGGGTTCAAAAAGAACTTCAATCTCCAATTCAATTAGGGTTTATTTCAATTCCCATGGGTCCTTTTGATTATGATTAAATTGATGTTATTCTATCTTATTATATACGATTTAATCTAATTACATGATTTTTAATTGATTTCATATGAACCCATGCTTTATGCTTTGATTTTCACCTGTGAACTATGATCATGAATTGATAAAAGATTTTATGCATGTTTTATGAAAGGATGAAGTTGTGATTTAAGGATGCTTTTAAGTTAAGTATCAATGGTTTGTGAAAGGTTTTCTCACAATTTGAAAGGAAATCATGATTCTAGATGCTTAGAAAGGTACGGGTCTAAATAAATGAAGTTATGAAATCATGATTTTCTAAAGGAGCTATTTTATACGACTTCATGATTTAAATTGGTGTTATGATTATTGTCTTTCCTAATATATGCTTTGATAATTGACTTTATTTATTCTGTTGGGATTAACTTAGCATCGAGAGGAATTTGAGGTGGAGGGTCTAATAAGTTAGTAACTTGTAGTAATATCTAATCCCAAACTATGTGCCTCCGTAGGATTATATTAAATGACCTAGATACTGGATGTACATAGCCTTTATCAATTCTCCAGATCCTTCAACATTTCTTATGGGCAATCCTACAACTTGTATCCAGGACCTACGACTCTTGGTACGAGTTGTGGTTACATTATCTTCCACAAAGTATCCCTTATACACCTCATAGGTATGACTCGTACAAATAAAATGTCATTTGTACCTTCTTTTGTGCCCCTTGATACTCAAAGTGCACACTCTTAGGGCTTTTCTATGGATGCCTCTTTACATCCCGTACTATAAAAGTACGGCTCGTGACTTATCATGTGAATGATGGGTCAAAAGTCAAAACCATCAAATCTTTTCTGTAACACTTCGAACTTAGAAAGACTAAATTGAGATTTCATACAAGTTACTATTCAATTGTGAATTTTTGGTCAACTTCAAACAACTATAACTTTTAGCACATAATGAGTTAGGTGGCCCATGAGGTATAAAGTTGAAGGTATTTGAGTCCTCTTTCCAACGCCACCATGTTTGCAAAATTCCGAGCTCGGATGAAAGAGATATGCCCATTTGTGTGCAACCTCTCTAGTTAAGGCATTTCATCCGTTTTAAGGAGGGATATTTTTGTCTTTTCCTTACCCCCACTAGGCCTAAACATTTTTCTCACCCTTTTAGGGGTCTAAGCTGATTGAGATCAGTTTTAGTCATTCCAAAAGAGATTAGGGTTTTTAGAGAGAAGTTCAAGAGGAGAAAAAAAAGAAAGTTTCAAGCGTTCATTCAAGGTTGGAAGATTTTTGCCAAGAACTTAGTTCTTTCGAGGTATGTAAGATTTCATAGTGTTGGATTTTTTTACCCTCATGCCAATCATGTGATTTTCATCCATAAATTCGTTCTTGAGGTTGGTTGATTTGAATTCTTGAGAAATTCTTGTGGTTTTAGCTTCATTCTTTAACAATGGAGTCTTGTTGAGTTCTTGAGGTGAGGGTCTTGCGGATGAGTGTCGTTATTGATGGATTTTTGTGTGGGTTTTTGTTGAAATGGTGTTAGGTTTATGAATCTAAAAGGAATTGGAAGAAATCATTCGATTCTAGATGAGTTATGACTTGAAATTGAGAAAGAAGTTCTCGATTTAGGGTGGGGTATCACGCTCCCAAGGCACCAGGAGGGCTGGCGCCCTGCACCTACAGTGCTCCCCAACTGACCCCCAACAATTGGAGGCCTGGTGCGGTGCCACCAAGGCTCCAGGAGAGTTAGGCCATTTTCCTCCTCCGTTCTTGTTCCGTACTTGTTCCTTTGAGCTGAGTTTCTGTTCTCTTCTTGATACTAACTATCTAAGCCCTAATTGATCACTGAGAGATCCCATATATATATATATATATATATATATATATATCCTAATTCTAACTCCTAAATCTTCATTTTAAAATTAAAGTAAAAATTAAGAGTAACGTTCGAGAAACTTTTTGAGTCATTTTGAGAAGTCTTTTACAATATTTTAAAACTTGATTGAAGACTTGAGTATACTTGAGTATGAGAATGAGGAGAGTTGAGTTTCATGTTTCACAATGAATATAAGGGAACTAAGTATTCCCAAGTGTAAACACTTTTACATTTAAAACGAGAGGAGAACCTTGATTTCTAAACGAGGTCATGAGGAGTTTTTGAGCATTATCTCTTTTAAGAGTATCTTTTGAGCAATAATATCAGGTTAAGGATGAGTTATGTTTTTAAACATATGAGCATGAGTATTGAGCACCGATATGGGGATGAGTTCAGACAACTCAAAATCCTCATAAACCATGTATGCCAACATGGGTAAAATGATCATACTTTTTAGATGATTCATTATTGCTTTTAAGCATAGCTTAGTGGATCCATATAGTTGAGGATGTTCTATACCCCTGCAAGGTATAGGATAGTTCTGCAGCGTGGGCGAGACGTTGTATCATCACGTAGCTCATAGTGATGGTTTTCGGTTAGAGAATCTCCCAAATAAGAGTAAAAGAATTATTATTGTATTTTATACATTTTGAGTTATTATCTACTGTTTTAAAAAAGATTTCTATATTGCATCTTATTATCTTTTCTTTCATATTGAGTTGAATTGAGTTGAATTGAGTTGAGTTAAGGTGAGTATGTTTTCCCTTTTTCCATTAGTTCAACTACTATATGTTATTGTTTTCCCCTTACATGCTCGTACATTTAATGTGCTGACGCCATTTGGCCTGTATCGTTTCATGATGCAGATACACGTGTTCAGGGTCATCAACAGGCGCTCCGTTGATACCACTTGCATTCTATCTAGCTTTGGTGAACCTCCCTGCTTCCGGAGTGTTCCGCTTTTAGATTTCAGTATTGTTAGGATGTATTGGGTCTTTTCCCGACTTCAATCATAATATTTAGAGGATTCATACACAGTAGTTTTGATGAGTCTTTTCCTATCTTCCTTTGTGATGTTTTGAGACTTGAAGTAAATCGTTTATGTTAAATTTTATATTTTCAGACCTCTATTGAGTTAGTCTATTATTGAGATCTTAGTTAATGCTTGTGTTTGATGTTGTCAGGTAAGTCTTCCGCTGAGTATTGAGCCAGGCCAAGGGTTCGCTTAGGGACCAACAATGGTTCTCGAGTGTCAGCCACGTCCAGGGTGTAGGCTCAAGGCATGACATTTTCCATGACTCTTTTTTCACGACCCATAATATGGATGTATAACTCGTACACTTTCGCGTGCAACATGAGCCTCAATGTTCTAGCCTCTGATCTACACTTAGTACGACTCATGACCAGCACCTGCATCCCGTACTCAGGCCTGCCCAAGTTATGTTTGGCTCATTTTTTACAATTTCTTTTCCTTTGCTTTCGAAACTTGGTTTCCAAGAAAATCACAAGATACATGGGATAGTGGCGAGCGAGATGAAAGAAAGGCAATGAAGGCGAGTGAGCTTTGCTATGTATCCCAGATACATGCGAATCCACTTGGATACAATATATCTAGAATAAATAGCACCTAAATTTGACTCCATGTATCCGAGATACATGTATGTAGAGGCACCATAATATGGTAAGATACAAAATATTGCAACCTAGAGTGTATCTAAGTAATTAGCTCCTAAAGTAGTGAGATTTATATATGTACCCCTTTATAATATACCTTTATTTATTTATCTTAGATCCTGTTTGAATTGACTTATTTTAAGTATTTTAAGCCAAATTAGCTTTTAAGCACTATCGAAATATTTGGATAAATTTAAAAAGTATTTTTAAGCACTTTGTTTCAAACGAAAATGATTAAAAAATAAGCTAAAAGTCAATCCAAACATGCTCTATCATTTTAAGGACCTATTTGACCATAGTTTTCCCAAGTAGTATTTGGGGGAAAATTTGGCAAATAGTGTTTGTCCATACAATTTGCCATTATTTGACAAATATCTCAAATCCCCAAATACTAGTTTTTTCTAGTATTTGGGCCAAATCTCATTATTTGGGATCTTTTAAAAATTGAAATTTTACACCAAACTTTTATCTTTTAAAAAACACCCTCTATATTAGTTATTTGCGTTGTATTACATAATTTTTTACAGGAACACCAAAGTAGTGATGAAATATTCAGTTAAAATGAAAGTGGTGATATGATTGTTGAATGAAAATGATGAACAATCGGCTCAGGGTAACAAAGTCGTGTGCTTTGTCTACTTCACGATGTATGAAATGATGCTTGTTGCACTCACTCCAAACTACCACATTGCTCTAGTGTCATGGACACTACTTGTTATTTGTTGCAACGAAGATCCAATTACTTGTAATACAAGCTTATGGTTAGTTTTGATAGTTTTTAAAACTTACGGGTATAAATCATATTTTTCTAAAAATGTAAAATATGTTTCCCAAATACTATGACCAAACACATGGTGAAATTTCACCCAAATAATATTTGCCAAGAATATTTGAAAATCTATGGCCAACGCTAGCTAAGCAAATTCATAGCATCAAGAAGTAGAATTTTCAATTATTATATTAAATCACCAATTTAGAGATAAAAAAATTTAAAAAGGAAACAAATGAACTAAGAAAAAAGAAAAATTCCTAATTAGTGTATCATTTTTTATCTTATGCACTATCACTTGTTTATGTCAAAAATATTATGTCTAACGAGTCAAACTATCATAACATCAAATCTAGACTAATTTCGTTAGATAGTCACCCATGTTTGAGGAATTACATAGTAATATCACGTTTATTTTAGGATTACAATATCACCAACTTTGCATATTTTCCTCAAAATATAATTCACACATAAAAAACATTATTCTCTCTCCTATTGAGATGCCATGTCACATTATTCATTTTTTAATTAAAAAAATTAACTTTTTAAAATAACTCATATGTTATATTCAGTAAAATAAAATAAAATAAAAATTCTGGATTATTTATCATTTTTAGTTTTTTACTTTAGCATATTAAGAGATAGACATTTTTTATTCTATTATTACATTTAACATTAATTATTTTTCTAAAATCATTTCTCAATTCATTCATTCATTAATTTCTTAAAGAATATGTAAAGTGCACACTTTTAATGGAATGTCGTATAATATTATTCTTTTTTTTAATACTATTTTTTTTTTTAAATTAGGAAATTTAGTTTCTACTCCTTCAGTTATTTGCATCTTTACTTGTTCAGTACTAATTTGACATATCTTTTAAAGAATAATAAAGATAATTTTACTATATCAATCTTTGAAAATAATACATTTATATTTTAAAAATTGGCAAATGACTATAATTAATAATAACAGTAAATTAGGAATTAAGTAATAAATTATCACTTGTAACAAATGAATAATTTTTTAATATGTAATGAATAAATAAAAATGGACAAAGGAAATAGTTGCTAGAAAAAAAATCCATAAAAAAAGTTACTTGATATAATACTTTTAATTTTTTTTTATGAGTACGTAAAAATTGTTCTCTAACATCACTATTTTTTTCTTTTTTTTTTCGTTCACTTTTACTCTCAAATCTGCTTTCTTTTTATTTCTAACAAATGTAACTTGCTAGAAATAGCAACATGTACAATTACAGAGCACTTAAATAGTCTGCAAAACTAGGCAAATATTGCCGGCGGCGTAGGGGTTTAAATTTTGTCCAGCATTAGCGTAAATTACTAGTTTTGTCCTTTACTTATTAACAATCTTAAAAATAATTTTCTATGACAAATTAAACTTAGATATACATCCTATCTATCACATGACATAATAAGTGGTCTCAAATCCTTGTAAGAGCATGCAATTTTTAATAAAAAATCGAGAGAAGTGTTAAAAATACTCCGAAACTTGACAAGAATTTTGGGAGTGTATTTAATTAATAATGCAAGATCAGACATGTATTTAATTCAGTTAGTTAAATAAAGAGATGTTTGTAAGAATGTCAATAGTTCAGACATGAAACTAATAATTAGTATCGAATTTAGAATGTTTTCAACACTTCTCACTTTGTTTTAAGACTTTTAGCTTTTGTGTCTTTATTAATTTTTTTTTGGAAATTGATTCCTCGCATTTTGTCTCATGTTTGTTTAAGATTTAATTTTATGTATACAACGGAATAAATTGAAATGACGAATAACTAGATCAAAATCTAAAGTCGAGAAAATCAACATACTTGCCCTATTTGGGATAGTGTAAATAGCAATATGTATTAGTAGAAATCACTAATTCTTCAACATTGTGCTTGTAGATAATATTTTCAACGAATTTTCCATCAAAAATCTCTTACTAACAAGCAAAATTGTTAGGGAATGTCCCATCGATAAAATTAGCAATTTTGTGATAGTAACTTTTATGTTCAAAGCGTGATGACATCCAAATCCCAGATGCACTTGGGAATTAGTGTTATAGATACCAAAAAAAATAAAAAAGAACCAAAAATATCATATCTGCTCTAATGCTACACAGTACACACAGATCTCCTGGTAGGAGAGCATTATTTATTTAACAAGAAAGTATACTTGTAAAAGGTGTTACATAGCAGAAACCGAAGGAGACTTCACGTAGTTTGCAGTATCGTGTACAAGCTTGCCATTGACAGCTGCGATTTCCCGAGAATAGGTGCTAGCTTCACCATTATATGAATAACTCTGTTCAGTCGTTGCTCCACCTTGTAGAACAATGCGATCTTGAACAGACATACACCCTTTGCATTTTTGTCTATTTTTCAAACTACTTGTACAAGAATGTGAATCTCTGTCACTCCACTTCTTCTCCTCATTCCATTCATTTTCTAATTCAGAATGCATAATGATTGTACCATCTTCTCTTGATGGCTTCGAAGTTTTAGTGGTTATAGTTAGAGGATATTCCCTCTTCATAGTTGTATGAGAAATCTTCATACCTGTTTCAGAGACTACACTTATTTCAATCTCTTCTTCCACTTTCTGCTCTACTTTTTTTTCAGTTCCCTTGTTATCAAACTTTATCTCATTCTTGAACTTGAGTTCTCGTGAAACTGTAGTTGTCAAATTGCCTGCTGACGAATTTACCCACCCGTGATACTGGCTCTTCCTCTTCAACTCAACTTCATACGATCCATCCAGACCCTTAAAGCTTGAAGACCGCTTCAGCTCGTAATCTGGAGTTCCATAGTCAACAACTTCACCCTGCACTTCACAATCACTTGTGCATTGTTTATCTACCCAAAGGTGCAAATTCGCATCCACAAGCCAGAAAGGGAGACTATCCAGCACTTTAAGCCCCATAAAATGGGATTTACCGTCAAGTAAATCCCCCAAAAATGGAGTTATATCGATGTCGTAAGAAGGATGATCAAAAGCCCCAATTGAAACAATTGGATCCCAGTAAAGGGGATTAATTCCACCTGGGTAAATTACAGGAAATGGAACCACAGATCCTACCAAGTTCCTGTCGATATTCAACAAAACTTCCCTGTACGATCCATGGCCTCTCTGGCTAGTCAAACTATTTTCCCTTATGTAAGAATCAGGGGGATTTGAGTACCAAAACTCATCCAAGCCATGGAATGATACGCAAATTTCCATGACAGCTTTGTAGGTGTTCTTCGGTATGATAACACTCTTCCCCTTCAATTCCGAATCGCTTTGAATTCTGAACCAAAATCCTTCACCTCCATTATTACCCGAAATCGGAATAATCAAATCTGCTGGTTTTTCATTCAAACCCAACGAACCTCTTATAGGATTATCCACAAACACATCATCTACCATTCTGACTTTCCGATTAGTACTAATAGATGATAACGGAACATTCATTTCCTCAATATAATAGTATAAGATAGTAACATTAACATAATAAACACCTGTATAAACATCGTTGACCATATTTTCCAGCATAACAGAAAGAGAAATATCCTCTTTAGCAAGGAGAGACGAGTACCTGGTAACATCCTTAGTAACAGTCCAGAAAACGCCATTTTCAGTAGGCTCCGCGGTGCTGGTACGGAAGATATCGGCACCATCAAGCCAAACGGCGGCGATACGGTCATACTGTATTCCATTGGAAGAGGCGTTGAATTGAAGAGCTACGTGGTTCCAAGAGCAATTGTCCGGCGGCGCGTAAGCGACGGAGACAGGTGGAAGACCGATAGTATCTCCGAAGTGATGAGAGAGAATGGGAAGAGTGCAGGAAGGAGTGAGATTAGCGAAGGGCAATGGACGACTTATTTCTAAGTATTTTTGTTGAATAACACCATGTTTGATGAAGTGACAAGGGTTTTCAAGGGAAGAACAAATTGGAGCATTAATAAAGCTGATTAGTATTATTATGAGGAAGAAGAATATGAGATTTGACATGATTTAGATTGAAGAGAATTAATCAATTATGAAAATTGAAATTCCATTTTCACTTTATTATAACATAAGTACTGAAAGAGACCAAGTTTGAACAAGATAAGTCGATAGAATCGAGGAGAGTTAAAAGCTAAATCGAAGCCGTCCACTCAAGCTCTTTTTTTAAAATTTTTTAGGGTAAAACAATTACAATTTACACCTGCCAATTGCCAAGTATATGACTGATCTCAGCATTCAGTCGGTTATTTTAAATATTAATCATACGAATTATTTTATTATTTTACTTGCATGACCAAGGTGTGTTTGGTACGGAGAAAAATTGAAATACTTTCTCCATTTCTATTTAATTATTGCTGTTATATGTCATAAATATAATAAATTACCGTTGAAGATGAAATGACAAAAATGAATAAAAAAGTATTCAGACTAGGTGCAGATATTCCGCTCTCTTTCAAGAAATTCAAGCTTACTGCGACATTATCTACAAATACTTGTCAAATTTTGACTTGCCACACTTATTAAGAAAAATAATAATCAGTATAGTGAGTTTATCATTTTATCTCTATTAAAGACATTAACTCAATGTTAATAAATTGAGGGTATAATAGAGAATTTTTTTTTATCTTTTCTTGATATGTCAAAAATGACAAGTAAAAAAAGAAATCAAATTAAAAAATATTTGACAACTAAATAGGGACAGATGAAGTAATTACCTCTGTTATTTATTGTTTTTAAGATGTGTGCCAAATCATTACAAATACAATATTTAAAAAAAATAATTAATACATTCTTAAACTTTGAAAAAATTATTTATTTTAAACTATAAAAAAAATATCAAAACTTTTATTTACATGGACCAGAAGAGTAACACAGTACAGTACAAAAGGCAACATGAATTATGACTTTTTTTTGAGAAAAAAATATGTACTCTTTCTGTTTCAGAACATTCTGAGATGAAAGAAGGCAAATATATACTTAGAAAAGTGAGAATAATTCAAAAATATTAGTGTAGTGAAGTAGTTGGGTACCATGACCATTTTTAATATTCTATTTATGAACGTACGGCTCTAGTAAGGACCACAATCATAATTGTTTACACATTATAATCTTTGATCATTTGTCCATCGACAAAAACTGCCATATTCAATTTTTTTTTTTAAAAATATGGCCAAGTATTTAATGCCAAAACACGTAAAATATTGAATGCTGACAGGTATTATTATTTAAAATTTGTTTGTTTACTTAATTTTTAAAAAATAATGAAATTTTTTGAATATATGATTTTAAATTAAAAATATAGTAAATATATCAAAATATCTTACATTTTAATAATATTAAACATATAAAAGATAAGTATTAAAAATGTACTTAAAATTGACGCAAATTATTAATTTCGTCTGAAAGCCTTAAAAATACCTTTTACAAACTTAAATACACTTTTACCACATGATATAACAATTGGTTTCAAATTCTTGTAGGAACATGGACTCTTAATAAAAATCAAGAGAAACGTTAAATTAAAACACCCCAAAACTTAGCAAAAATTTAGAAATATATTTTTTTCGGGTAGTAAGATTGAAGTATTTAAGTTTAATTAGTTAAATAAAAATGTATTTTTTAAGATTGTTGATAATTTTAAAATGAAATTAATAATTTATTCGGAAATTAAAAGAGATTTTTGACAATTTTTGTCAACTCGTTTTTGTTAGTCAACACTACACATGGGATCCCAGCTTTATGCGCTCACTCCCTTAAATGCATCTAAATCACCAAAGTTGAAAAAATAAATTTTAAAAAAAAATGAGTGTATCTGCTCCTCCTCTCATGGCGGTTCTCATCTTCTTCTTCATCACCATCAGCTTTATTGCCCCGTTTTCTTCTTCCTTACCTGAACACCATTTCCACTTTAACAAAAATGGTCTTCGCCACAACACTTCTTCACAGCCACAGCAATACATAGAAATTACTCGTCCATTGTCATTCACAAATCTCCCTCCTTCTTGTACTTTTCATATCCTTACTCATGATTTCGCCAATACGATGGGTCTCCCGCCGGTCTCCGCCTCTTACTCTCCTCCGGCCAATTGCTCCTGGACTCATGTGGCTCTTCAGTTCAATGTTTCTTCTAAAGGTGAGCAATACGATCGAATCGCCGCCGTTTGGCTTGATGGCGCCGAAATCCTCCGTACCAGCACCGCTGAGCCTACCAATGACGGAATTTTCTGGACTGTAACGAAGGATGTTACCAGGTACTCCTCCATCCTGGTCAACGAGAATATATCTCTTTCTGTCATGATGGAAAATATGGTCAACGATGTTTATACCGGTGTTTATCAGGTTAATATTAGTTTCCTCTACTATAATGTTAAGAAAATGGATGTTTCGTTATCGAACAGTTATAATCGGAAAATGAAGCTGGAAAATGATTTGAAAATTGAGATTGAAAACCCGGCAGATTTGATAATACCTATATCGGGAAATGGGAGTGAAGGATTTTGGTTTCGAATTCTGAATGAATCAGAGATGCATGGGCAGAGTGTTATTATTCCGAAGAATACATACAAAGCTGTGATTGAGATTTACGTATCATCACACGGTTATGATGAGTTTTGGTACACGAATCCGCCTGATTCATACATACAAATGAATAATTTAACTACCAAGAGAGGTCATGGATCCTACAGGGAAGTTTTGGTGAATATAGATAGGATTTTGGTTGGATCCGTAATTCCATTTCCTGTTATTTTCACTGGTGGAATTAATCCTATGTACTGGGAACCACTAGTTTCAATTGGGGCATTTGATCTTCCTTCGTATGACATTGATTTAACACCATATTTGGGGCTTTTACTCGACGGTCAAGCTCATTTTCTAGAGCTTGGGGTGAATGATAGTATCCCATTCTGGCTTGTGGGTGCCAATTTGCACCTTTGGGTGGATAACAATTGTGTATTGCCTTGTGAAGTGCAGGCAAAAGTTATTGATTTTGGTACCCCTAAGTTCAAGATTGAGCGATCTTCGAGTTTTCTAGGCCTGGATGGATCATTTGAGGTTGAGATTAAGAGGAAGGGTGAGATTTCTTATTGGGTGAACTCAACTGCAGGAAATTTGACTACTATAATCAAGCGAGAATTGAAGTTCAAGAACGAAATGAACTTTTATGTAAACGGAACTGAGAAAAAGATTAAGCAAAAAGTGGAGGAAGAGATTGAAGTTAGCGTATTGTCTAATAGTGGTGGCACGATCTCTAAAACCAAAGTGAAGAGGAAATTTCCTCTTACTATAACATCTAAGACTATACCATCAATGGAGAATGATACAACCTTGATGCTTTCTGATTTGGATCATGAATGGAAGGAGAAGAAGAAGTTGGATGGTGGTCCTTCAATCTCATTGACAAATCGGCAGCAATGCAATGGATGGATGGTTGTTCAAGGTCACAATGTTTTACATGGTGGGGCAACTACTCAACAAACTTATTCTTACTCCGATGAAGCTGATTGCTATTCTCGAACCATTTCAGCTGCCAATGGCAAGCTTATGAATGACACTGCAAACATTCTTTGTGCAGCAGCTCCTTTGAAGTTTGGTTCATTTTCTGCTTTGTGACACCTTGTTTGAAGAATACGTTCTTGTCCTACGAGAGCATCCCGTGCGTAACACTACAGGAATTTCTTGCCTATGTGGTTTGCCTGTACAATTTATGTTTTTGTGTCAAAGGTGCAGGCTTCCATAAGGATGTCAAGTGTTCTAGCTAGGAAATGAACTTTGTTTTTGATAATTTGCTTGATGTAATTCTTTTTTCTTGTCTTTGTGTTTGATATGAACCTGAGTTTTGAGCCTTCATCTTGCAACTCTCTTTTCATAATGAGCTTAGAATAATGGTATAAAACAAATACACCGCAGTCTCAAATAATTGGGATTGGTCATATGGATTTTCACTTCTTTATTTGAGGATCAACTCATGCCATCATCATACTAAGTAAAATTTTAAGGGGAAAATTTCTTTAGTATAAAAATAATATTAAAAATTCTCTAACAAGAATAAGTTTGCTTTAAACAGTTGGTGGATTTATCAGTTGCTGTACCATTAGCATTCTGCGATGGCGCGAGTGTTTTTTTTTTGGTTGCCAATATATGTTGCACAAAGATCTAAAATTGCATCAAAAGTACTGTCTCAAATAATCGACAAGCTTTCGAAATTTTTTGTATTCATTTCAATACTTCCTTGAGGGGAAATGAATGAATCAATAGGATAGATTCAGAAGAAAATTTGCTATAACTTGTTGAGAACTATATATATGTCTACTTTTCTTTCTCTTCACTCATAAACTGGAGATATCACTGTAAAATATACAAAACTGCTTGGACTTTCATTCCCTTGCAACGTCTTTGGGGCGCCAAAAGTCTTTCTTACCAACAAGAAATTGATGTTGATGCAGAGTTACTGACCAATGAAGTGAACGTAGAATCGAGGCTAGTTGTTTAATCATCTGTATAGTGTCTTGAACTAAAATGTATCCACCTGGTCTCACCATTCTGTCCATCTCCACAGCGACATCCACTAGATCACATCTGCAGAAGAAAAAGATACTAAAAGTTCTTCTCAAGAGACATGTGCAGACGCCTGTTAAAAGACTGACGATTCTTGTGAAAGAAAATTGAGCTAGAATTACTGCAAGCGCCATCTTGCGTAATTCAGATTAATAACAAATCAAACTAGTAATCAGGAAGTAGAGAATGAACCTTTGACTTAAATTTCCATAGAGGAAGCTGGAATGTAGAAGATCATATGTCCGAGGATAGGTATTGAAGGACTCGCACCAGTCATGGTACGTGCCAACCAAGCCCCTATCGAAGATAATAGGTAGAGTATCCGGTCCACTGATAGGAACAACATTCATTACCCACAGGGGTCGATCAATCAGTGCTGTAGCAAATCTGTTTTATCATAGGAGTATCGGTAAGACAAAGAGCAGAGAATGGAAGTAGAAAAGTTAAAAAGTAAATTTTTCTTACCCTCCATAGCCTGCATTCATGTCCATCACATTCCTCACACTTGACCAATTTATAGCAAGGCCTCCTAAGTATACATCTGATACCAATGATGCCCAGTGTCTTGTATCCTCGTTGAATGTCTCTTCAGCATCTGTTTCGAGCGATAGACTTAGAGGTTTCGTGTTGAGCCTCTGAGGCCAGGGTGCAGGCCACTTGTAGTTACTCGAGGCTAGTGGTAGAAGGCAGCTGTCCAGTGGTGTGTACCTACATATTGGATGTGAAAGTTATGATGATAAGAATGAAGATATAGATGATTATTGTCATCAAAGTGTTTCAAGCGTACCATGAACTATTCAGCCTATTCTTCTTCTGGTCACACATAGGGGGAATATTTTCTTTGCGATTCTCATAGCAGGAAGATGAATCTGATTTTTGATATATAACTAACCCGACTCTACCCCTTTTAAAGAAGGTCCTTGCCACCATCTTCCAGCACATTGCTTCAGTCAGATTAACCATAACTGCAAGAACAAGACTGAAAATTATGTGCTACCAAGCATAACAAATTACTCACTTCCAAATTATATAGAAAGTGTTAGTAAATGTTAATTCATAGAACTAAGCATCGATGAGTTGGAACCTTTCCAGACATTCTTATGTCCTTCATCCTTCTTATAAACTGGTGTTGCAGACCATATGAAGTACCCTCCAGGCCTAAGAATCCTGTTGAGCTCCATCAATGGTTTTCCTCCTGCAGTTTTCAATTAGTTACCATATCGAACAATGTAGCTGATAGAAGGACTAGAAATCTGAGAATAGTTACTCACCATCTGCATGCCAGTGAACCCTGCATCTTGCACAATGAATCATATCATATACATTATCTGGAAATGCAAGCTTTTTAGTTGCAATGACTGAGAGAGTTGCGGGGATTCCACGCTCGAGGGCAAACTGTATCTGAGCCTCATGTTCATCCTTTGGAGCAAATGACATAGTAATGACATTTTTATCCAGCAAATAACCACCAAAGCTAGCAACACCACATCCAACATCTAAAAGGACCCTTATACTCTTTCCCCATTGAATTGTTGGAAAAGTCTGAATAAAACACAAGAAGGAACTCAGATTAAACAGATCATAAGAACATTAATACTGCAGCGATGTTTATCAATATCCAGCTGAACAAACTGTTCAATTGAAAAAAGAAACTGTCGAACTACTAAAATAATCCCATGATTTAGTCAGGTCATAGATCCCAACTAAGAGAATCAACGGAAAATATGATCTACCCATTCATCAGAATGTACACATTACAAATACTTTGATTAGGCATGGAATTATGTTGGTTTGGCACGTCTAGAAGTCCTCTATTGAAAGTGTAAGATATCTATTCCTTATATCCAATAAACATGAAATCAGAGGATCTACAGCAACACAGTTCAACAGAAACGGACATACATTATACATGATCATTGTGTTGCTTGGGGTGATTGAGGAAAAGAATGCTACAAATAGACATAGTACCTCTTCAATGAATTCAATGTAGTGATTCACTCCGTCCCTGAACTGTGTTCCACCACCAGGGAAAACAAAATAATCACCAGACTTTTTCACCCAATTTTGGTCTTTCTTATATTCCACAAGCTTAGGATGAGGAACATTGTCATACCATATCTATCCGGAAGAAAAAAAAAAAAAGAGAAGAGGATTAGGCATGGCTATTTCTATTACGAGCAGAACAAAATGGTATCATAAATCGAAAACAAAATCTTACCACCAAAGAAGGGAAAATCTCACCATATCCCTACTCTTAGGCCACGGAAGGGGCAACTTATAACCTTTCGGCAATGGAATCAAACATCTGGGACTAGGAACAGGGCAATGCCTTTCCCTATGCTCCATATGCCTTCTCGATTTTATTTTTTTGATTGCCTTCCAGTTATCAAGGCATGGTATGTAATCAATCGCCAGTGGACCTGGGCATAGCTTCCAATGATAAGAGAACGTTTCCAACTCATCGCTGATGATCGTATCAGACTTCTCAGGGTTAATTGTAAGCGGAATGTTAGACGACTTAGGATCAATCCTGTCATTATTCAACGGGGACTCATGATTGATACTAGTATTATTGTTTTCATCGGATTGGTGTAAATTAGTTGAAGTTGAAGTACTAATACTGTTAGGATTAAACTCCGGGACTGATTTGATTAGAGCGGTGCGTTGAGCAAAGTCGATGGCAGCGAAAATGGGTGATTTCTGGGAGTTAGAAATGAGGAGGAGAGTTACGAACATTAGTAAAAGGAATAAAGAGAAGATGAATGGATACTTGCGTTGTTTGAACATATCTTGCATTGACGATGACGCTGATGATATAGCCATTTGGGATTCAAATTTTATTTTGTTGTTGTTAGCTCTGAATGGAAAAAAAGAGTGAAAAATGCAAAGGTGTGTAAACAGCGTAACTGATGGTCATGAATTGGGAAACTGTTGAGTTTGAAATGTGGTTAAGAGATTACAAGGATCTGGAGTGTAGTGGGGGCCACACAAAGGAGGGAAATCTGGTTAACTAATTTGGAATTATTGATTTCATTACAAGGCAGGCCAGTTTATGTAATTAGTATTAATTAATTAATAATTAATTATTAATACTAACATTTAAATACTAAACAGAGCCGTGGAGTTGCACTTTACCTTACTCTCTTACTTTTATTTCGTCATTTCTTAATATCCGAGTTCCATTTAAACAAGTGTTATTTATTTTCATAAATATACACTAAAGTAATTTTGATTGCACCAAATATGACCAAATTTTCATTTTCATTTTCATTTAAAAAGAAGAAGGGAAAACTACACAAATTGAATCCATTAGATAGTCTTACCCAAATTGGACCCAACTCACTATATTTACCCTAATTTGACTCACGATCCAAATTATTTACCTGACTGACCCCTTGTTCTATTCACTTAACCACAACAACTTTATCCTTGATACCATCAAAGTATATATACTCTGATGGTATCAAGCAGTAATTGGACAATATTTTCACTGAAACACTGTATGTTCCTCCTTGATGCCATCAAAATATATATACACTCTAATGGTATCAAGGAGTAACTGGTTCATTTTTAGGCCTCCAAGCTTGTTGAGACAACCTTGCTCTTCTGTTGACTCTGAGCCGTCAACAACCTACCTTGAATCTTAGGGACCTGCTCCATGACATTTCTAAGAAAGTTTGTATCTAATGAGTCCATCTTTGTTGTATCGAACCAACCAATTGGAGATCTACACTGCCTACCATATAACACCTCAAATGGGGTCATCTGAATATTAGAGTGATAACTGTTGTTGTAGGCAAACTCCGCTTAAGGCAATTGTTGATCCCAACTAGCACCAAAGTCAATCACACATTCTCTAAGTATGTCCCCAACACCTGAATCGTCCACTTAGACTGTTCGTCCTTCTGAGAGTGAAATGTTGTACTCATGTCTAGTCGAGTACCCAAATCATGTTGTAAGGCCTTCCAGAAATGAGAAGTGAACAATGAACCTCGATCAAGGACAATAAAAATAGGGACCCATGCAGTCAAACTATTTTCACTACCTCAATTTTAGATCTCTTTGACTGAAGATGTAAGGAATACTCTAATGATCGGTGAAGACCTCATATTGCACCCCATACAAATAGTGACTCCATAACTTAAGCACAAATACCATAGTTGCTAACCCCAATTCATGAGTAGGGTAGTTCTTTGCATGGGTCTTCAACTGCCTAAAAGCATAAGCAATCACCTTACCTTTCAACATCAAAACACCACCCATACTTACTTCTAAAGCATCACAATAAATAGTAAAGTCCACACCTTCCCGGGTAGATTCAACACAGGAGTCGAAGTCAGCAAAGTCTTGAGCTTTTGAAAGCTCTCGACACACTCATAACCCCACACTCTGTCTAGTCAATCTAGTCAATGGAGCTGCAATGGTGGAGAAACCATGCACAAACCGTCTATAATAGCCTACCAACCCCATAAACTTTGAATTTTGGTAGGAGAAATAGGTCTCGTCTGCCCCTAACTGCCTTAATCTTGGCCGGATCCACTCTAATACCCTCCTTAGAGACCACATGTCCTGGGAATTCCACATAATTAAGCCAGATCTCACACTTTGAGAACTTTGCATACAACTTCTCTTTCCTCAACCTTTGAAGCACTATTCTCAAGTGTCGAACATGGTCCTCCTCAGTCCTCAAGTACACCAAAATATCATCAATGAAGACAATCACAAAAAAATCAAAGTAAGACCTAAACATCCCGTTCATCAACTCCATGAACGTTGCAAGGGCGTTAGTCAACCCAAAGGACATCACTAAGAAATCATAATAGTCATACCGAGTCCAAACAACTGTCTTAGGGACATCTAATGCCCTAATCTTCAACTTATGATAACCGCACCTCAAATCTATCTTAGAAAACAATAATGCTCCCTGTAGCTGATCAAATAAGTCATCAATATGTGAGAGATGATACTTGTTCTTCACCGTTACCTTATTCAACTGCCTATAGTCAATACACATCATTATAGTCTTATTCTGTTCTTCACAAATAAGACTATGGCACCCACATGAGACTTACTAGGACAAATAAACCCCTTACTCAACAAGTTATGCAACTGATCCTTCAATTCCTTCAACTCAACTGGGGTCATATGATAGGGAGGAATAGAAATGAGATTAGTGCCCAACTCTAAATCAATAGAAAAATCAACATTTCTATCTAGAGGAACCCGTGGAAGAACGGTAGGGAAGACAATTGGAAACTCCTAAATCATGGGAATGGTTTCCATGGGAGGTGAATTAACACTAGTGTCCCGAATGAAGGCTAGGTAAGACAAACACCCACTCTCCACCAATCTCTGAACACGGAGGAAGGAAATGACCCTATGAGGATAGGAGCCACTAGCACCCTTCCACTCAACCCTCGGAACACCAGACATCACTAAGGTCACAATCTTAACATTACAATAAAGAATAACATGATAAAGAAGGAGTCAATCCATACCTAATATAACATCAAAGTTCAGCATTCCCAGAATAATCAAGCCTACCCAAGTGTCATACACCGCCAAAAAAGTAAGATATGATTGATACACTCGATCCACCACTAAGGGCTAACCCACGAGTGTAGAAATATGAATAGGCACAAACATTCTATCACACATCAAATCAAACCCACCAGCAAAGTAGGCAGACACATAAGAGAATGTAGATCCTAGATCAAACAATACAAATGTAGATGGTAGACTATGAAGGTACTTGTAATAAATGTATCAGAAGCCTCTACCTCGGGCCTCCCCAAAAATGTATAACACTGATCCTCTCTACCACCCCCAACCAAGGTAGTACCTCTACCCCCACTTTGATATACTGTAGCACCACTACTAGAAACCCTACCGCCTCTACCTAACTAAAATCTACCTCAACCTCTGGCTTGTGGTGCTGGTGATCTGATCTGGGATAAATGACTAGGTTGGAGCCCTCCCCGACCCCTATGCAAAGGATATTGTCATATCATGTGCCGAGATCTCTACAACTAACACAAAAGCTCTAACTCGAGGACTATTGTGATGATCCTGAAGAACCACTAACCTCACCCCGCAGATCACTGTTGTGAACCATTTTAACCTTGAACTGTACTTTAAGAACTGTGAAGCGTTTGACAACTTTTGGATGCCGGTATAGAATCATGAACTGGTCCTCGATGTTGGAAAGAACCACTACATTTATATGATCCCCTGTGTCCAAATGAGGCACCAGAAAACTGACTTGATGCATAGGCCCTTAATGGTCCCCAAACTCTTTTATCTCCATCAAATCCACCTCTTTGGTGGCACTCACAATGGACTGGAAGGAAGCCCCCTCTTGATATTCCCTAAATACAGCCGATCAGATAGAGAAAGTCAATCCCCTTATGAACCTGTGGATCCTCTCAGTCTTGTTAGGAATAATGGAAAGAGCATGCCTAGACAGATGATAGAATCAAGTCTTATACTCAGTAACTATAAGGTTATCCTGCCTCATACTTTCAAATCTCAATTGACTATCCTCTCTCACGCTTCAAGAGATGAAACGATCATAAAATGCACTGACAAATATCTTCCAAGTCACTGGCGGAGATCCAACCGACAAGGACCCTGAATAAACTGTCCACCACTCTCTCGTTGGCCCACTAATTGGAGTGTAGCATACCGGACTCCATGCGACTTAACTAATCCCATAGTGTCTAGAAACTCTCTGCAAGTGGTCAAAAACTCATGAACATCCTCGCTCTTTCCACCCTAAATTGAGGTGGATCAATCTTTTTGAACCTCTCATACCTATGTTGCTCATCCTTTGTCAGCACCAAGAAGGGAGCACCCTGAACCCTAACTGTCGGTGCAGGGCCACCCTTAACTAATGGACCCACCAATGGCTGCCCCATCGGATCCTGAACTATTGGAACCTTAATAAGGTATTCTGAAGCAATGGTGCAATGACATATTCTATAGGAACTTGGTCCTCTCTAGCATCAACCTTTGGCTCGGGAGAGACCTCTTTGTAAAATCCTCTCACTAGTGCCGCTTCATGGGCCCGAACTCTGGCTGGTGCCACTCTACGGTCACGGCCTCTAGCTCGGTCTCGACCCTACCCCTAGTTGGGGTCTCAATAACTGGCTCGGGGAGTGCTTCCCTTCTACTACCACCATTAGAAGATCTAATCCTCGCCATCTGTCAAAAGAGCACACAACAACTCAGTAGTAGTGAAGGTTACTGCACATGATAAGAATGAATGAAAAAAAGAAAGTTTCCTAACCGTCTTCATAAGATCTTGAAGATACATACAAACTTTTCCATACTAATCCTCGAAACTCTACTTAGACTTGACTTGTATACATGTGATACCTATGAACCTGGGGCTTTGATACCATTTGTCACGACCCAAAAAATGGGAGTTATGGCACTTGCCTTATCGCACCAAGATAAGTTAACCGAAAATCCAAATATTAACAGTAAATGTGGAAGTAAAACAAGAATGAAAATCAAACACAATATAATAAATCTGGTAACAAAAGCAACTTAGATAAATCTCGTACAAGCCTCTAATGTATTATAATAGAATTGAAGAAAATATAAGTATTAATGTCTTTGTTTCTAGAATAGAACAAAATCATAAATAAAGAGCAAGATGTGTCCCCCAAAGTGACAAGCAGCTACCTCACCAACTCTCCACAACAAGCTTTGAGAGTAGAAGAGATGATAGATTAATCATAAATATCTGGGCTATTAACCTATACAAGTGTAGAAGCAAGAGAGTGAGTACCAAAGAACAAGGTACTCAACAAGTAAACCACTAAACACAATGTAAGCAATATAACAAAGAAGTACTTTAATCTCATCCAACCGAACCTCCAAACTACAACATGCAATAAAATATCAGTCCAACCTAATAGTCCTCACTCAAATACAACAGAGCACTAATAAAACATTACAACTTGCACTTCAATGCATATAGTCAAGAATTCACATATTTCACAAGTTCATAATCACAATAATAGCTCAACAATCATAATCAAATGAAATGCAATGCAATGTGAAGCAATGTTATATTGGGTGATGCATGTGTAAAATCCTGCCTTAGAAAGAGCTATATTTAGAAAGCTCTAAATTGGAAATAGCTAAATTGAGAATTTTGCAAGTTATGCTTAAGTTGTGAGTTTTGGGTCAAATTTAATTGACTATAACTTTTAGTACATGATGATTTAGGCATCCCATAAGATATAAAATGAAAGTTCTTGGGATCCTCTTTCCAACGCCACCGAGTTTGCTACGTTTCGAGTTTGGATGAGAAAGATATGCCCATTTGAAACTAGGTGTCCAATTAAGGAACATTACCCAAATTAATGAGGGGTATTTTGGTCTTTTCCTTACCCTATCATCTTAAAACATTTTTAGTAAATATTTTGGGTCAAATCTAATTCTGGTCAGTTTTCATAATCCCAAATGCGCTTATGGTCTTGAGAAGAGTTCAAGAAAAGGAGAAAAGAGAAAAGGTTCAAGGCGTTCATCAAGTTTTCTTGCGAATCGAGGATTGTTTCACCAAGGTGTTATCCCTAAGAGGTATGTGAGTTCTCATAGTATTGGGTTCGTTCACCCACATTCCAATTATGCGATTTTAAATGCAATTTCATTCTTGCGTTTGAAGGATTTGAGTTCTTGATGAGTTTTCTTGAAATTTCATTCTAAATCTTGATTGTTGGGGTTTTGATGAATTCGTGAGATGAATGTTAGTGATTTGAGGGTTGTTTTGAGTAGATTTCCATGTACTTATATTGGGTATTCGAATCTAAGTGGGAAGAAACCATTCTATTCTAGGTGAATTGGGCCTAAAAATGAGAAACAAAATTCGTTGGGAAGTTCTGGGCAAGGGCTGGTGCGCCGTGCCAGCGATGCGACATAAAATTTTCTCTGAAGTTTGAGGGCTGCGCCCCCACGCCACTCAGTGTGCCAGGGTCGCCTGCCCTTATCTTGTTTTCAGTCGTTTGCTCCGTCTGAGTTCTTTAACATATACCTTTACTCCTTTTTGATTCTAACTACTCTAAACTATGTCTAAACATCGAGAGATCATCTATAATATGAATCATAACCTTGAATTCATAATTCAAATTCAAGGTAGACTTAAGAGTTAAGTCTTGAAAGTTCTTCTGAGTCTATTTAAGAAGTCTTTTAAAATATTTTAGAACTTGTTTTAAGACTTGAGTACTTGAGTATGAGGATGAGTAAAGTTGAGTTTCATTTTTCAAAATGAACATATGGAAACTAAGTATTGCCAAGAGTAAATTTTTTTACATTTAAAAAGAGGAGGAAATCTTGATTTCCAAATGGGTTATGAAGAGTTTTGAGTACTATCTCTTTTAACAGAACTATTTTGAGTAATAATCTCAAAGTTGAGGATGAGTTAATGTTTATAAACATATGAGTTAAGTTATATTTTGAGAGTAGTATTGAGCACCAATATGGGGATGAGTTCAGTTAACTCAAAGTCCTCATAAACCATGTAGGCAACGTAGGTAGAAGGGTCATACTTTTAGACGTTTCCTTATTGATTTTTAAGCATAGCTTAGTGGATCCACTTAGTGAGTAGTCATATACCTTGGCAAAGCATTGGAAAGTTCTGGCAGCGTTGGCAAGACGTTGTATCATCACATAACTCATAGTGATGGTTGTCGGTTAGAGAATCTCCCAAACAGAGTTATTTTGTATCTTTATTTACAAACTGAGTTATTATTATATTTTAAAATACATTGATTTGTTATCTACTGTTTTAAAAGCTTTCTTTATTAATGCATTTTTACTACTGCTTTATATTGAACTGAGTTGAGTAAGCTTGAGTATCCTTGAGTTGAGTTGAGGTTGAGTTGAGGTAAGTATGTTTCATTCCTCCAGTTCAAGCTTATGTTATGTTTTGTATTTCTCCTTTCATGCTCGTACATTCAATGTACTGACGCTATTTGGCCTGCATCGTTTTATGATGCAGATACAGGAGATCAAGGTCATTAACAGGCGATTCGTTAATACCATTCACAGTTCCAGAGTTGTTTGGTGAGCCTCCTTGCTTCCGGAGGATCCCTTAGTATTTCTATTATGTCATGTTATTTCAGTTTTGCTAGGATTATCAGGGGTCTTGTCCTGACATCCCTCATAGTATTAGAGGCTTTATAGATATATAGACAGTGGTAGTTAATGAGTCTCTTTCATTTCCTTTGTTAATGTTGAGACTTGAGTTGCCCTTGTAGCCAGTATGAATATTTTTAAATGTTCTAAGTTAAGTGTTTAAGACTTTTGAGTTAAAGCTTTATTTTGAGTGTATATTATTATGAGTAAGTCTTCCGCTGAGAGTTGAGCCAGGCTAAGGGTTCACTTGGGGCCATCAATGGTTCTCGAATGCCAGTCGCGTCTAGGGTGTAGGCTTGGGGAGTGAAAAACTTTGTATCAGAGCACAAAGTTCAAGAGTCCTAGGATGTCTATGAAGCCGTGTATGTAGAGTCTTAGTTATCCGTGTGAAGCGCGCCGCATCTATAATTGGGAGGCTTCAACATTTAGGAAACGATTCCCTTTTTTCATACTTTTTTTTCGTGCGATAGAGTTCAACTCTATAAAGTTTCTTTCTAATTCGGGCTTGCACGTATCTTTCATATCATGCCTCCACGAAGAGCTGTTCGAGGTCGACCTGCTAGGAGGAATGTTTATCTCTAGGATCAAGGGGTACCCAATGCACCTGAAGTGCAACCCTAAGGAGAGGTCACTAATGTTGAGTTGCGGGATACTATCCAAATGTTGAGTCAAGTTGTGATAAACCAAGTTGGGCAACAAAGAGGGAATCGACAGGATGTGGCTAATACATCTAGGATCTGTGATTTCTTAAGGATGAATCCTCCAGACTTCACTGGTTCAAATGTTACTGAGGATTCGAAAAACTTTATGGAAGAGTTACAAAAAGTATTTGAGATGATGCATGTTGCGGATGTTGAACGTGTGGAACTAGCTGCATACCAACTGAAATGTCTTGCTAGGATCTGGTACGATCAATGGAAGAAAAGTAGAGGTGAAGAGGCACCAATTGTGAGATGGGTTGTGTTCGAGAGTGCCTTATGGGGCGTTTCTTTCCCCGTGATCTATGAGTGGCAAACGTAAGAGAATTTCTCACTCTTAAGCAGGAATCCATGACTATGCATGAGTATAGCCTCAAGTTCACTAAACTATCCCGCTATGCTCCGGAGATGATTGGTGATATGAGGAGTAGGATGAGCTTGTTTGTGTTTGGTTTGTCTGATATGTCAGGCAAAGAGGGTAAGGTTGCAATGCTGATAGGGGACATGGACATAACAAGGTTGATGATCTATGTGCAGCATGTTGAGGAAGATAAGTTGAGTGAAAATAAGAGTTTTGGAACAAGAAGGCTAAGATTGAAGGTAATGAGTCCGGGCAGCAGAATGGTAATGCGAACCGGTCATCTTTTCAACAAAATCCAAATGGACCTGCTCTATCATCTTCTAGTGCACCTGCACCAAGGAATAGAGGTGAGTTTAAGAATCAAAATTCCCAGAACTTCAGAGCTAGAACTTTACAATCCCAAAGTAGTGTGGCACAAGGAGGTAATAGTACTCATGTATGTGCTAAGTGTGGTAGGAACCACCGGGGAGCATGTCGTGATGTCTCCACTGGTTGCTTCAAGTGTGGTCGAGCGGGTCACTTCATGATAGAGTGCTCGAAGAACAGGCAAGGTGGTTGTAATAGGAGCAATAGAGCCCAATCTTCTTCAACGACTCCACTAGATAGAGTTACACCTAGATGAGCTACTTCAGGGATAGGCGGAGGAGCAAATCATTTGTATGCTATCACTAGTTGCCAAGAGCAAGAGAATTTGCCAGATGTTGTCACTGGTATGATCAAAGTCTTTACTTTTGATGTATATGCATTGCTAGATCTAGGTGCGAGTCTGTCTTTTGTGACTTTATATGTTGCTATGGATTTTGATATTCTTCCTGAGCAACTTCTTGAGCCCTACAGTGTTTCCACACATATTGGTGAGTCTATTATAGCTGAGAGAGTTTATCGTGATTGTGTCATTTCTGTCAATCACCAGGACATCATGGCTGACTTAGTTAAGCTAGATATGATTGACTTTGATGTCATTGTAGGTATGGACTGGATTTATGCCTGTTATGCCTCAGTTGATTGTAAAACTCGAGTTGTAGTTCTAGTTTCCTAAGGAGCTAGTTATAGAGTGGAAGAGTAGTTCAACAGTGCCTAAGGGTCATTTTATTTCGTACCTTAAGGTGAGAAAGTTAGTTTCCAAGGGCTGTATCTATCACTTAGTCTGAGTTAATGACTCTAGTGTTGGGACACCATATATTCAGTCAGTTCCAGTTGTGAGTGAGTTCCAAGAGGTCTTTCCAGATGATCTTCTCAGAGTCCATCCTGAGAGACAAATACACTTCGGTAAGATATTCTTCTTGATACTCGACCTATCTCTATTCCATCATATAGAATGGCTTCCGCTCAGTTGAAGGAGTTAAAAGAGCAGTTGAAAGACCTTCTTAAGAAAGGTATCATTCGACCAAGTGTCTCACCTTGGGGCGCTCCGGTCTTATTTGTGAGGAAGAAAGATGGTTCTCCTAGGATGTGTATTGATTACCGCCAATTGAACAAGGCTACCATAAAAAATAAGTATCCTCTTTCGAGGATCAATGATCTTTTTGATCAACTTTAGGGTGCCACTTGTTTTTCTAAGATAGACCTCAGATCAGGCTATCATCAATTGAGAGTAAGAGAAAGTGACATCCCTAAGGCAACATTCAGGGCCCGTTATGGTCATTATGAGTTTCTTGTCATGTCATTTGGTTTGACTAATGCTCCTGCAACTTTCATGGATCTTATGAACAGGGTGTTTAAGCTCTATCTTGATATGTTTGTTATTGTATTCATTGATGACATTCTAATTTATTTGAGGAATAAGGAAGATCATGCTAGTCATCTCAGAATAGTTCTCCAAACTCTCAAGGATAGAGAGTTGCATGCTAAATTATCTAAGTGTGAGTTTTGGATTGAGTCTGTGGCATTCTTATGCCACATTTTTTCTAGTGATGGGATTCAAGTTGACACTCAGAAGATTGAGGTAGTGCAGAACTAGCCCCAGACCCACATCTCCAACTGATATTAAGAGTTTCTTGGGATTGGCTGGTTATTATAAGAGGTTTATCGAGGGGTTTTCATCTATTTCATCCCCTTTGACAAAGTTGACTCAGAAAACAACAAAGTTTCAATGGTTTGAAGCTTGTAAGAAAAGCTTTCAGGAATTGAAAAGGCGATTGACTACTGCCCTAGTGTTGACCTTACCGGAGGGTAAACAAGGCATTATTGTGTATTGTGATGCGTCCAGAGTTGGACTGGGTTGTATATTGATGCAAAATGTCAAAGTTATAACTTATGCATCGAGACAACTTAAGATTCACGGAAGGAATTACCCAACCCATGATCTAGAGTTAGTTGTTGTAGTTTTTTCTTTGAAAATATGGCGTCACTATCTCTATGGTGTTCATGTAGCTATGTTCACCGATCACAAGAGCCTTCAATATGTATTCAATTAGAAAGATCTTAATCTTAGGCAGATGAGGTAGTTAGAGTTGCTTAAGGATTATGACATGAGTATCGTCTATCACCTATGTAAGGCTAATGTTGTTATCGATGCTTTGAGCAGGTTATATATGGGTAGTACTGCTTATGTTGAGCAAGGAAAGAAGGAATTATCCAGGGATGTTCACAGACTTGAACGATTGGGAGTCCGATCAATGGATTCCAATGAAGGTGGAGTGGTGGTGATGAATGGGGCTGAATCATCACTTGTGTTTGAAGTGAAGGAAAAACAAGACCAAGACCCTATTTTTCTTGAGTTGAAGGCAAATGTTCGTAAGCAGAAAGTGATGGCTTTTGAACAAGGGGGAGATGGTGTGTTGAGATATTAAGGTAGGTTGCGTGTACCAATGGTGGATGAACTCTAAGAGAGGATCATGGAGGAAGATCATAGCTCTTGATACTCGATCCATCATAGTTCCACAAAGATGTATCGTGACTTGAGAGAAGTCTATTGGTGGAGTAGTATGAAGAGGTGTACAATGTGCATCGATTATCGCCAATTGAACAAAGTGACCATTAAGAATAAATATCCCCTTCCAAGAATTGATGACTTGTTTGATCAACTTCAAGGGGCTAGCTATTTCTCAAAAATTGATCTTCGTTCGGGTTATCACCAACTAAGGGTGTGAGGGGTTGATGTTCCCAAGATGGCCTTTAGGACCCGATATGGTCACTATGAATTTGTGGTTATGCCATTTGGTTTGACAAATGCCCCGGCGCCATTTATAGATTTAATGAATAAAGTGTTTAGGCAATACTTAGACATGTGATTGTGTTCATCGATGATATTTTGGGATCTATTCAAGAAGTGAGAATGAACATAGGGACCATTTGAGAATTGTATTGCAAGTTCTTAACGACCAACAACTTTTTACAAAGTTTAGAAAGTGTGAATTTTGGTTGAGGTCCGTAGCTTCCTTGGTCATATTGTGTCAAGCAAGGGTATTGAGGTAGATCCTAAGAAGACGGATGCGGTCAAGGTAAAGCACCAAGGGCCATGTGGTATGGCTCAGAATATAGATATTCCGAAATGGAAGTGGGAGATTATCAATATGGATTTCATCACTGGTTTGTCGCGGTCTTGCATGCAACATGATTCGATTTGGGTGATTGTAGATCAGATGACTAAATCAACTCACTTTTTACAGATAGACTACCTATGCAACAGAGGATTATGCCAGATTATATATTAAAGAGATAGCCAGACTTCATGGAGTTCTGGTGTCTATCATTTCAAATAGAGGTGAGCACTTCACCGCACAATTGTAGAAGTCTTTCCAGAAAGGTTTGGGTTCGAAGGTAAATTTGAGTACGTCTTTCCATCTTCAGACTGATGGTCAAGCAAAGTGTATGATTCAGACTTTAGAGGATATTTTGAGGGATTGTGTGATCGATTTCAAAGGTAATTGGGATGATCACCTACCTCTCATAGAGTTTTCTTACAACAATAATTATCACTCTAGCATCCAAATGACTCCTTATGAGGCTCTTTATGGGAGAAGATGTAGATTTCATATCGACTGGTTTGAGGTTGGTGAAGCTAGGTCGATAGGACCAGACTTAGTTTAACAAGTTATGGAGAAAGTGAAGATCATTCAAAAAAGGTTGAAAACAGTGCAAAGTCGTCAGAAATCCTATACTGATGTTAGGAGGGGAGACTTAGAGTTTGAGGTGGATGATTGAGTTTATTTGAAGGTTTCACCCATGAAGGGTGTTATGAGGTTTGGTAAGAAGGAGAAGCTTAGTTCCCGGTATATTTGTCCTTACAGGATATCTAAGAGGATTGGAATGTAACCTATGAGTTGGAGCTACCGCAAGAGTTAGCAGCAATCCATCCAGTGTTTTACATTTCAATGTTGAAGAAGTGTATGGGCGATCCTTTACTTATTATACGTACTAAAAATATTGGTATTAAGGACAACCTATCTTATGAGGAGGTACCCATTCAGATTCTAGATCGTCAGGTCCGCAAGTTGAGGACCAATGAGGTAGCATCAGTCAAGGTCATATGGAGGAATCAGTTTGTTGAGGAATCTACTTGGGAGGCTAAAGAGGATATGAAGAAGAGATACCCACATCTCTTTGAGTCCGGAGAAATTCCAAATCAAGGTACTAATTCTTTTCTTGGTGCTCTTTAAAATTGATGTGTTGTGCCACATATTGCATGTTGGGTGTTAGATGTTGCGACCCTTAGTTTCTACTTAGAGTGATCTCATTCGAGCACGAATGCTCCCAAGGGGGATATATTGTAACATCCCGCCTTAGAAAGAGCTAAATTTAGAAAGCGCTAAATTGGAAATAGCTAAATTGGGAATTTTGCAAGTTATGCTTAAGCTGTGAGTTTTGGGTCAACTTCAATCAACCATAACTTTTGGTACAGGATGAGTTAGGTGGCCCATAAGATATCAAATAAAAGGTATTGGAATCCTCTTTCCAACGTCACCGAGTTTGCCAAGTTTAGAGTTCGGATGAGGAAGATATGCTCGTTTGAAGTTCGCCTGCCGAGTTAAGGTTTCCGAATTAATGAGGGGTATTTTGGTCTTTTCCTTACCCCATCAACTTAAAACATTTTTAGTAAATATTTTGGGGTCAAATATGATTTTGGTAATTTTTCATAATTCCAAATACACTTAGGGTTTTGAGAGGAGTTCAAGAAAATGAGAAAAGAGAAAAGGTTCAAGGCGTTCATCAAGTTTTCTTGCGAATCGAGGATTGTTTCGCTACGGGTTTGATCTCTATGAGGTATGTGAGTTCTAATAGTATTGGGTTCGTTCACCCACATGCCAATCATGCGATTTTAAATGCAATTTCGTTCTTGAGTTTGAAGGATTTGAGTTCTTGATGAGTTTTCTTGAAATTTCATTATAAATCTTCCATTATTGAGGTTTTGATGAATTCGTGAGATGAATGTTAGTGATTTGAGGGTTTTTTAGAGTAAATTTCCATGTACTTATGTTGGGTATTTGAATCTAAGTGAGTTGGGAAGTAACCATTCGATTCTATGTGAATTAGGGCATAAAAAATAAGAAAGAAAATTCGTTGGGAAATTCTGGGCAAGGGCTGGCGCCCCGCGCCAACAGTGCGCCAAAAAATGTTCTCTGAAGTTTGAGGGCTGGCGCCCCGTGCCACTCAGTGCGCCAGGGTCGCCTGCCCCATCCTGTTTTTAGTCGTTTGCTCCGTCTGAGTTTTTTTAAAGGATACCTTCACTACTTTCTGATTGTAACTACTTGATATGCTCAAATTACACCTCCTTTCAGAAGCATAAGTGATCGTTATCAAGTAAAGAACTTAACTTGTAGGTTGGGATCGATCCCACGAGGAAAATGGTTTAGACTTTACTTTTGACCAACAATTATATTCAATTAGTCAAATTATTTCCAGAAACAGGTAATAAAAGGGGGGTTGTGCTTGTGTGAAACAAATAGTAAGAACTTAATAAGTAATCAATAATCAAACTCAACTTTGGTTGTTATCAAGATAAGAGAAATAACTAGGGTATACGTGTTCCCCACAATCTCATAACGCAGTAATCCTAGTAATAGCAATCCTTTTCTAGTGTATTATATGCAAAGTGATAAGTTAGGTATCTCTAAATCCTTGGTCCGGCATCTAGAAAATTTCACCCCACACCTTGGTCTGGCTACGTGTGTATAATTTACTAACCCTTACCTTTACCTCATATTAGACATCATAATCGATGTTTGGCTTAGTTATTACTTCGCACCAATCGACACTAGCCTATTAGATAGTATCACACTAAATCTATGTTGATAATTCTTTTCTTGTTAATTACCTCCTTGGTCCGGCAAGTAGTAACAAGGCGAGTTCTAACGTTGGCCACCGTTAAAAAGACTTCTAAACGAAAGAATTATCAATGCATGCAAAATACTAGTCAAGAATTGCTTATATACTATTCATACTTTGTTAATCGATCATGGTTCCCACAACCCTAGTTGTGGATTTAGTTACTCATATTGGCAAGAACACAATTCATAATTGTAGATGAGGAAACCATGAACTTACGTAGAGAGAATAATAAACCAAGAAATTTTACTTGAATTGCAAAGCCAAAATCTTCAAAACGAACTTGGGAAATCAATAATTGCTAGAGTTGCAAATTAATCTCCAAAGTTACAAAGCAAAAATAGAATAATAGTGTCTAACCCCCAAAAACGAGGTTTACATGTCCTATTTATAGAAAACAAATCCTAAATAAAAAAGGAAACAAATTAAGGAAAGTTTTGTTCAGGTACGCGTCTTCAATCCACGAGACCAACTTACGGACCGTCGATGGATCTACGGTCCGTAAGTCTCTTCCGTCACTCGAGACTTAGAAAATATTTCAGCTTCCAAAAATCAGCTTCTCTGAATCAAACGACGGACCAGCAGTACGGACCTTGGATCGACCTATGGTCCGTCAATCCCCTCCGTAGCTCCATACTTAGAATCTTCAAAAATCAGGTACTGGAACCCTCGCAGTCTCACTCTACTGATCAACAGTACGGTCCGTAGATCAATCTACGGACCATAAATGGGCACCGTGGTTCCACACTTGGTCAGACTTCCCTGATTTGTCCTCAATAGCATGCCTGCTGATCTACAGTCATAAACTACGGACCGTGGATGGATCTACGGTCCGTTGATCACCTCCGTAGATGTCTTTTGTCTGCATTTCCTTCAGTTGTCTCTAAACTTTCGCGCCTGAACACCTTTCCTGCAAAACATGATAAAAACCATAAAAACCAATATAAAAAGGCCCTAGACACACACAACTTGTAAGTGAAATGTATTAGAAATACCGTAAACTCACGGTATATCAACACTTTCAACTTAAATTCGTTGTTTGTCCTCAAGCGACGCACTAGAACTCTAAACGACACTTGTATAGAACCAAGCATTTCTAAACTCAAGCAATCACATGGCTCTCTACCTCCTCATTGTTCGGGTGCACATTCGTTCTCTTAGACTCGACAAGCCAACTCATGTGGATCTCATCATGACACAGACCAACTAACTGACACACAACATACACCTTCTCACTGTCACCAGGTACCAACTTTCCGACGATGTAACTAGTGCCCTTACTTCAAACGAAATCCTCTTTTCGCAAAAAATTAAATTTCATTCATGGTACAAGGATTTATTCAACACTCACGCTCATAAGTAATTTCAAATACAGTTAGTGCTTACTGCCATAAGCTTGCCCTTATTTTCACTGCTTAGACTCTCCAAACTAGACTCTAGGATCAGTATAGGACTTTATTGGCTTGTAACGTAGGCTCAGGGTTAGGTGTGGTACATTTGGGTACTGCTTAGTGACTTTCTGCCCTCCTTGTCATTACACTAGGCTTTTAACCTCTTTTTGCCCTATTTTTTTTTCATATTATTGCTTTACCTTCTTTCCCTTGATTTTCTTCAACCACGGATGTGACTTTAGACTTTGTAGCTCATTTTCCTTTTATTTTATTGTTCCTTTCACTTTTAACAGGTCACATCCTTTCCTCACGTTTTGCCCTTCTTTTTTTTTTCATTTTTTTATATTTTTCCACTCTTTTCATACCCATTTTTCTTTCAGTTTCCTCTTTCATAGCCACCCTCAACTTATGGATTTTCCGTTAGTTGAGGTGCACAATACCCGATGTCGGGTCAGGGCCAAGATTGAAGTTACTTTTTACATTAGCCACCCTCAACTTAGGCTTTTGGCCTAAGTCAAAGTGCACATGTCCAAGGAGGGACCGGGGCCAACATAGTAGATTATGGGAAAGTGAGTTCGGGGTTTTAGAAAGAAATGGTTTATTTTCAGGCTCAAAGTTGGATCAAAGGGAGCAGTTATTTCATTTGGTTGAATCCTTCTAGGCAATTTGTGGATTTTTCAGAACAATGACCTATGATCACTTCCTATCCTCAGACTTCACCCTATCACTCACAATCCATTTACCCCATCCCAAACAAAAGTAGATGCAATTGTCCACAATGCTTACATAAACAGTAAAAGAAAATAGATTTGGGTGAAGCAAACCTGTGGCGCAAAGCGCCGGCGAATCATCAACAAGCAGGGGGGTCCGGTTTCCCGGAGCCCTCTGGAACATCAGTGGGGGCACCCTCAGTAGTGCCCTCCTCAGCAATCCTAGCACCCTCAATAGTGCTCTCTATAAAACGCTCCGTACTATCAGTGGTGCTCGCAACGCCCCTCAAAATAGGCTGAACCTCTGCAACTGGGGCAAAGCTCGATGCCCCTGCAGCTCTCTCACGCACCCTCTGCTGGCGCAACTCTTTGTCTGCAATCGACGCCCTCTTAGCCTCCTTCTCCTGCCGACACTGTCTTTTCTGAGCTTTCTCTTCCTCCGTGCGATGAGAGCGAAGCCTCTTGCCCTTGGCATGTGTCGGTGCAGGCCCCTTCTCGGCGATGCCACTGAATAGAGCATCTAGCACTGTATCATCAGCCAGCGCAGTAGGGGCAGCTTGAGTCTCAACTGAAGGTGCAGCAAGAATGACATCAACGTCGGTCCGGAGCATGGCTATGTCAGCCTGCAAAGCAGAAAAGTCTGTGGACGGCGCTGATCGCTCGAGGACTCGTAACTCAAAGGCATGAAGTTGCTTATTAACAGCCAGGACCTTACGGTCCATCATCCCCTCCATCCTGCGCTCCATTCTGGCCTCTGATTCGGCGATGGACTTTAGCATCCACGGCTGGATGTGATGCAGCAGGGTGGCTATTTGAGATTCTAATTTCTGGACTCTGGCCAAAGGGACCACAGTAGCTCCTAACTGCGGTGTGGACCGGGAAGAGCTAGGAGCCATACTAGCTGCCTGAGATAAGGTGTCGTGAACGGTGTCAGTGTGATCGGGGATGCTTAGTTCATCACCATGTGCCTGCCCCAATGTGTCTGCAAGATCGGCACCCAAAGGAGGTACCTCAACCTGAGCCTCTCTGCGAGGTGCTGCCACATTTGCGTCATCCCGAATAAGGCCGATATCCAATGCCCCTGTAGGGTGGATTAGCCTGTCACAATGCCAGATCGTCACTCCAGAGTCCCTGCACAAGTGAAAGATCAGACATGGGAATGGGTAAGTAGTGGAGGTCCTGAAAGCTCTCTCGTGAATCTCTGCCAGCAGCATGCGGGCAAAGTCGATCTCTACTCCTGCCACCAATGTTGCAACCATCACCGCTCTGTCCCAAGTGACTTGATTGTCAGCTTTTGTAGGAGATACTCTGTTACGCACCAGCAGCCAGAAGAACTTGGCCACAAAATTTAACGTGGCCTTCCGGATACCCAACCGTGGAGCAGCGACCCATTCCGTTCGCTCGCCATCCGCGCAGTAATGTACCTGGACAACCATAATATCACAGCCTCTCGCTGCTTAGCATTCCTCTGGAAAGCGCCACTCCGCACGATGTCCCAGCGGTAATCAAACTCTGAAGTGTTAGGAGACCAAAAGTGGCCCGTGGTAGGACCATAGAGAAAACGGCTAATGGTGGCGGGTGATATGTCCACCGGACACCCTCAAACCAAGGTGGAAGTGAGCGTAGCCTGAGCTAGTGGCTTTGACCGCTTGGAAATGGACCCACGGAGAGTGGCAGCATAGGAAGCATAGAACTCCCGGACAATCTCCTCGCTATACGTCCCTGGGTCTCGAGCCATCCAGTCACACTTGTGAAGTTTGAACAGCCGGTGAATATCTGGAACAGTATGCAAGCTCCCCGTGAGGACTCTGCGCTCCTCTTGAATTAATCGGGCCATCTTTTGTTTGTTATTGACCATCTTTGCATCCCGATAGATTTGCCATTGACCCTCTACACACCACCTATTCAGCTCCCCTGCTACAGGAGCGGGTTCATCATTCCTTGGTGCAGGCATGGACTCTGAACTAGTTGCCTCATCAGCCGAGGCTGCTTGGTCATTCTCTCCAGACCCTGTGGATGATTTGGCGTTGGACCCTGTAGCATGGATAGACTCTGATTGTGAAGAGTGGGCAGACTGGAATCCTGAGGCATGGGTAGACTCGGATCCGGACATAGGTCCCTCTGAACTGGAAGCAGCCCCAGTTGGTGACCCGATCAGTGTGTGCTCCTCATCAGACTGGGAGACAGTGACTACGTCGGGGATCACCTTCCGGGGGGTGCTTCTGGGTGCAGCGTGAGAAGCCCTAGGGTTGAGAGGCATATATGCTGGGTCAGAGTCGTTCTCGGTGTCCTCATCAATCAACCGGAAACTAGGGGCAACCCATTTGGACTTGCCCTGTTTCGAGTAGGTAACCATCTTCTTGGGTGCCATTGTACATGCGGGAACGATATTAGTGCCAAAACTAACCATATGCAGCAAAAGAAACTTTTTAGAATTGGTAACGACCCTAAACTAAGTCCACAAAAAATTTGACAGATGCTACAGTGTCATCCACGGAGGAGACCTATGGTCCGTAGACTGATTTACGGTCCGTGAATCTCTTTCGTGGATCAGGGGGCCTGGCATATAGGTCGCAGATGGAAACCACGGGAGTGCAGAACGGTCCGTAGATGGATCTACCGACCGTAGTCCACCGCCGTGGTTTTACACTTGGTGAAAATTTGTAGGTGCATCCAATGACGAACCCCAACTACGATCCGTAGACGGGGTATCGTGGAAGCCATCAGTGCCAGGTATCATACATTTTTGGCTTTTATTTTCAACACTAACACAACCTCCTCATGCATTTACAAACTTAAAATATGCTAGTTCGTCATTCTTAAGATTCCGACCGATTATTATTCCCAACAATTTAGACTAGATGTGGAACCCTAAGTCGAAACTAGCATATAGTATTTACGATCACATAAATTACACCAATGCTATACAATCACTATCTATCGTTCCAAGGGCATTGTAGTATTCAAGTTTATCATGCAATTTCATGTAACAGTTACCCAAGGTCAAGACCCAACTCCCGACCCTCTATATTCAATCTATGAATCGAAATTCAAAGTGAAGAGAAAGTCTATTACCTTACAAGCAACAAGGAGTGGGGTGATTGCGTGATGGTACTATGCTTAGCAAGACCAAGGAGTCACCTTTTCGTTACTGACCAAACACCGGACCCCTTTGGTAGATTATGGGATGGGTTGAGTTTGGTATGGAAGGAATTTTGGGAATTTATGGAAGGGAGGATATTATGTGGTGGTTATGGAGTGATTTGGGGAGTTTAAAGAGTGGGTGATACAGTTTTGGGAGTAATGGAGGGAAGGGAAATGATTTGAAACATGGGGGCTTTTAAGTAATGGGGGTCCGGGTCGGGTCAGATAACTTTAGGGTTTGGACCCACGAGACCCCGTCTACGGTCCGTGAGTCGATCTACGATCCGTAGATCGGGATCGTAGATCACTATTATACTTGGACAAATTTAGGGACTTACCTGGGATCTACGGATACCATTGATGGTCCGTGGATCAATCAACGGACCGTCGATGGAGTCCGTAGACCTCTGCACTAGACCATTTTCTGTAGATTTCTTGCGTGGTGTACCTGCACATGTAGCAACAAATAGGCTATTTTTTTTACATTTTCTGGACACTTTTTAGACACGGACCCTATATTACTTCTAGCCAACACTAAGAACTAAAATACTGAAACCCCTACCTACATTGATACAAAGACGCAAGTAATCAAAGAAAGCTAAACTACGTAATGGAAAACAAAACCCTATCGTTGGCTAGAATGTACATCTTGGGTTGCCTCCCAAGCAACGCTTGATTTAACGTCGCGGCACGACGCATGTATCTTGATTACTCAGACTTCATCAAGATTGCAGGCCTCAATCACTTCTTGCACAGTTTCAGCATTTCCCAGATAGATCTTGATCCTTTGCCCGTTCACCACAAACCTTGTTCCATCCTTATTTTCAAGCTCAACCGCTCCATGCGAGAGCACTTTTGTGAGCAAAAATGGCCCGGTCCACTTGGACTTGAGTTTGCCTGGAAATAGGCGCAACCTAGAGTTGAATAGCAGCACACGATCACCAACCACAAATTCTCGCTTTTCAATTCTTTGATCATGATACCTCTTTATCTTCTCTTTGTATAAGGCTGAACTTTCATAAGCTTTTAGGCGAAACTTATCAAGCACGTTCAAGTCATTCATCCTTTGATTAGATGCAGTGCCCCAATCCAAATTTAACTTCTTCATTGCCCACATAGCCTTGTGCTCTAGCTCTACTGGTAAATGACAAGACTTCCCATATACAAGTTGGTAAGGCGACATACCTATGGGGGTCTTGTATGCAGTGCGATATGTCCATAGAGCATCATCAAGCTTCCTTGACCAATCCGTTCGATTGGCGTTCACAGTCTTCGCCAATATCTGCTTTATTTCTCTGTTGGACACTTCAACTTGATCGCTAGTCTGTGGATGATAAGGAGTGGCTACATTGTGACGGACACCATATTTCTCAAGTAGTGTCTTAAACAACTTATTACAAAAGTGAGAGCCTCCATCGCTAATAATAGCCCTCGGTGTACCAAATCTGGAGAAGATATTCTTTTTCAAAAATGCGGTGACACTTTTACCTTCGTTGTTGGAGAGCGCTACTGCTTCCACCCACTTCGATACATAATCAACCGCAACAAGAATATACTTCATCCCAGATGAACTCACAAATGGACCCATGAAATCAATGCCCCATACATCAAACAATTCGATCACCAGTATAGGATTCATAGGGAGCTCTTGCCTCTTTGAAATCCCTCCATCTCTTTGGCAACGATCACAAGACTTGGCGAAATCATGAGCATCTTGGTGGATGGTAGGCCAATAGTAACCACACTGCAAAATCTTATGTGCAGTCCGAATACCACTATGATGCCCACCAACGGGCGATGAATGGCATGCTTCAAGTACACTCAACATTTCAACCTCAGGCACACAGCGACGAATAATCCCATCAGCGCAACTACGATACAAATAAGGCTCATCCCAAAAGAATTTCTTCACATCATGCATAAACTTTCTTCTTTGGTGAAAAGACAAATCGGGTGGCACAATGTCGCTTGCCAAATAATTAGCAAAGTCTGCGAACCAAGGAATCAAATCATTAGAAGCAGCCAATACCTGTTCATCTGGAAAAGCATCATTAATTTCAGCCCTGTCTCCAAGCTTTAGCATGGCCTCTTCCTCTAATCTGGACAAGTGGTTGGCAACTTGATTTTCGGTTCCCTTTCTATCTTTTACCACAAAATCAAACTCTTGCAGCAACAATAACCATCTAATCAATCGTGATTTTGCATCCTTTTTCGCCATCAAATACCTCAATGCAGAATGGTCAGTATGCACGATGACCTTAGTACCAAGCAAGTAGGAAAGAAATTTTTTGAATGCAAAAACCACCGCAAGAAGTTCTTGTTCGGTCACAGTATAATTCTTCTGGGCCACATTTAGAGCTTTGCTAGCATAGTAAATAGGGTGAAGAATTTTCTCACGCCTTTGACCCAATACTACACCAAGCGCCACTCCACTCGCATCACACATTACCTCAAACGGTTGTCCCCAATCCGGTGAAATAATGATAGGTGCTGTAACCAACTTTTCCTTCAACTCTCCAAATGCTCTAAGACAAGCATCATCAAAATAGAACTTACTCTCCTTCTCGAGCAGTTTGCACAAGGGATGTGCAATTTTTGAGAAATCTTTGATGAATCTCCTATAAAAACCTGCATGCCCAAGAAAACTTCTAACACCTTTTACAGAGATGGGTGGTGGAAGCTTTTCTATTATCTCAACTTTAGCTCTATCAACCTCAATACCTTTCTCTGAAATTCGATGACCCAACACAATACCTTCTTTTACCATGAAATGACATTTCTCCCAATTCAGCACCAAATTGCAGTCTTCACATCATTTGAGCACCTCGGCCAGATGTTCTAGACAATGATCAAACGAATCACCTACAACTGAAAAATCATCCATGAACACTTCAATAGTGTCCTCCACCATTTCAGAAAATATCGACATCATACATCTCTAGAAGGTCGTTGGAGCATTGCACAATCTGAATGGCATCCGTTTGAAAGCAAAAGTCCCATATGGGCAAGTGAAGGTGGTCTTCTCTTGGTCTTCTGGAGCTATAGAAATTTGATTGTAGCCCGAATACCCATCAAGAAAATAATACCAACCCTTGCCTGCAAGTCTATCCAACATCTGGTCCATGAATGGCATAGAAAAGTGGTCTTTTTCTGTCCACGCATTCAACTTCCGGCAATCCATACAAACTCTCCATCCAGTGACAGGCCTCATTGGAACAAGCTCATTTCTTTCATTTGGAACCACAGTCATACCACCTTTTTTTGGTACACACTGCACAAGACATACCCAATTACTATATGAGATGGGATAAATAACTCCCGCATCCAGCCACTTGATGATCTCCTTTTTGACTACCTCTTGCATATGTGGATTTAATCTTCTCTGGTGCTCAACACTGGGCTTATGATCTGGCATGAGTTGGATTTTGTGAGAACAGATACCGGGGGGATCCCAACAATATCTGCAATAGTCCACCCAATCGCTCGCTTGAACCTCTTAATACAGTCACCAAACACTCTACTTGCCTTGCATTCAAATCTGCTGCAATGATGACCGGCAAAGTATTCTCTTCGCTTAAATATACATACCTCAAGTGCGGTGGTAGAGCTTTAAGCTCCAATTTCGGTGCCTCCACAATAGATGGTCTTGTGGGTGGGGACTCGCGATTCATGTCTAGCTCATACTTCTTTGGTTTGGACCAGTATTCACACTTATCAAGTGCGGCTACCAACTCATCATACTCTTCAATACCATCACTACAAAATTCATCATGACTGCTGCTAGTGCCTCAACACCTAATCGCTCTTCAATTTGCACTTCTGACCCATTCTCCACTCTGTAAGTTATAGCAGATATTGTTTGTAGCTCACCATTCTGCTTCATGGATCTACAGATATTGAGAGTTGTTTCTTCATTGTTCAGTCTGAACTTCATCTGTCCCTTTTCCATACCAACCAACGCACGCCCTGTGGCAAGAAATGGTCTCCCAAGGATGATGGGAACCTCAAAATCAACCTCACAGTCAAGGATCACAAAATCCGCCGGAAAGATGAAAGACTCTACTTTCACTAGCACATCATGGAGCACACCTATGGGCCTCTTCACAGTCCGATCAACCATCAGTAACCGCATTGCAGTGAGCTTTGGATCCCCTAGACCCAACTTCTTGTAAATAGATAAAGGCATGAGGTTGATGCTAGCACCAAGATCACACAATGCCTTAGCAAAGTGTAATAACCCTATAGTACATGGGATCGTGAAAGCACCAGGGTCTTCCTTCTTCTGCACCAGAGATCTTGTAGCAATAGCACTACAATGCTGCAATCTATCATCATCTTCGAAACTCACAGACCTTTTCTTTGTCACCATATCTTTCATGAATTTTGCATATCCAGGCATTTGCTCCAAGGCTTCTATCAAAAGGACATTGATAGAAAGCTGCTTCAACATAGTGATAAACCTGCGATATTTACCATCTTCAGTCTTCTTCACTAACCTCTGTGGAAAAGGTGGTGGAGGTCTAGGTATGGGAACCACTTTCTGAGGTATCTCCACTTCTTGTTTTGTCACAACCTCTGACTCATCTCTAACTTCCACCACATCATCTTCTTTTCTATTCTCAACTTCCACCACAGACGGCATAGGTGGATCTATGGTTTCTTACCTCCTCGAGTAGTAATTGCCATACAATGTCCATCATTCTTTGGATTCTGGATGGTGTTGCTTGGAAAAGTGCCACGTTGACGCGGGTTCACTGTAGTAGACAACTGCGTCATCTGCTGCTCTAGATGCTTTATTGACACTACATGGGCGTCAACCTTTTGACCAATACCAGATAAGTCGTTTCTCATCTCTTTCACATTCTCATTAGTCGCATCAAACCTTCTCATCATCTTATGCAGCATATCTTCGATACGCGTCATATTACCTCCAGCTTCCCTAGCACCAGATTCCCGATTTTGAGGGGGAACATAAGGTCCAACCCGATCGTTTCTGTTGCCATAGCTGTTCCTGTTGTAGTTGTTGTCGTGATTGAAGTTCCCATCTCGGACATAGTGACCCTCTCGATTGTAATTTCCATAGTTCCGACCTTGGTTCCCTTGACCTTGGCGCCAATTTTCCGTGTTGGATCCTTGGGCATTTGGTCGAAAACCCCCCGTTTGATCGTTCACCGTATAAGTGTCCTCTTCATAGTAACACTCCTCGATTGGTGGTGGAGTTCTAGTTAAGTAGTTTACATCATTTACCTTTTCTGCTCCTCAACTCACATGCTTCAATACCAACCCCAACTCTATCCTCATCTGAGCCATCTCCTCACGAATATCATCTGCAGAGTTAACAGTAGCATTATGAACAGCAAATGTGTTTCTCCCAGTATCTGACCTCCTAGTGCTCCACGCTTTATTGTTGCGAGAGATCCTCTCCAATTTTTCAGCAATCTGTGCGTATGTACAATCACCATATGAACCTCCAGCAATAGTGTCAAGTACTGCTTTATTGTTATCATCCTGTCCTCGATAGAAATATTCCTTCAGTGACTCATCGTCAATACAGTGATTTGGGACACTTCTTACGAAAGCAGTGAATCTGTCCCAAGAGCTACTCACAAACTCTCCAGGTAATGCCACAAAATTGTTGACCCTATCTTTGTGATTGAGCTTCTTAGACACTGGATAGTACTTTGCTTTAAACACCTCTGCTAGTTGGTCCCATGTGAAAATTGAGTTATAAGGAAGTTCAGTGAACCATACTGCAGCATCGACTGTCAGTGACAGAGGGAACACTCGTAATCCAATGACATTCATATCCAAGTCTGGTCTACCTACACAACTTTTGCAAACCACCCTTAGCTTGGCCAAGTGAGCATGTGGATCCTCTGATGGCGATCCTGAAAATAAGCCTCTTGCTGTAAGCATCTGCATCAAACTACCAGTCACCACAAATGTGTGCCCTGGAGGTAGAGGAGGTAGGACGATGGGTCCATCAGAGTTTGCTATGTCGATGTTGCCCCGATAATTGTCATGGTGTTGTGGGCCTGGTGGACCATGCACTCTCACTACATCTCCCAATTGATTTTCAGCTAGACCCCGGTTTTCCCCACCAACTACTCTTGGCTGCTGTAACTCAACTGCTTCATCTAGATTTCCTCCGATAGGATGAACTGGAAGTCCTTGATTGTTCATTCTTCGCAAAGTTCAGTTCAACTCTGGATCGTACGAAGTAAGTGGTTCGCCTTGGCTCCGTGTACTTGGCATACACTAGAGTCAGAACCTGAGAGAGACAAAAACAAAGAAAAAAAAGTAAAATTAGGAAATATTTGACTAACGTTCAATATTGTAGTTAAAACTAAATCTAGAAGCCAGATTCCCCGGCAGCGGCGCCAAAATTTGATACGCTCAAATTCCACCTCCTTTCAGAAGCATAAGCGATCGTTATCAAGTAAAGAACCCAACTTGTAGGTTGGGATCGATCCCACGAGGAAAATGGTTTAGACTTTACTTTTAACCAATAATTATATTCAATTAGTCAAATTATTTCCAGAAACAGGTAATAAAAGGGGGGTTGTGCTTGTGTGAAACAAATAGTAAGAACTTAATAAGTAATCAATAATCAAACTCAACTTTGGTTGTTATCAAGATAAGAGAAATAACTAGGGTATACGTGTTCCCCACAATCTCATAACGCAGTAATCCTAGTAATAGCAATCTTTTTCTAGTGTATTACATGCAATGTGATAAGTTAGGTATCTCTAAATCCTTGGTCCGGCATCTAGAGAATTTCACCCCACACCTTGGTCCGGCTACGTGTGTATAATTTACTAACCCTTACCTTTACCTCATATTAGACATCATAATCGATGTTTGACTTAGTTATTACTTCGCACCAATCGACACTAGCCTATTAGATAGTATCACACTAAATCTATGTTGATAATTCTTTTCTTGTTAATTACCTCCTTGGTCCGGCAAGTAGTAACAAGGCGAGTTCTAACGTTGGCCACCGTTAAAAAGACTTCTAAACGAAAGAATTATCAATGCATGCAAAATACTAGTCAAGAATTGCTTATATACTATTCATACTTTGTTAATCGATCATGGTTCCCACAACCCTAGTTGTGGATTTAGTTACTCATATTGGCAAGAACACAATTCATAATTGTAGATGAGGAAATCATGAACTTACGCAGAGAGAATAATAAACCCAGAAATTTTACTTGAATTGCAAAGCCAAAATCTTCAAAACGAACTTGGGAAATCAATAATTGCTAGAGTTGCAAATTAATCTCCAAAGTTACAATGCAAAAATAGAATAATAGTATCTAACCCCCAAAAACGAGGTTTACATGTCCTATTTATAGAAAACAAATCCTAAATAAAAAAAGAAACAAATTAAGGAAAGTTTTGTTCAGGTACGCGTCTTCAATCCACGAGACCGACTTACGGACCGTCGATGGATCTACGGTTCGTAAGTCCCTTCCGTCACTCGAGACTTAGAAAATATTTCAGCTTCCAAAAATCAGCTTCTCTGAAGTAAATGACGGACCAGCAATACGGATCGTAGATCGACCTACGGTCCGTCAATCCCCTCCGTTGCTCCATACTTAGAATCTTCAAAAATCAGGTACTGGAACCCTCGCAGTCTCACTCTACGGATCAACAGTACGGTCTATAGATCAATCTACGGACCGTAAATGGGCACCGTGGTTCCACACTTGGTCAGACTTCCCTGATTTGTCTTCAATAGCATGCCTGCTGATCTACAGTCATAACCTACGGACCGTGGATGGATCTACAGTTCGTAGATGCCTTTTGGCTGCATTTCCTTCAGCTGTCTCTAAACTTTCGCGCCTGAACACCTTTCCTGCAAAACATGATAAAAACCATAAAAACCAATATTAAAAGTCCCTAGACACACACAACTTGTAAGTGAAATGTATTAGAAATACCGTAAACTCATGGTATATCACTACTCTAAACTACATCTAAACATCGAGAGATCATACATAACATGAATTATATCCTTGAATTCATAATTCAAATTCAAGGTAGAGTTAAGAGTTAAGTCTTGAGAGTTCTTTTGAGTTGTTTTGAGAAGTCTTTTAGAATATTTTAAAACTTGTTTTAAGACTTGAGTAATTGAGTATAAGAATGTGTAAAGTTGAGTTTCATTTTTCAAAATGAATATATGGGAACTAACTATTACCAAGAGTAAATGTTTTTACATTTGAAAAGAGGAGGAAACCTTGATTTCCAAATGAGTTATGTGGAGTTTTGAGTACTATCTCTTTTAAGAGAACTATTTTGAGTAAAAATCTCAAAGTTGAGGATGAGTAAATGTTTTTAAACATATGAGCTAAGTTATATTTTGGGAGTAGTATTGAGAATCGATATGGGGACGAGTTCAGATAACTCAAAGTCCTCATAAACCATGTAGCCAACGTGGGTAGAAGGGTCATACTTTTTAGATGATTCTTTATTGCTTTTTTAAACATAGCTTAGTGGATCCACTTAGTGAGTAGTCCTATAGCTCGACAAAGTATAGGACAGTTCTGGCAGCTTGGGCGAGACGCTGTATCATCACATAACTCATAGTGATCGTTGTCCGTTAGAGAATCTCCCAAACAGAGTTATTTTGTATCTTTATATACAAACTGAGTTATTATTGTATTTTTAAATACATTGAGTTGTTATCTACTTTTTTAAAAGCTTTCTTTATTAATGCATTTTTACTACTGCTTTATATTGAACTGAGTTGAGTAAGTTTGAGTATCCTTGAGTTGAGTTGAGGTTGAGTTGAGGTAAGTATGTTTCATTTCTCTTAGTTCAATCTTACGTTATGTTTTAGATTTCCCCTTGCATGGTCGTACATTCAATGTACTAACGCCATTTGTCCTATATCATTTTATGATGCAAATATAGGAGATCAGGGTCATCAACAGATGATTCGTTGATACCATTTGCAGTTCCAAAGTTGTTTGGTGAGCCTCCTTGCTTTCGGAGGATCCCTTAGTATTTCTATTATGTCATGTTATTTCAGTTTTGTTAGGATGATCCCGACATCCCTCATAGTATTAGAGGCTTCATAGATAGATAGATAGTGGTAGTTCATGAGTGTCTTTCATTTCCTTTGTTAATGTTGAGACTTGAGTTGCCCTTGTGGCGAGTTTGAATATTTTTAAATGTTCTAAGCTAAATGTTTAATACTTTTGAGTTGAGGCTTTTTTTTGAGTTTATATTACTATGAGTAAGTCTTCCGCTGAGAGTTGAGCAGACCAAGGGCTCGCTTGGGGCCAACAATGGTTCTCGAGTGCTAGTCGCGTCCAGGGTGTAGGCTCGGGGCATGACAACATGTTTGTCCTAACAGTACACACTTGTTGTCTCTTAGTTCGGGATCCATAAGAGACTTATTAGTCTATCCATCCGTCGCGGTGTGTGACACGACCCTCAAATCATAATATCTATCATGGAGTGCGATATATCCCTCGAAATGATACATCCTCTTTGGTTTCTTATTCTTCCTTAAACCACATGACACTTATCATAACAGTGCTTCTGAACCAACGCAAATAACTACGTTCTCACATACAAAGAGGAGATGACAATTTCCATATCAATACACAATTCACAATAGCAGAATCATGATACATCATCCAGGTTCAATATAACCTTTCAAGTCATTCATATCACATCACACATCAATATATCATCAAGTTACCTTTTTATTACCCCTTTTTATCATTAGGATAATTCAATATGAACAAGTAAAACCCATTACCAAGTCTCATTACTCCCAAACACATATAATAAAGTAATACAAAATTATATATACTCAACAAAGGCCAATATGTCCATTTGCCTCAATTAATCAAATAATCACTCTGGAACATGAACTTTTGCTTTTAGTTGAATCTCTAATTCAACATAATATAATCAAATAAGTAATCACAATAAGAATTTGAAACTAGTAACACCCATATAAGAGCATTTTGGAAAACGAGGCCAAATTGACCTAAAAGACCCAATCAAAAAATGAGGTTTAAATCTATAAATTTATACAAACTTGCATTGTCCAAAGAATTTGGAATCCACCGGTGAAAAACATTTCAAAAATGGAGTTGAAATCTACACAAATCACCATTTCCCTCAAAACTCATGTTATTGAAAATCTCCCTAAGTTTGAATCCAAAATAACAATTTAGATGATAAGATCGTGCAACAATTAATGAATAATAACGAGTGGGAGTTGAAATCCGTTACCCGATCGAAGTTTTTTGAAAAAAGCCTTTCAAAATCATCTCTACGAGCTCTAGGGTTCAAAAAGGGGAGAAATTTGAAGAAATCCCAATTTTGTAAAATAAGTCACTGCTAGGAGTATTCCGTGACTGCGGACCAGTGACATAAAAATTCTACGTGAACGCGAGAGTCCCTTTGTGAATGCGGAGACCAAACCTCAAACCTCTGTGAACGCGGAGGTCTAACCTCTCACACCCCCATGAACACGAAGACCAGACCTCCAACCTTCCGCGAGCGCATGAGCTTCTTTGTGAACGCGGAAGTCTGACCTCTGACGCTTCATGAACGCAGGGGTCATTAGACACCAACAACTCAACAACACACAAGGCATAAAAAATCAACGAATAGACCCTCAGGATTCGTTTGTAACCCCGTACACACAACCCAAATAAGTTACCCAACTAAACCTGACGTTCTAGACTTAATTGAACCATTGATACAAGAATTTGAGGCCTCCTTGAATCGAGATCCGTAAAAGTCACAACAAACTAACTTAACGCTAAAAAATACAAAATTGCCCTTGGAATCTCCAAAAAATCAACCAAGACCTCACCTAGGCCTAAATCATCACCCTGAATCCAATAGAACCATCAGAAATCCAATCTGAGCGTCCAAACTCTGAATATTGACCAAAGTCAATTCTAGGCCTAAATTCACTGAAACCTCCAACTAAAGGCCTCTAATCTATGAAATAACCCTGAATCTGAAATTGATGACCCCCTAGACTAAATTCCATATTTCAGAATTGACGGAATTCCATTTAGTGACCCGCAACTTTGATTGTTACCAAAAATCACTTTAAGCCTTTAAAAATTCAAAACTTCGAAAGATCACATCTTTTCAATCAAATTTCAAAACCAACTTCATAAACTGATCAGAAATGACTCTGAGTAATTTTTAAGAGGGGTAAGATGGTAATTTTATGAAAATTTCCAAAAATGACCTTTCAGGTCGTTTCAATTACCCATATTGGACCCAACCCAATATATTTACCCTAATTGTACTGACGAACCAAACTATTTACCCAGCATAGCTATAGGTTCATTTGTTATAGGTATTTTTGTTTGGATAATTTTCTTGTCAATATACAAGCATGGTAAGTATATACAAATTTTATATTTATACATTTCAGAATTGTTTAGAACTTATACAAATCAAATGTATCAACATGATATTTATATACACGCTAGGGTAAGCATATACAAATTTTGAATTTATACAATTAGGAACCTAATTATATAAATTCTGGATTTATACAATTTGGAGTCGAATTATAATTGTTGGTTCTTTTTTTATACGTCAAAAATATAATATTGTACATATAATATCAGTATTGAATTCTAGTCAATTTAAATCCTTCCTCGGGGGTATCAACTGAGTTATTTATCCAAATATCAAGAAACTTAATTCAACAGCAAAATAGTTAAAAGATTAATCAGAGCATTATATATGTTCAAATCCTAAGAACAATCCTCCCCAAGTCTCAACTTTACTTATCAATGTGGGGGAGGTCTCAACTCTTCCCCGGCATCAAATAATTGTTAAGAGATTTACAAACATTATCAACTACATTACTTTTTTTTTGGTTATGAGAAAGTTAACAATAGTACTATTTGTTTGTGCTAAAATCTCACAATTCTAAATATAACCTTGATTCATCTATTTATATGTCAACTATCCCAATTGTCAATATAAATGTTTCTCACAGTTACGAAGAAGAAAATTCCATGGCAATGATTAGAAAAAATAGTTTTAATGAACAAAATTCTCACATCTACTAGACCTGGTCATCCCATGAAAGGCAACCATTTCATTCAATCACAAACATCTCTTGAATAGGAACTTATTTTAACACCAAAGCAACAACTTGTTGAGGTTTCATAATCATAGATTCCGGTTTTTCGTTTATACACAATGAAGCTACAACCTTTTCAAGACTATCTTGATTGAATGAGACTATTGCCTTAGACACACACAAGTCTTCTTCCGTCTTGATCATATTGATAGTGATCCCCTCATGATTCGGTAAATGATTACTATTGACATTGTTAGTGGTGGTATGAAGAGTAACAACCTTGTGATCAATCAGGTCTTGGATCTTATGCTTCAAATTGATACAAGTCCTCGATATCATGCCCAATATTATTTGAATGATATGCACATATTCGATCGACTCTAAAGCATCTAGAGCTCGTGTTGACAGGTTTAGGCTCAATAGGATGTAATTGTCAATCTTTCAAACAACTTTGTGCAACATTCAACAAGAGGGGAAAATTCTAGGGGGTTTCGTTTCAAAGTTTAAAAAATGTGGGTAAAAGTTATTTTGTGGAGGTGGCGGTAGTTTGTGGTAATTTGGAATGTTTTGGCGAAGAGGTGTTAGTGTTTGGAACCTTGAATATGGTTGAGTTTGATAGTTTGGATGTGGAGCTGGATAGTTTGGAGGGGTACTCCGGTAATGTGGCGCTGGATAATTAAGAGGTGGAGTTTGGTAATTAGGTGATGAATCTTGGTATTTTGTAAGGGGTATTTTGGTAATGATGAGGTGGAGTTTGACAAATGAGAAGTGGAGTTTGGTAACTAGGAGATGGAGTTTGATAACTTTGTTGGGTATAATAAATTGGGTATGAATTTTGAGGTACTTGAGGACATGCTCTGAAGGGCAAGGATTTTTTGGGATTAAAACTGAAGTGTCTCTTTCCATTAGACGTAGAGGAAATGGACGACACATCTTCTCTTTTTTTCTTTGATAATCTTGAAGATCTTTTTAGGGCGGCCACATGTGCAATCTTTCTAGTCTTAAGCTCATCTTCAATAATCTAACCCACTTTGGCTATCTCGGCAAACTTCGCTCCAATGAGCAATATTATTCTATCATAATATTCTGGCTCTTGAATGCATACGAATACTTCAATGATCTCTTTCTCACCATGTAAGGTTAGACTATGGCTTCCTCTTTCCTCCACCTACAAGCATACCCGCGGTAGCTTTCGGTGGCTTCTACTTAATTTTATCCAAGGAATAGTGACAGACACGATCTCTACATTGTAAGCACACCTCTCGATAAAGTCTTTAGCCAACATATTCCAACAAGACTATTGCTTCATTTCTTGAGAGGTGAACTAAGGCCTCATTGTCACACCCTTAGCCTACACCCTGGGGGGACTGGCAATCGAGAACCATTGATGGCCCCAATCGAACCCTTGGCCTAGTTTACTTACTCAATAGAAGACTTAAATCATGAAGAAAATACTTTTAAAAGTAAGTTGAACTGCTCAATAAACACTTAGAATGTATCAAGATAACATTCACTGGCCAAAAGTGGAAACTCAAGTCTCAATCATTAAAACAGGAAATAGGAAACTCAAGAACTAACATCTGACTGTCTATCTATAAAGCCTCCAAACAACTGGATCAACGATGGATGTTGAGACAGGCCCACGACATCCTAATGAACTAACTCATAAGACTGTAAGCAATAAAAGGGATCCTCCGGAAGCAAAGAGGCTCACCACAATACTCTGAGTGCTCAACTGGATCAACGATGCGCTGGATGTTGATCCTAGTTACCTGTGTTTGCATCATAAGAAATTGCATACCAACTGGCATTAGTACATTGAATGTACGAGTATGCAAGTTGGAAAGCTAAACATAACTTAAGCTTGAAGGGAACTAAAGAACTTACCTGGCTCAACTCAGCTCAACATAATTGAACTTATTTCAATATAAAGTAGTTTAAAGCAAGTACAATATAAAGAAAAGTTGTTTGAAAACATGATGTCAACTCTGTATGTATGCAAATATACATATAACTCTGAAATGTATGTAAAAATACAAATAAACTGTGTATATAAGAATACAATTACTTTTGTGGGAGTTTCTCTAATCGACAATCATCACGTAAGAGCTATTCTGATGATACATCATTTTTCCTCATGCTGCCAGGGCCGTCCTATACCTTGCCGAGGGTATAGAACCTCTTTTGCTTCATTTAGAAAGTGATTACTCTTTTCTGAAAACTAGCTCAAAGGCTCTTTTGAAATCTCAGTTTCCGTTCTTATTTAAATGTGAAAACATTTTACACTCTTTGGGAATACATAGTCCCCATATACTTCTTTGAATAAATGAACTTCAAACTTTACTCTTTACTCTTTACTCAACTTGAACTTTAAGTCTTAAAACAAAGTTAAAAGCATTTGCAAAAGACTTCTTGAAAAGACTCTAAGAACTTCCTAGACTTGGCTCTTGACTTTCCTTGAATTTGAATTTATGGATTTAAGGCTATAATTCATGGTTTTGGATGATTTCTAGATGTTTAGAAGTCATTTAGAGTAGTTAGAATCAATGGAAAGTTTTAGTACACTTTAGAAGGACTTAAATAGGCTAAACGACAAAAAATTGGTGAAAAACGACGATCCGGGCGCGTCTCTGGCGCGCTGCGCCATCCTCCAATTTCTGGGGCTCCTGCAGTGCGCCCTTCTAGCCTCTCTGGCACTATGGGGGCGTGACACGCCTGTCCCTTCCCAGGTGCGTCTGACGAATTTTACAACTCGTTTTCTGATCCTAAATAGTTTTAAATCGATTCCTTTCCTCAATACTTTTTTTAGATTAAGATACCCAAAGCATGTACACTAGAATCTAACTCGAAAAAACTCTTAACTTCGCTATAACGTCTCAATAAAACCCATCAGTCACATGTAAGTTCAAGAATGAAAACAATTCAAGAACACAACTCAAGAATATCAAATTCTAACTCTTTTAGGACGAAAATCGCTAAATTAAACATGTTTGACGCATGGGTGAATGGAACCAATGCTATGTGATCTCACATACCTCGTAGGGATCACCCCTTGACGAAATCCACAAGCGATTCCTTACAAAGACTACGAAACTTGAACTTTCTTCTCCTTTCTCCTATTTTCTTTTTTCTCCAAGCCCTAGCGTGAACTTCCAATTTTCTAAACTGACCAAATTCTGATTCAACCCTTAATTAATTCACTAAAGCGAATTAAATTAATTGGGTAAGGAAAAGACTAAAATACCCTTCCAAAATCAGGTTCTAGACTTTCCTTATTTGAACAGCCCAACTTCAGATGGGCTTATCTCACTCATACGAACTCGAAATCGTGCAAACTCAGCGGCGTTGGAAAGATTATTCAAAGATATTTTCTAATATATCTGGAAAAACACCTAAATCATCATGAGCTAGAAGTTATGGTCATTTGAATTTGACCAAAAACCCATCTTAACACACTTAAACAAATTTTCCAGATTTTTAAATTCTTTCCAAAAATGATTATTTCCACTTTTTAACTTCTTTCTAGTTCTTTCTAGTTACGGGGTGTTACAATATCTCCCCTTTGGGAAGACTCGTCCTCGAATGAGCTTATTCTTATTAGGCTAAGGGTGTAAAATCTAACATTCAGCTCAAACACCCAACAAACAATGCCAATACAACATGCAATCTCGTAATTTAAAGAGTACTAAGAAGTGAATTAGTACCTTGATCTGGAATTTCTCCGAATTCGAAGAGATGTGGATATCTCTTGTTCATATCTTCCTGAGCTTCCCAAGTAGCTTCCTTAATAAATTGGTTCCTCCAAAGGACTTTGACTGATGCTACTTCCTTAGTCCTCAACTTGCGAACTTGGCGATCTAGAATCTGAACCAGACTCTCCTCATAAGATAAGCTATCTTTGATGCTAATATCTTGTGTTTGTATGATCAATGAAGGATCACCCATGCACTTCTTCTACATGGAGATGTGAAAAATCGGATGAACCGTGGCTAACTCTTGTGGTAGCTCCAACTCATAAGCTACATTACCTACCTTTTTCGATATTTTGTAAGGGCTAATATACCGGGGACTAAGCTTCCCCTTCTTGCCAAATCTCATAACACCCTTCATGAGTGAAACTTTCGAGTATACCCAATCATCTACTTCAAACTCTAACTCCCTTCTCCTAACATCAGTGTAGGATTTTTGACGACTCTGTGCCCGTTTTTAACCTCTCTTGAATCACTTTCACCTTCTTCATAGCTTGATGAACTAAATCTGGTCCTATCAACCCTACTTCACCAACTTAAAACCATGCAATAGGAGATCTGGACCTTCTCTCATAAAGAGCTTCATAAGGAGCCATTTGGATGCTGGAGTGGTAACTATTATTGTAAGAAAATTCAATAAGGGGTAGGTGATCATCCCAATTTCCCTTGAAATCAATTACACAGGCCCTCAACATATCCTCTAATGTCAGAATAGTGTGCTCTGCTTGACCATCTGTCTGAGGATGAAAAGCAGTACTTAAGTTCACCTTTGAACCCAAGCCTTTCTGGAATGACTTCCAAAACTGTGCAGTAAATTGTGCACCTCGGTCTGAAATAATGGTGACCGAAACTACATGAAGTCTAACCACTTCTTGAAGATACAACTTGGCATAATCCTCTATTGTATGGGTAGTTTTCATCGGCAAAAAGTGGGCTGATTTTGTCATTTTATCGACAATCACCCAAATATAATTATGTTTCCTGTGAGACCTTGGTAAACCTATGATGAAATCCTTATTAATCATCTCCCACTTCCATTAGGAAGTTCTATATTCTGAGCCATACCACCAGTCCTTTGGTGCTTTACTTTAACTTGTTGGCAATTCAGACACTTAACAACAAATTCCGCAATGCCCTTCTTCATACTACTCCACCAATAAACCTCTCTCAAGTCGCGATACATCTTTTTGGAACCCGGATGAATGGAATATCTGGAGCTATGAGCTTCCTCCATGATCCTCTCTTGGAGTCCATCCACCATTGGTATATACGATCTACCTTGATATCTCAGTACGCCATCTCCCTCTTGTTCAAAAGCCATAGCTTTCCGCTTATGAATATTTGCCTTCAATTCAAGCAAAATTGGGTCTTGGTCTTGCTTTTCTTTCACTTCTGATACTAATGAAGACTCAGCCCTATTCATCACCACTACTCCTCCTTTTGTGGAATCTATCAGTCGGACTCCTAAGCGTGCAAGTCTATGCACATCTTTTGCAAACTCTCTCTTTTCTTCCTCAACATGGGCGGTACTACCCATAGACAACCTGCTTAAAGCATCAACAACAACATTAGCCTCACCTGGGTGATAAAGAATACTCATGTCATAATCCTTGAGTAATTCTAACCACCTCCTTTGTATGAGATTAAGCTCTTTCTGAGTAAACACATACTGACGACTCTTGTGATCGATGAGCACATCCACATGCACACCATAAAGATAATGGTGCGATATTTTCAACGTAAAAACTACGGCAACTAACTCTAAGTCATGGGTTGGGCAGTTCTTCTCATGAACTTTCAACTGTCTGGAGGCATAAGCTATAACCTTTCCATTCTGCATTAATACGCAACCCAAACCAACTCTAGATATATCACAATACACCACAAAACCTTGAGTAACTTCTGGTATGGTCAATACTGGGGCAATATTCAACCTTTTTCTCTATTCCTAAAAGTTTTTCTCACAAGCTTCAGACCATTGAAACTTCATGTTTTCTGAGTTAACTTGGTCAAAAGGGACGAAATAGACGAGAACCGAACCCCTCTACGAACCATTTATAATATCTAGCTAAACCCAAGAAACTCCTAATATCAGTTGGAGATGTGGGTCTAGGCTAATTCTACACTGCCTCAATTTTCTGAGTATCAACTTTAATTCCCTCTCCATACACAATGTGGCATAAGAATGCCACGGACTCAACCCAAAACTCACACTTAGAAAACTTGGCATACAACTCTATATCCTTTAGAGTCTAGAGAACTATTATGAGATGACTAGCATGATCTTCTTCATTCCTTGAATTTATTAGTATGTCATCAATGAAAACGATAACAAACATATCTAAATAAGGCTTGAATACTCTATTCATAAGGTCCATGAATGTTGCGGGTGCATTGGTTAAACCAAACGACATGACCAGAAACTCATAATGACCATAACGGGTCCTGGATGTTGTCTTGGGAATATCACACTCCCTTACTCTTAACTGATGGTAGCCATATCTGAGATCTATCTTAGAGAAACAGGTGGCACCCTGAAGTTGATCGAAAAGACCATCAATCCTCGGAAGATGATACTTATTCTTGATGGTAACCTTGTTCAACTGGCGGTAATCTATACACATCCTACGGGAACCATCTTTCTTTCTCACAAATAAGATCGGAGCGCCCAAAGGTGAGACACTTGGTCGAATGAAACCCTTATCAATGAGATCTTTCAACTGCTCTTTAAGCTCTTTCAACTATGCTGGTGCCATTCTATATGATGGAATAGATATAGGACGAGTATCTGGAAAAAGGTCTATACCGAAGTCTATCACTCTCTCAGGAGGGACTCCGGGAAGATCGTATGGAAAAACTTCTGGAAACACTCCTACTACTGAAACTGACTAAATAAGCGGTATCTCAACACTAGAGTCATTAACTCGGACTAAGTGATAGACACACCCCTTAGAAACTAACTTCCTTGCCTTAAGGTACGAAATGAAACGGCCCTTAGGCACTGCTGAACTACTTTTCCACTCTAAGACTGGCTCATTTGGAAACTGAAACTTGACAACTCGAGTTCTACAATCAACTGAGGCATAACATGCATGAAGCCAGTCCATACCAAGAATGACATCAAAATCTACCGTGTCTAACTCAATTAAATCAGCCATGGTACTCTTGTGACTGACAGAAATGGGACAATCATGATAGACTCTCTCTGCTAGAATAGACTCACCAACAGGTGTAGAAACACTTAATGGTTCACTAAGTTTCTCAGGAATAACATCAAAATTCATCGCAATATAAGGAGTTACAAAGACAAACTCGCTCCTGGGTCTAACAAAGCATAAACATTAAAGTTAAAGACTTCGATCATACCAGTGACAACATCTGGTGAATCCTTTTGCTCTTGGCGACTGGTGATAGCATTTAGGTGGTTTGATCCTCCACCAGTACCGGAAGTAGCCCCTCTAGGAGCAGCTCTGTCTGGTGGAGCAACTGAAGAAGACTGGGCTCTATTACCCCCATTACCATTACCCTGCAAGTTCTTTGGACACTCTCACATGAAATGACCATTCAATCCACACATGAAGTAATCAGTGGATCCATCACGACATGTACCTGAGTGGTTCTTACCACACTTAGTGCAAGAATGAGGCTTGCTACCTCTTTGCGCCGTACTACCCTGAGAATAAGCAGGTTTGGCTCTGAAATTCTGACTATTATACTCATTTTTGTTCTTAGTGCAGGTGCACTAGCAGATGATGGAGCAGGTCCCTTGTATTTCTGTTGGAAGGATGACCGGTTGGCGTTACTTTTCTGCTACCCAGACTCATTCATTGTCTTAGCTCTCTTGTTCTTAAACTTTTCTCTATCCCTTAACTTCTCTTCCTCAACCTGTTGCACATAGACCATCAACCTTGATATATCCATGTCCCCAATCAACATCGCTGCCTTGCCCTCTTTGCTTGATAGACGGGACAACCCAATAACAAACAGACTCATTCTACTCCTCATATTCGCAACCATATCCAGAGCATAACGGGATAGTTGGGTGAACTTCAACCCATACTCATAAACGCTCAAAGAATCTTTCTTAAGTGTGAGGAACTCTCGTACCTTAGCCTCTTTCAGTTCTCGGGGAAAGAAATGCCCCAAGAAGGCCTCCTCGAAACAAGCCCAACTCGCAGGTGGTTCATCCTCAACTCGGTTCTTCTTCCATTGATCGAACCAAATCCTAGTGACACCCTTCATTTGGCATGCAACGAGTTCCACCCTCTCAGTATTTACAACGTGCATGACATCAAATACCTTTTGTTGCTCCTCAATAAAGTTCTCTGGATCCTCAGTAGCGCTCGAACCAGTGAAACTTGGCGGGTTCATCCTCAAGAACTCATGAATCCTCGAAGTGTCAGCCTCTTCTTGTCGAGCTCCTCTTTGTTGCCCAACCTGATTAGTCACAGCTTGACTTAGCATCCTAATTGCTTCCCTAAACTCAACATTGGTAACTTCTCCTTAGGGTTGCACTTCAGGTGCATTGGGTACCCCTTGCTCCTCAATATTTCTCCTAGCAAGACGACCTCTGATAGCTCTTCGTGGAGGCATGATTATCTTAAAACACGCGCAAGCACGAATTAGGGAGAAATTTTTTAGAGATCAAACTCTAACACACGAAATAAGTGTGAAAGAAGTGAGAAATTTTCCTAAGTGTTGCAGCCTCCTAATTATAGATGTGGTGCGCTTCACACCGATAACTAGGACTCTACAAATATGACTTTATAGACTCCTAAGGACTCTTGAAGTATGTGCTCTGATACCAAATTTGTCACTCCCCGAGCCTACACCCTGTGAGGGAAAGGCACTCGAGAACCATTGATGGCCCCAAGCGAACCCTTGGACTGGCTTACTTTCTCAGCGGAAGACTTAACCCATGAAGAAAATACTTTTAAAAGTAAACTAAAGTGCTCAATAAACACTTAGGATGTATCAAGATAACATTCACTGGCCAAAAGTGGCAACTCAAGTCTCAACCATTAAAACAGAAAATAGGAAACTCAAGAACTAACATCTGACTGTCTATCTATGAAGCCTCTAAACAACTGAGATGGATGTCGGGACTAGCCCACGATATTCTAATGAACTAACTCATAAAATTGAAAGCAATAAAAGGGATCCTCTGGAAGCAAGGAGGCTCACCACAATACTCTGAGTGCTCAACTGGATCAACGATGCGCTGGATGCTGATCCTGGTTACCTGCGTCTGCATCATAAGAAGATGCAGGCCAACTGGCGTCAGTACATTGAATGTATGAGTATGCGAGTTGGAAAGCTAAACATAACTTAAGCTTGAAGAGAACTAATGAACTTACCAGGCTCAACTCAACTCAACATAACTGAACTCATTTCAATATAAAGCAGTTTAAAGCAAGTGCAATATAAAGAAAAGTTGTTTAAAAACATGATGTCAACTCTATATGTATGCAAAGATACATATAACTCTGAAATGTATGTAAAAATACAAATAAACTGTGTATATAAGAATACAATTACTTCTGTGGGAGTTTCTCTAATCGACAACCATCACGTAAGAGCTATTGTGATGATATTACGTTTTGCCTCACGCTGCCAAGGTCGTCCTATACCTTGTCGAGGGTATAGAACCTGAACTACTAACTGGATCCACTAGTATATGCTAAAAATTACTAAGGAATCATCTAAAAAGTATGACCATTTTCTACCCATGGTGGCTACATAGTTTAGGGAGCTATGAGTTGTCTGAACTCTCCCTCATATCGGTGCTCATTACTACTCCCAAAATATGATACTAGCTCTTATGTTTAAAAACATACTTCTTTCTGTGATTTCATATAATTGCTCAAAAACTTAGTTCAAAGTCTATCTTGGAAATCAAAGTTTCCTCTCTTGCTTCATTTAGAAAGCGATTACTCTTTTCTGAATACTAGCTCAAAAGCTCTTTGGAAATCTCAGTTTTCATTCCTATTTAAATGTGAAAACATTTTAAACTCTTTGGGAATACATAGTCCCCATATACTTCTTTGAAAAAATGAACTTCAAACTTTAGTCTTTACTCTTTACTTAACTTGAACTTTAAGTCTTAAAACAAAGTTAAAAGCATTTGCAAAAGACTTCTTGAAAAGACTATAAAAACTTCTTAGACTTGGCTCTTGACTTTCCTTGAATTTGAATTTATGGATTTAAGGTAAGATTCATGTTTCTGGATGATTTCTAGATGTTTAGAAGTCATTTAGAGTAGTTAGAATCAATGGAAAGTGTTAGTACACTTTAGAAGGACTTAAATAGGCAAAACGACAAAAAATTGGTGAAAAAGGACGATCTGAGCGCGTCCCTGGAGTGCTGCGCCATCCCCCACTTTCTGGGGCTCCTTTTGGGTGCACTGTAGGCATGCCGCCCCAGCCTCTCTGGTGCTATATGGGGGTATGATGCGCCTGGCCCTCCCTAGGTGCGTCTGACGAATTTTACAACTCATTTTCTGATCCTAAATCTTTTTAAATCGATTCCTTTCCTTAATACTTTTTTTAGATTCAGATACCCAAAGCATGTACACTAGAATCTAACCGAAACAACTCTTAACTTCGCTAAAACGTCTCAAGAAAACCCATCAATCATATGTAAGTTCAAGAATGAAACAATTTAAGAACACAACTCAAGAATATCAAATTCTAACTCTTTTAGGATGAAAATCGTTGAATTAAACATGTTTGGCGTGTGTGTGAATGGACCCAACACTATGTGATCTCACATACCTCGTAGGGATCACCTCTTGACGAAATCCACAAGCGATTCCTTACAAAGACAACGAATCTTGAACTTTCTTCTCCTTTCTCTTCTTTTCTCTTTTCTCCAAGCCCTAGCGTGAACTTCCAATTTTCTAAACTAACCAAATTCTGAGTTGACCCTTAATTAATTCACTAAAACGAATTAAATTAATTGGGTAAGAAATAGACTAAAATGCCCTTCTAAAATCCGATTCTAGAGTTTCTTTATTTGAACAGCCCAACTTCGAATTGGCGTATCTCACTCATACGAACTCAGAATCGCACAAACTCAGTGGTCTTGGAAAGATTATTCAAACATATTTCCTACGATATCTGGAAACACACCTAAATCATCCTAAGCTAGAATTTATTGTCGTTTGAAGTTGACCAAAAACCCAACTTAACACACTTAACAAATTTTCCAAAATTTTAAATTCTTTCCAAAAATGATTATTTCCACTTTTTAATTTCTTTCTAGTTCTTTTTAGTTACGGAGTGTTACACTCCTTGTTCAAACTTTGGCTAAAGAGCCGCATTAACAAAACCTCATTCTTCCCAACACCCACAAGTTGATCGCAATATGCTCTTAGATGAGACAAGGGAATGTGTCAAATTTTGGTACTTAAAATCCTCCGAGAAGGTCCAAGTTTGAGTGATTACAACTATCTTCATAGTTCAATCTTGCGACATTTGGAATATAGTAAAATTCTTTCATAGCTTTCATGATCTCTTCCTTTATACTTTGCTTGGTCATTTCTTCTTTGACCTTCCATTCTTTTTCCTACTTCTCACAATGATCGAGTTTAGAATAGATAGTGTAGGGAAGATGTGGTTATGTATGGATTGGAATATGAAAAGTGGCTTTTGGAGGTAGGAGTTGAGCGGTAGATGAATTTTGAGCTTTTTGAGCAGGGGTCTAGTACTTGGGAGGGAGTGTTTGAGAGTTGTTGGTATTTGGGCTTTGAAGGGGAGGGAAGGTTTGAGAGTTGTTGACATTTAGGTTTTGAAGGGGAGGGAAGGTCTGAAAGTTGTTGGTATTTAGGCTTTGAAGGAGAGGGAAGGTCTGAGAGTTATTTGCATGTAAGCTTTGGAGGAGAGGCGGTGCTTGGTATGAAGAGATAGCGTGATGTGGGTTAGGGATGGTTAAATCGATGGTGGGAGATTTTTGAACGGGAATAGTGGACGGGTTATTCGGGGAATATGTGGGAGTTCGATTTAGATGAGGAAAATAAAGTGAAGGTAGGCCTTCCATCACTTTGAGTGTTAGCAACATTAGACAGATTTGACAACTCTCACTCTCATCTCAACGATCTGTTGTGTCAACTCTGCAATCAACTCATTTTGTTCAGCATTGATGGGATCCGCTACAACAATTTCAGTCAAGCCAATTTTCTCACTATTATCAGCCATTTTTATTTTTCCTTTCAATAAACTTCGGTTAGGGAAGGAATCTTTGAGAACTTTAGACCGCGTAAAGTATGGATGCTCGACTAGTTTATCAACACAGATCAATTCTAAATACTTGACAAAGAAAAACAAGTCAAAGACAAATCTGTTAGTTTTAATTCATAACATTTAGTGTAAAATATCACATAGAGAGAAAATAAACACATAAGAGTTTACTCGTGTTGAGCAAAGGTCTTCTTGCATCTTTCATGGTTGTACTCTCGACATCTGTTAGTATGAATTTACTAATTCATTGTAAAAATGAAGGGAAAAGATAGGGGTCGGGCCTTGATAGATCAACTATGTATCTCATAAAGGAGAAATCAGGCCATACGTAGTTCGACTTTGTACAAGTATAACTGAACTCTTCATTCATACTTCATTACAAGAAATTTACAAGTAAAATGTAAGAAGCTTCTCAGTCACAAACTATGCCTCTCCCAAGGCTTCTTCTTCAAACCCTCTAAACTTCTTCGTCTCCATCTTAGTCCCAACCAAGTTGAAGATATGACTCTTAAAATATGGACACTATTTTTATTTTTTTGTTGAAAAAGGAAATACCGTACAAATATGGCTCTAAAAATATGCACACAATATTTTAGTTTATGAAATTTTGAAAAAGAAGTATTGAACTCAAAAAAAACTGCCTACGTATTTCATCGAGATGAGAATTAGGTGCACGTAGTTCGTACAAATATGCACACAATATTTTATTTTATGAAATTTTGAAAAAGAAGTATCAAACCCAAAAAGGGCTACCTACTAAAATCTAGACTCAAAAACCTCTGTTCAATATGCACACAATATTTTCCGTTCGCTGTTCACACAGAGTTCTATTGTGGTGGTGGAGAGGCAGGGGCGGCTCGACAGTGTTAAAAAAAAGACATGTGTCTTAGGCCCCTAAATTTAAGGGGCCTCATTTTAAATAATAATAGGTTATAAGTTATTAATTTTTAACAAATATTGAATATTATTTGTAGAAAAAGTAAACTTTTCATGAAAAATGAAGGAATTATTAGAAGAAATTTGACATATTTGGAGTACTATATCTCATGAAAAATAATTTAAAATAAAAATGGTTATATTATCAATTGAAAACTAGAAGAAATCAATTATACAAAAGTTATAAACAATTTAAGTTAAATTCCCCGTTTGAATTTTGCTTTAGGCCACTAATATGCTTGAGCCGCCCCAGTGGAGAGGCTCTCAACTTCGCTGTCCCAGTGTCACTGCTTAGGAAAAGGTGACAACCTAATCCTTATCTCGTTCTGCTCATTTATTTCTTTTCAGATCATATGAGTCATGTTTTGATTCTATTCTCCTTTATCACGAACTAGTTGTTGCTTGCTTTTTGTGTTTAGGTATGTTATGACTCTTCTGTTTAAGTCGAGAGAAGGATTGGCGTGACTCTTGACTCTTGGTTTAGAATCGTTGATACAATCGGTTTTGTGAACTATATACCTCTTTGATTTTCTTGTCTGAAATTCTATGTTGATTCCATTGTTTTATGCTCTTATTCATTTCGAAAATGTACCCATTATTATGATAACTTTACCGTTTTATGTATATTTCGAAGTCATTTTGAGAGAGTGGTTATCACGTTTTATGTACCCATTAGTTTTGTTGCTTCATGTTAAGTTGCTTAATACTTCTTTTTGGATTTTCATCCAGTGTCCAGTACTCACACGTCAGGAAGTCCCACATAGGAGGTTAAAGCGCTCTGTAACAAAGGTGACTTGAACTCGGGACCTCTTGGTTAATGATGAAAGAGTAATTTACCACTCCACCACAACCTTTGTTGGTGTGTTTAGGTTAATATCAGTAGGAATAGATAATGATCTGTCCACTTTTCTTTTTGGCATTCTGAGATTTTATTGTTTATTATTGTTTAAGCTCATTAAAATATGTTTCTGGGACATTGGTTTAAGCATGGCTACGCGGTTGTCAATTCATTTACAAAGGATAACTTATATGAGTAGATTATTAATCTCTCTGAATGGACTGGGTATCTAAATTGTTTGTACCCTTTTAGTTTAATTTTAAATAATCATTTAACTTGTTTTATGTTAAACCCAAATGTCTCACTAATGTATACCTTTCGGTGCCCTTTCGTTTGGTCCCCTGGTACCTTCTCCGCACGTACAGGTAAGCATTTCAAGTAGATAAGATCATAAAAGAAGAAATGGAAAGAAGTACTGTCATTATGCGCTATTATTTGAATCCAAAAATCAATCATTCCCAACTTTGATATGAAGGTATGGGGGAGATCAAAAGGGTGTGATTTGGACTATTATTTATTAAAATTGATTATGAACATGATACATTTGTGATATTAAAGCCTTACATAATTAGAGAGCTAATCCGTATTACTCTTTATTTTCATGTGAAACTCCATCCGAGTCTATTTTGGACTCCACCCTTGCATATCGTTGAGTTTTTTCGTGTTTATCTTTTCAATTGGAAGCTGATGTACATGTCCTGAAGTTGAATTACGGGGTTTGAAGGATGAGAATGGTTGTATACAGCCTATATATAGCTTATATACAGAGATAAGGAAAAAATAGGTTGTATACATCCAATATGCACTGATATACAATACTGATATACACTTGTACGAGAATGAAAGTGGGCTATAAAAGCCCAAGTGCAGTAGCAGCCCAAAGTGATTAAAATAGCAGATTTCTAAGGAAGAAATTGGCTGAAACCCATTTATTTTTCAGCAAACCATCTTATTAGAATTTGAGGTTCGTAGCTAGTTAGAGGGAGGAGACGGACTAGTGAAATTGGGAGAGGGAGGAGAGTGGCGAGCGAGAGAGGGCAGAGAGGCAAATTGCATACGTATATCTGACGAGCCAGATTGGGAGAGGGAGGAGAGAGGGCAGACAGTGGAGAGAGATTAATTGTATTTGTATATTTTTCATATAATTGTATATGTATATGTATAATTTGTATTTGATAATTTGTATTTGTATATGTATAAAAGAGGAGAGAGGCGAGAGAGAGGGAAAGAGAGGAGAGAGGCGACATAATTACAACTTAAATTACGTTGCGAGCCATAATTAATTCAAACTATAGCTATGTTAGCTAATTAACTAGTACATGTATTGGGTTATCCGCGTAATTCCCCCCTTAGAATTTAGGACAAGTTTTGGGTTATTCGCGTAATTCTCCACTTAGAATTTAGGAAAAATTACGCGGTTAAGCAAACTTATACTAATTAATTACTCATCATAGCTATAGTTTACTATAATTATCACTCACGACTAACATTATACATTAATTACGCGGGCTGACTTCGAGTTTGTATAATTAGCCACGTTTGTATATGTATAATTCGCCGGAATATACAAATACATATGTATAATATACAATTATCTAACCTATATACATATACAATTCACCTCTCTCCCACTCTCTACCCTCTCTCGCTTGCCTCTTTCCTCCCTCTCCCAATCTCGCTCGCCTCTCTCCTCTCCCAATCTCGCTTGCCATATATACAAATACATATGTATAATATACAATTATCTAACATATATACATATACAATTCACCTTTCTCCCACTCTTTACCCCCTCTCTCTCGTCTCTCTCCTCTCTTTCCCAGTCTCGCTCGCCTCTCTCCTTCATATAACATGTAGCTACGAATTGTAACTATCAAACTATAGCTATGGAGAGTAATTAGGCTATTTTTGAGTGGCTATATGTGAAAGTTCCCCTAGAATTTAGGACAGGTTTTGGGTTTGCTATGAAGCCCAATAACTATGAATTTGAGCAAAGCTCAAATTTATTCTTTCCTTTATTGTTATTTGTTTATTATTATTTTGTATTAACTCTAACTTTAAATATTTAGTTTCATTTAATTAAATCCCCCTAAAGATTAACCTTTTCATGTTATTTAATCTTTTAAATGATTTTATTTAATTACCATTCTTTACCTGGTCATTTTTTTGATAAAATTTACTCTCTTTCCAAATTATTTCAAGTGGTTTTAAGTTAATTTCTTTTCAAATAGTTTTAAATGCCTTTATTTATTTCAAAGTAATTTTCCCAAAAGTTAGTCAAATAAAGTTAGTTTTTTCAAGTCATCGGATAACCGCGTGTTATCGGACAATTCAAATACGTGAAACTTTCTTGAAAATAGAAATAAGAACCTTGTACCCTTTCTTTGGAATTTCGAAAGATTTTTCTGTTTAAGTATTTTTGAAATTAGTTTTAAAATATATTTAATTTCTTTAAAAAATTAAATGGCAATTCCTAAAAATTGATTTTTATCCTTAAAGTTGAAATCAATTTTGAAAACCGTCTTTCTATTACTCTATAACGGAAATAAGGGGAGGACTAAGTTGTACTGGTCACGAAAAAGACGACGCAGAGAGGGTGTATGCGTGTATGCGTCACTTGTATGTAGACGTTGTATACATAGTATACGTATTGTTGTATTGTTGTACGTAATGTATTGTTGTGATGGGCTGTTGGGTCGGTGATGTTATTGGAATACAAATTGGGCTGCTGATTAGGGGTGTTAAAAGAATATGAAAAACCGACTGAACCCATTTATATCATTTTTTCAATAAAATCGTAGACTTTTATTTAAGTGTATAACCGTCCCGAACAATTGGGATGGTCTTTTTAATTTATAATAAAAATTGAAAAATTCCCTAACCGAATCGAATAAGCTTACATGTATGTAAATATATTTTATGTGTTAACAATATGTTAAATTTAATATATAAACATATTTTATACAAAAGTTCAAATATAAATATAACCTATGTCATAGATAATATAATAGATACTCCATCAAACAATACGACAAAACCTATGAAAGCACTCCTATTAAATGTTTAAGATCAAACAATACGTACCAAAGTTTTACATTCTTGACATCTCGGTGAAGAATTGAAGTGCTGCTTCAAGAACATACTTGTCAAAGAAATATGTAATAGTATATTTGAGGTGATACTTTATAAGTAAAAAAAAAAAACTGAACTGGATCGATACCGAAGAGAAACCGATATGATTGGGATGGTTTTAAAAAAGAGTAAATTTTAGGTTTAGCAAACATAAAAATCATATTTGTATGATATAGTTATAGTTTGCATAATTGCATTCCATAACATTTTATGTTTGGTATGGAGCTATTAATCTGTATATGTATAAGTATATATTTCGATATTCATTCCTATTGTATAAGTATATATTTCGATATGCATTCCTATTGTATAAGTATATATTTGGAATCTGAAATAAGAAAGAGTAAAGAAATAAAGTCACCACTGAAGTTGTCCCGTATTTGCTTAACTTTAGAAGTGTCCTATCACCCCCACAAAACTATTTAATATCTTTGTAAGTGAGCCATTTTAACCCATTCCATCGTCTGTGTTGGCGCGCGTGATGCTTACTCATGTAATATTCGTTTAACCCGACCGACCCTATTCTTTTGAAGAAAAGTCTTCTTCTCCTTTTCTTTTGTTATTTCTCAACTTTCCCTAAAATCACAAAATATAGAAAATTCTTCTCGTTATCTTGGTGTTGATAATCTCGTTGTTGATGTTTCTTGGTGAAGATTTTTGGAGGGACAGGGAATTGAAGGGCTAGCAGGTTAGGGCTCTACATTATATGATAAAGATCTTCTTTGTTTTGATTATTATGATTTTAGGGATTATTATAGTGTAAAGAGTGTTGAATCGACCTATTATAGTTGCCATTGTTAGAATTTTATAGTGTTTCATTGTGTTATTGAGTAATTGCTACTATGAGGGTTTTGTGTTATCGACTTAGTGCGAAAGTTAGTGATTAGGGTTTTGTGTTATCGACTTAGTGTGACTATTAGTGATTGTGTTTAAGTTAGGATTTTATGTTATCCACTTAATTCGAATATTATTATTTGTCTCTAATACATTTGTAGACTTCAATTTGTACATTATCGACTTGTTTACAAGTCTTTTGTTCTGTTAGTGATGGGGCTAAATGTTAGTGCTACTGCTACTGTTGTTTGTTAGTGTCTTTTCTACTCTTGTTAGTTAGTGCTTTTGCTATTGTTGTTTGTTAGTGATTATGTTTTTTGTGTACAACTTGTTAGAGTTTGTTGTTGAAATGTGTGTTTGAATTGTGTTTGTCTTTTTTACATGCTTTTTCAGGATGACTTTTATTCTGATAACTTTAAGATGGTATCATGGGGGGTTAATAGAATTTGGTCCCCCACCTAAATATATTGGGGGCAAGTGACAGAATTCCTAGATGTAGACGTTTATAGGATGTCTTATTGTGAGTTGAGGAACTACATAAAAGAACTAGGATATATAATAGATTGTGAGTTTTTCATTAAGTGGGATGAGTTATTGGTCCTTGTTGATAATGATATACAATAGATTGTGAGTTTTACATTAACTAAGATATATACTTGGATCACTGATATATCTTTTATGTCTTTGAAGATTTGCAAGAAAATATTGAAAAGTCTATGCAATGTAACTTGACTTGGAAGGGAGAAAGAGATTTTGAGATTAAACACTATGAATCTACACATATTGTGGACATTGTTAGTAGGAGTTGTAGTTGCAGATCTTGGCAGCTCAGGCGCATTCCTTGTCCTTATGGTGTTGTTGTCCTTCATTACAAGGAGTTGGAACCAATCAATTATGTGGTTAGTTGTTATAGCACGGAGACGTATTCAGCACATATGCCCAATTTATACAGCCAATAAATAACATGAAAATGTGGCATATATCAAATAATCCAATTGTAAAGCCACCAAAGATCAAGAAGATGCCTAGAAGACCAAGTAAGGTTAGAAGAAAGGAAGCAAATGAAAGCAGACAAACTGAAAAGCTTAGCAAAAGCGGTGTTGTTATGACTTGTAGCAAATGTGGTACACAAGAACATAATAAAAGAGGTTGTCCTACAAGAAACCAAGTTGGTCGATGTCAGTCAGCTGAACCATCTTCTCAGGCAAGAGGTACTGGTCCAAATCAGTCAGTTGAACCATCTTCTCAGGAAAGAGCAACATGAGGCAGAGCAAAAGGTAGAGCAAGAGGTAGATCGAGGGGTAGTAATTCAACTCAATCACCTGGAGCTTCTTCACAGATATATATGTATTCATTTGTACAAGATTTAGTTGTAATTGCATGTACTGATGTGTAAAAATCAGGCCACCACAAATAATGAAAGTAGTAGAGGAAGAGGCACAAGAAGAGTTTCAAGTTCTATAGGTGTTCCAACTCAATCACATGGAACTGCTACAAACACAGAGGTAATATATCTAATTATTCTATCATTTATAGACAACATAGATATGCTTTAGTATTTGAGTTTCAAATTACAGACTGTAAATGGTAGAGGTAGAGGTAGAGGAGCAGGAACAAGTAGAGGAAGAGGAATGCCTCAATAAAGAGATGTGAATGAAGGACTAGGTAGAGGAAGAGGAATGTCCCAACATAGTCAAACTAGTTCTGAAGCAAGAGGGAAGAGACCAGTAGAACATGAGGACACAGTGGAGGACAAACAAGAGCTTTTAAAAGGCCAAGAATGGTAGGTGTTGGCAATACCAAGTTGAAGATGGATTTACAACTCTCAATGTAAGTTTACAACTCTCAATAAAGTTTACAACTGTCAATGCAAGGCCTAAATGTCTTTTGATTTGAATATGTATTTATTTGACTAAGCAGCCTGGATTACCAAGTAAAAGAGTCATCAATACTGGTACAAGAGTGACAAAGAAGGCTGATGTTGTTACTGGTGATATTGGCTACACACCAGTATGTGAATTCAAATGGAAGGGGGAAGACAACTATTACCAGTATCAACCTAGAAAGAATGAGGGCTAAAAAGGTTATCCAAACTAGGTCTGCAATTACTGCTACTGCTAATAGCCAAAGCCAAACAAGTTCAAGTAAGAAGACTCATGTGCCATGGAAGTAGGGCATTTTGATGTTGTCTTGTTCATTTTGACAAACAAATTTTAATTATGTATATTTTGGTGCTGTTTTTGGTTGGAATCAAACTCAATTTTGTGTGTACAAAACAAGATCAACTTGATAGTTGTACTTCAAATTGAATGATTATGTTGGAATGAAGTCCTCTTTTTGATCAGTTTTTTGTTGATTTTAGCTATACTCTTCTCATTTATTTGTAGTTGAACATATTTTTGAAGTTTCTCAAATGGTTACCACAATAATCAACCAAATACATTAACAATTTGTTCAAATCATAACTATTTCGACAACAAAGACCAACAAAAACTTGAACATTTGACAAAGCAAGATCAAGACAATTAGCTTCAAGTTACACACACCTATAACTTCAAAAACTTGAAAGTAACTAAAGATGTCTATGACAATTTTGGTTGCACACACCTACAACTTCCATCCTTCACATTCTTGGTTAGGCTTAAAAATAGAAAACACACAATAACGATCAAGACAATTAGCTTCAAGTTACAACATTTTCTCTTCTTCTTCTCCTTCATCACGACTTGGTTACTTTCAACATGACTTTCATAACGTGCCAATGCTTCTTCCAACTCCTTAATTCTCTTTGCCAATCTCGAAATAATGTACTTGGATCGTATATCAACATCTTCACGATCCCTCCATCTAAAGAAGTTGGACTCATCCTCCTAAAATACGCAAAAAACAAATTAAAGAAAAATACATAAACAAAAGATCTCCAGAAAAGAATTAGGAAACATACACGATAGCGTGGCCAAGACCAAAATCTTCGAGCTGGATTGTGCTCCGACCATGAAGTTTGCATTGAAAGTAAGTCACCATATTTGCATCGCAATTTGACTCACAACATCGGATCATTCTCATCATTACAAATATGATTCAACATTGCATTTGACATTTTCGGTCAAAACCTAATCACAAAATTAAGAAGAAATTAAACCATAAAAAACTTCAAATTAACGCTTTCTACTGAAAATTAAAAGATAAAATGAATTCCTACCTTATTGAGCTTGGGGAAGATGATGAATTCGTCAAAGAGAGAGCACCAACGTTGATCTTGCTTTGGAAAAAAAGATGAAATCGTAATTTTAGGGCTACCAACGGCTCTTTTCTCTTTAAATTTGGGGAAGATGATGTAAATTAATTAAATAATTAATACTAATAAAGAAATAAAACAACACGTGGCACTTTAAAACTGGTTAATGGCAGTGAAAACACTGTATCACGCGCTTCATATGCGTGGTAACAACCCAGACGAGGAAATGGATCAAAATGACCCATTTACAAAGATATTAAATAGTTTTGTGGGGTGATAGGACACTTCCAAAGTTAAGGTGTCTTTACGCAAATACGGGACAATGATAGTGGTGACTTTATGTCTTTTCTCAATAAGAAACTAACTTTGTTATAAGTTGTATAAGTATATGTTTTTTAATTGTGATTTTTAGTCGTATATGTATATGTGTATTATATATGTAGGAAAAATTACTTAAATATGTGCCTTTTAATAAATAATGACTGATTTTAGCAATACATTTTATTTATTACCATTTATAGCAATACTGTGATAAATTTGCAATATGTATTAAAAGTGAATTATATATGCAATATATATGTATTATAACTGTTTTAAAATATATTATGCTTGTTTGGTAAGAAATTGACACATTGTATTATAAGTGAATAAAACGTGTGATAAATGTATTATCCATCAATAAAACTTGTATTATATGTGTTTTATAAATTTTTCTCTGTAATATGTATTAAAATTGTATTATAAATGTATTAAAAGTGATCAAGTGAAAAGAAATGTTATTGCTATAAATGGTAAATATTTTCTTAATATAGAATATTTATGTAAGTTTCCCTATATATGTATTTAAATATAAATATGTATATGTATATGTAACTGTATTTTTGTGTACATATATATTTGTATACAAATCTCTCTCTCACTTTATACAAACACAATTATACAAAGAAACTGACTTGGTTGTAAGTTGTATAAGTATATGTTTTTTGGTTGTGATTGTCAGTCGTATATGTGTATTATATGTATTTAAATATAAATTTGTATATGTATATGTAACTGTATTTTTGTATACCTCGCTTTATACAAACACAAATTATACATTGTATTTTGTATAATGTGTGTTTGTATAAAGCGAGAAAGAGAGAAAGGCAAAAGAGAACTGGGCGGGAAAAAAATTGTATTGTATAATTATAAGTGTATAGGACGAAAAGATATGTATTTGTGTTTGTATATAAAGTTTTCTATCGATTTATACAAACACAAACGTAATTTATACATTTGTGTTTGTATAAAGTGAGAGAAGCGAGGAAGATTGGAGAGGGAGATTTCTGAAGAGTGGCAAGTGAGATTTTTGGGGAGAGAGGCGAATGGCAAAGTGTTTGCTACGAATTAGAATTAAATGAAACTGTGGTTATAACATTTATTTTGAATTAATAGTTTGCTATTTCATACAATTTTTCCTTTAAAAATCTATTTTTAATTATACATTATAAAATACCCAAAAAATTGGGATGGTATAATTTTTTTAAAATAACAATTGAATCGTTCCATTGACACCCTTACTGCTGATGGATGCATTGGGTGTTAGGAATTGTAGTTGTTGTGTTGTAGTGAATAAGAGTTGGAAATTTGGTGTATCTGATGGGTCAGGCATAGGGAATGAATAGAAGAATGGGCTGATTTCTGGTCTCAAAATTGAATGAAAATGGGTTAAGCTTTGCAAAGTGAATTAAGAATTTAGTTAAAATTGAATTGAATTGTCGACTTGAACTAAATATTAAATAGGATGAATTAATATTAATTAATTAATGAGCTTCTTAATCTCAATGAAATCAAATAAACAACTTAATTATAAATTAATTAATTCAAAAATATATTCTCCTAATTGAACTAAACTAATTAGCAACAATTTTAATTAAAAAACAAAAAAATTAAAATGATTTTCGACTATTTGTAAAAGGTAGGAGTTATAAACATAATTAGATAGAACTACATATATTATTTAAAGTCATAAAAATCAGAAAATTAATTAAAAATAACTTGACAATAATTTAAATCTTTATAAAACTAATTATTTCAAATCGTTTGAAATTGAAGAAGCTCGATGATTAATCTCCATCGTGCAGGGCCGAAATTGGATGTTAACAATTATCCCTTTCTTCGGATAGGGTCGATAAAAGAGATCTTGGGCAAAGAAAATTGACAAATTCAATTTTGGCCAACCACATCTTCATCCACCTGAAAGGAATATTGTACGGGCTTTGAGAAATTATGGTCGGATCCCGGTATCGGATGTCCTACATATCCTGGGCTATATGAGAATTCAGGCAACTTATAATTCGATAAGATGCTTGATTTGGCGCACAATGTTGAAAGAATTCAAAATTTATCCCAATATCAAATTATGAAGAAACTGGAATGCTCGAGAATAAGATTTAAGAGAGATTGTTAGTATACAATCAAGTTTTCAACATTGATCTCGCCGACATCCATAAACCTTGGGAATGGGGTTGGTTGCAGTTCAACTCGATCAGTTGAAAAGGAAATCTAGTATGTCAAGCTAACCTTCGGTTCTGAAAGATGAAAATTTAGTCGAATTATGAAAAAGTGGCTTGCAACTTCTTAGCCATGAATATGGAGATCTTCATATCCATAAGTAAGAACTTACACGGATATAATTTTCAAAGCTCTTGGTGCATTTTCATTTGGAACGAAAAGTTGCCTTCGATGTGAGTCGAAGTTTTCTGGATGCAAAACTGTAACCGATAAACCCAAAAAATACACACATGCCTTTTGATAGGGTGCGTGGTTTGACTGTGATGGAAGTCGTTCCTTAGCTTACGTCCAAAGAGTTTGATATTCCTCTTCAAACTATGTCCCAGTTCGGGTCTAAGAAAAAATTATACGTTGTGCCGCATCCTTTTTTATGTTGTCCTCATTTGTGGTTCAATTGAGAATTCATCTCTCGAAATCTCTCGACAGAGGCTGAGATAAAACTAATTAGTACAAAATATAATTCAAATAGAGAGATTGTGCGCTTTACTATGTTGACGGGTAGTCATCTCTTTGAAAAATTGATGTCACTTCTTCAGTTTGACGTAAATCAAATAAAGCTCACATCCTCCACTTCCAAAGCTGATGCGATTTATAATATATTTCTCGAACATTATCCTCTTTTGATTTTGATGTAATAAGTAATGAGTTGACGTGATGCAATACCTTGATGGCCTCTTTAGCGATGATATTATGGTGATGGATTTCTTGCAACGATATGAAAATGATGTTCCTCTGGGCAATGAAGATGATGTCCCTTCGAGAGTGATAATATCTCCTTTAATAATATGGCATGAATATCCCTCTAGGCGATGATCTCCTTTGATTATATAACATGAATGTTCCTCTATGTGATAATATTGTCTTTTTTTGATAATATGGCATGAATGACCATCTAGGTGATAATATGAAGATAATTGTAACGTCCCAAAAACTTCAACTCAAATCATACCTTGAAAAAATTTCTTCAGATTGGTCCCACGAAAGAAATCTACGACTCATAAAAGTATTTACGGACTATAGGTGGGTTTGTAGAACCATGCTCTGAAAAATTATCCTCACGTCCAAGTTTCACATACCAGACTACGGCTCGTAGAACCTTCTACGTTTGTAGAAAGGCCTCGTGGAACCCAAGTCCTGAAACAACCCAGTAAGGTTCCTACAATTTAGTAGGATGACTCGTCAAAGTTCCTACGGGCCGTAGAAAAGATCCATAGACCCCAACTTCAGAGATCCAAAATCCAACATGTTTTCTACGAGAGGGTCTACGGTCCGTAGACTTTTGTATGGACCGTAGATGACCTTCCGTAATGACTTCTTTCGGTGTTTGAGAGGGGTTGTTTTTAGTCTTTTCTTACCATTTTTAAACCTATACCCCAATGTTTTTACACATAATTAAGGTCACAAGAAACCTTTGCACAAAGTTAGGTTGAAATTTTTCCTACTGATTATATTTTGAGATAAGATTATACTTAGGTTAATTTCAAACGATCAAATCTATCAACATATAATGAACTAGGTGGTCATGACCTATTAAATTAAGGGTCTATGAGTCCTCTTTTCAACACCACCAAGTTTGCCTCATTTCGAGTTTAGAGTAAAAAGTTATGCTCGTTTTAGTGAAGCCATGTCTAGTAAACGATGTTCTACGACTGGACCTACGGACGATGGAAATTTCCACGAACCGTAGACCCTTCCGTGAAGGCTTGCTACAATTATTTTCAGCAACTTCCTGCACACGTTATAGAGTTATTTTTGTCCTTTCCCAAGCTTTTTAAAACTATTCTAAGTCGTTTTTGAGTGTTTTAACAGAGTATATCATTCAACTAACAAGTTTTCCTCATAATCATCAATCTAGACATTCAAGTATTTAGAGATTCTCTTAAAACTCACCTAGAGTTCCTCTTTTCCATCAAGATCCCTAAAACCTTCAAGTCAAAAAATTCAAAATACAAAGAGAAAACTTTTCATCAAAGGTTTTCCCAAGTTCTTCCACTCTAAGAACTTCAAAAAGAGTTTCTTCTTTCAAGATCAAGTCCCAAGATTCCAAGCTAAAAGATTTCCTCCAAGAAAACTAATGTTCTTCTTCAAGCTCAAGATAAATGAAGTCTACACTAAAGTTTTCAGACTAATAGCTTCATAATAATGTATGTGAGACTATTCATAGTGATGGACTGAGTTCTTTCTCACACCCTACATCTCAATTCAGTCAATAAAAGTTTAATTTAGGGTTATACCCTTAGTTTCGAGAAATTATTGATATGAGTTATTTTATTGATTTTGAGTTCTAAATTCTTGATATGAGTTGAGTTGTTGATTTTGAGTGCTAAATTCTTAGATTTTGAGTCCTAAATTCTTGATATGAGTTAAGTTATTGATTTTGAGTCCTAAATTCTTAGATTTTGAGTATTCTTGAGATGAGTAGTATCGTTGAGTACTGAGTATGAGTTTTCTATATTGTTATTGAGATCCTTGTGCTGATTTGTTCATGTCTATATTTCAACATGAACCCTATTTTGAGTTGTAATTTTTGAGAATCTTTTAACGCAAATATTCTTTTAAACTGATTTTCTGAGACGTTTTGAGAAAAAAATTTAAACATGATTTGAGTAAGAGTATAAGGGAACTACTTTTAAGTTAGTTTTTGACTTCTGAAAATATTTGAAGAATATAAAAATAACTTAAGATAAGTCAAAAATGACTTAAAATAAGTTAGAAAGTGTTTGACAAGATTAAAAATAACTTAAAATAAGTTGAAAACCAAAACTAGGTCTCCCCCTACTTATTATTTTTTGACTTAAAAGTGATTTAAATTTGACTTTAAAACTACTATGTTTAAATCAATCCAAACGGGCTCGAAGTATTCCCAAATGTATCACTTTTTACCTTGAGAAAAGAGAAATTACAACAACTGATCAGAAACAGATCATGTGGGCAGTAAAGAACAGATTGCAGACGTGTTGACTAAGGGACTGAAAGATAGCAGCATGCTTACCTTATTAGAAAGTTGGGAATGATTAATGTGTTCAGGGATCTATCATAATTGTTGATATTTGTACTAAGTTAGTTAGGCTAATGCAGGTTGCACATTCGTAGTTAGGCTAATATCTGTAGTTAGAGATAATTATAGCCGGTTAGCGAATTGTATAAATAGGAGTAGCTACAATGTGTTTGGAATTATTGCAGAAATGAGAATTACAATTTGATTCTCTTAATCCTTATTCTCTCTCCATAAACTTCTTCTTCTTCCTCAAGCTTTAGCTTCCCTTTCAACAGAAATGAAAGATGCCTAGGGACATTTCCGTTACAAGAGCAAAATCCATCATCCAACACATCCCAATTAAAAATGGATTAGTAACCAAATCTGAGTGTCATATTTATGTTAAGGTTGTTGCAAAATCTATGTTAACATAATATGTAAGTGCGGATGGCCCAGCCAAATCAAGATCGACATACTCTAGGAATTTGGCCATTACACAAACTTCCCGTATGTGAAAAACATACAAGTAACACTAGTAAGGATTTTCACTAATTATATTCCTTCTTTGCTACCTATAGTTAGACCTCCAAAAATCCACCAGTTACTGAGTCACCCCTAAACTTCATCCATGCAGTATTTGGCCTAGCAATCGTAACCTGCCAGGATCATCTGCATGGCCTAACGATTGAATCATGCTAATAAGCAGACACAACCAGCCAAACATAGAAAAGATCAAAAAGAATAAGAAAAGAAGAAAACTTGTGATAACTATAAATCATCTTTCTAGCCCAATGAACCAGCATTCCTCGGTGACCAAAACCAAGTAAGTATTTGTGATAACTTACTCGAAGCAGAAACCATTTGTTTCTGTTCTATTACGTCGCAAAGCATGTTGTAGTCATGTTTCAAGTGAGGAGCAACTATTTTTTCCTGTAGAGGACAGTTAGAATGGGTGAAACTTGCAGGATAGCCTATGTCTCAGTAAAGTTGAAACATCTATTGAGATATGAAACCAATACCTTGAATACTTCGAACGGGCAAAAGCTCGAACCATTGCAACCCTACAAGAACAGAGAGAAGCATCAAATTAGAATGGGAAAAGTAGCAAGTAATAAATAACCACCAAAATTCCCAAAGGGAACAAATATATGTCACCTGTAGCACAAGTTGTTAGCAGTATTTTGACAAGTGGTTTCTATAAGTAATGTGATTGTCCAGTCACTCTTTTAGAAAATCTTATTATAAAAGAAAAAAATGACACAAAAGAGAACACGCAAAGAAAAAGCCAAAATGAAAGCTTACACCGTCATTCTTACCTAAGGGTAACCCCGATACAAACTGTTTCACAGGAAAGTATTCGTGGGCTTATGAACTTCCCAAAATTAGATGGAAATAAGGTTTTTTTTTTTTTTTTTTTGAGAAAGGTAACATGGAAATAAGGCATTTTATGAATGTATAAGTTCACTGCTCTGACATAATCACATCAGATGAACGATTGGGACAAAACCACTAATTGAGCAACATGGACTAGGCTGCCAGTGAAACATTGTATTTCTTTTTAATTAAAAGGTGCATGAAGTGTCCTAGTAATCAGAGAAAATGAATTGCAATGCAAGGACCAAACATATGCATATTCACCATAATATGAATGCAGAAAACACTTACTGGCAATGCAATGGGACGTTCGTTATGTAGCACTTGCACAAAGTACTTGCTTGAGTTGTCCAATTGGCAGCTGTAAAGGATTAACATGTTATTTCCAGCAAAAGGAGCCACAATACTTCCCCGCCAGTTTCTATTTTTAGGAGGCTTAGGAGGGAGTTCCAAGCTTTCCTCTCTTTGTATCAGTTCAAACTCTGCAGCAATCAGAAACAGATTAAAAAATCAGAGTAGGAGCCAATAACTATTCTAATTCTACTGTACAAACACTCACCAGATTCTTCAAGAAAGAGCCCGATTAGGCATGAAAAGGGAAGGAGAGTTTCTGCATGAGCAAAACGCATTCTTGCTTTTTCATAGATCCCTGGAGCATATCCTTCTGAAGGAGGAGAATGTACAGAAGAGATTAAGAAAAGGTGAAAATAAAAGAAATACAAAATTAGATACAGATTACCCTCAGGAGTATAATTGATTCACATATAAACAAATTTATTGTTTGGATCTAAGTTCAGTTTAGGACATACATACACATACATGATGAAAAATGACATTACTAGGATAGAAGAGTTTCAGATAGACTAGAGTAAGTGATACAGGGAGGCATTATACTAGGAATCAACAATATGAGGATAATTTGTACAGAAGAAGCACCTAGTTGAAAGGACAGCTTATAAATAGAAGCTTAAACCTCAAGGAATAATAACAGAATCTGCAAATTTAGTGGCTGATCTGGGATGTAAATTTTCTGGATTACTTGGAAGGGGAGACTAGAGAGAAATACACAAATCATATTACAAAGGAAAGATATATGGTTGAAGCTTAAATTCAAGGAATAAGGACAGAATCTGCAAATTTAGTGGCCAATCTGGGATATAAATTTTCAAGATTACTTGGAAGGAGATACTAGAGAGATTACAAAGATCTTATTACATTTACTGGTTTGGTTTGAGTAATCATCAGTTACACCATAACTATCTCTTCCTTTGTGATCTCGTTAGCAGCAACAAGGGAAGAATAAGACATCCATATTCCTCAGGAAACACTATTTAACCCCCAGGAAAAAATGAAAGACAAGAAAGAAAAGCTTGTTGAACGAGTATCACCTTCTTTAGCCTTAATTGCCTGTTCCATTGATTGAACAACATCCTCAAGCAGTGGCACTCCCATTTGATAATTTAGTGTGTCACCATAGCCTTTCAGAATGAACAACTCCAAATCATCAGCCCACTCCAACAAAGAAACCTAAATGTGGACTTGTCAGTAACCAGGGATGGCAACAAGAAAGCTCAAATATTCCATATAAATGAAAAGTTGGAGATGTACATAAAATTTGTGGAGCACAACAAGTAAATCATATGTTTCAATCAAACATCAAAGGAGATGGACTAATCTCTCACCCTCTCCCTGCATTCCACATTATGACCCAATAAAAACAATAAGGGAGCTTGTGTACAGCACAGGAATCTACAACAATAGGTATAATTTTTTTTAGGAAATTAAAAATAGTAACACCTTTTGTAGATGATGTTATAAGTTATAGTTTCCACTTCCCATTCATAACAAGTTGTTGATAAAAAGGGAATTGTGAAAGCTACACGACCCCTCCCCCCCTGTTCTCCCCCAAGAAAATGAAAAGGAAAAAAAACATAGAGCAGCAGGAACCACGAAACTCAAAACAGGAAATAGAAACGAAGAAAACAAGAATAGGATTAGCACAAACTACCTCAGATGGACTGAACAGACTACAAGCTTGATTGGTGATGTTCAACAAGGATGCTTCCTGGGGGAAAAGTCATTTAGGAAATAAGTTTTAGATAAAATTTATACAAGGTTCAGCACTCATCAGAACACTAATAGTACTATACTCACCTGTTTGCAGAGGAACCATAAAGAAGATACATCTTGATTTGTAAAATTAAGCCCATATTGCCCGACTAATTCACGAGTAATTTCATTCAATAGAGGTTCTTTGAGCTTGTCCACATTTGGCTCCTGACTTTTTCTAAAAGCCTGCAACCAAATGAAAAAGTATCATAATTTTGTTGCTCACTCAACTCTCCAATCACACCCCCACCCACACACCAAAACCCAAAAAGAAATAACATCCTATCTGTAAGTCTTGCTTAAGTCTTCTTTAGATCAGATAGCACCCACATTCATAAAAAGGAGTAAGAGAGACAACAAAGGTGGTTACTTTTTTAAAAAGAAAAGTAGTAATAGTGTACAATACAGAACACTCCTTTATTTTTATTTTCAAATCAGAAACATGCAGAGTTAGCACTTCGTCGATAAATGAAAGCAAGTTTGCATTTCTATGTGCATTAAACTCTTAAAATTATGCAAACCACAAATAACTTAACCCATATTATAAGTTGTGCTCTATACTTCCAGCAACATCTTCAATAATAAGTTAATCTCCATTAGCTCAGTCGCAGCGTAGTCAGCGTCTAATTATTTTGACACCTTTAGGAGATGTTAAACTTTGCTATTTGAGGAAAGAGACTTCATGTGACACAAAATTGTAAGCTTTTGAGAACAATCAAACAATGTTTACACTCTATGTTAACCAGCATTGATGTAGTTATTATTACTTCAAGTCCCAATTTACAAGCAAAAGCTCAAAAAACTAGTTAAAACGCATGAATGGAAACTAATTTTGATGTTATTCACACAGAAAATCTCCACCATAAAGGCAGATAAAATTTGCATGCGTACCTTGTAGCTTTGACAACAATCATGAAATCTCAAAATTATGTCACTTGCACGGCTTTCGCTGGTAACTGCAAAAGCTCGATGCCTTCCTGGTCCAAGCTTCCCTCTTTCATTAAATAGACCCATCGCAAATGCCACAGCACTAGCTGATGCCCGAGGAACCTATATATGTAACATGAATATTGAATGCAATATGACTGAGAAAGTAACAAGAAGTTGACATGGAATTAGAAGACTGGAACCTTTGAATACAAAGGGCATATTTGTAGAATGTAGATAAGTTCTCCAATCATGCAAATTCAAATACTTGTAAAGCAATTGAATTCTTGATGCAGCACTTAATTATGTGGAACTTAAGATGTGCTTTGGTGGATAAATAAAGACGCTTCGCTGCAACTTCTAAAGCCATGTGAGTTGCCTGACAAAGGCAGCAATAAAGACAAAAGCCTCTACAAATATCCCTGTCGTCTATTTATTTGGAAATCATCTGCATGACCCATGAACACAGGAAGCATGAAGACAAGGCAAAGTGCAAGTCAAAGGACCAAAAATCCTTGAGCTCACAAGATGATGAGATATCCTCTTTTGTTTTTCAATAATAAAAAGATGTATGATTTCCTAGAGAAATTTGGCTCTTCAACTACGGCTAGCATGTTAGATTTTTTATATCATTTGTTGCAAAAGTTATTTGTCTAGTATTGAAAACGGGAGGGGGAAGGATGACTTCAGTCATGCTTTCTTCTTTATTCAATAGGATGACCCTAGTCATGCTTTGACATTGTCCCAGACTGAATATAAAGAAGTAATAAACTAATCTATCAACCTGGGTAGTCTTGATTGAATATACATCTGGGTGGTATTCTTCATTGAAAAGGTCTGGAAATCTTTCTCTGACTCTAATTCCGAGATGATATAATTCGTCTTCTCCTTCAGCGATCAACTCTCCACCTGTAACTTTTCCTTTCCAAGGAGACCTCCATCCCGCTAACCAAGCGGGAATTTTCTCCAAAGATTGCTTATGCTCTTTTGCATCACGTACAAGGACTTCCAAATCAGCATCCAAGGCTTCTAATTCCCTTATCTTCTTCTTTGTTGGTGCACGAGTGCCATGTCTTGCCTATCAAAGAACAAGAAAGCAATCACAACAAATTATCTCTTAAAACATCTCTTACAGAAAAAGCATTACTTCAGAAATTCCAGCCAAATTACTTAAGTTTATCATCAGCCAGATATCCATAAAGAACTTCAACTCAAATCTCTGTGGTGCACTAGATCTCTATGTCTCCTCGATCATATAATTTGAGAGAATACAGAGTATGCAGCATGGGAACAAACTAAGAGTCTGCATGTTACCATAAAATTAGATGCCTTATGATGAGCAAGTGAGAGAGAATGCAAAGCATGTTAAGTGCCAAAATAATAACTAAAGTGGTATAGAAGCATTTCTAATGAAAATGGAGGGAGCAAAGAAGTAAAGACGCTCTAAATGAAAAATATATCCATAAAGGTTCTGCAAAATTTGACCTTAATGGTGTAGTGAGTGAAAATTAGTGAGTTCTCTTCATCTAAAATTCTTTGGTGAAAATTCCAAAACATTAGCTAGCAATCTAAACTTTTGGATGTGTTTTCCGCTGCTGTTTTAATGTACACAGTATTTTCTCATTTGAAAAAAGCATGAAATTTTCTTCTTTCAAAATGGTATGATGCAGACAAACTTCACCTGGCACCAAAATACCGTGTATGTATAGCCCTCCCTAGACTAAATCTAACACATATATGTCAAGAAACCCTAGATATATATCAAGAGATTAATACTAGTTGAGATAGTTCACTCCTCAACGTGTAAGCACATAATTTCACATACAAGCATCAGTTAAATATTGTTGGATCCACAATTTCCATGCTCTTATTTAACATGAACATTTTATCAATCTGCCAGTTATCAGCAAAAAATAGGTAATTACCCGGTACATGAATGTATTTGGATAATACTCCTAAAATGATCATAAATTAATTAAGATTGGTTCCACATCAAGGAAAACAAACTCACCACTAGATTCAAATGAATTGGTGTACATTGATCTGGAATTTCAGAAGATACGAAAGAATTCCCGGATATGTCCTTCGAATCAGCATACCTGCCAACAAAAAGTGGAGTAAATGGAAACGCCAACGGCTATGGAGCGCTCAAATAAACACCAAATTTTGCATCAGAAATTGAAAATTGAGAGTAGATGCACAAATGTAGAACCCTAGTTCCATGTATATGTCGGATCAAATCGACCTGGTTACAGTGGCAAGGTGTTTCCGAACGTCGAAGGGTTCATCAGCGTTTGAGAATTGCGTAATCGCTAAGAAAACGAGTAGCATACCTTCCTTCAACATTTCTGATTTACACAATTTGTGTGTCTCTCTGCCCTTTTATTTATAGTTTAGTCTTTCCATGCAAGGAAGCGCGAGTTTCAAAAAGCACCCAACTGGTTTCTATGATGATTGAAACACGTGGCACTTGGTTGCAAATTTTGGTTGGGACTCGGGCCTGATGATATATTCTCCGAAAATATCTACATAATTAAATATTTCTTCCTTTATTTTTTCTTATCACTTTTTTTTTTTTTTTAACTAAAGTTTTTGGTCCCTTGGACCATTTTATTAAAGGAGCAGAATATTCAACGCAAGTCCAAGAGTGACCCGACCCAATTATTACAAAACAAAAAAAAAACAAAAAGCTAATATTCTACACTCCTAAAGATATGTCTAAATGTAGTCTCTCTAATCTTACCCCTCCCCCCCACCCCGCCCCTGTAGCTCTTCCTCCTAGAACGAAGATGAGGTTCATTGATGCATATTGCAGCTGCCATGGTGAGTGTATCCCATTTTCCGATCTCCTTTCTTTTCCTTCTTAATTCGTAGCTCCATTTTGTTCTGATTTCAGGTGGTTCCAGCCCTCGCTTGCATCGTAGTCTCTCTGATGCCCAGTCCAGTACTTTCCTTCTCTATTTTTCTGGATCTTGTTATGTATCCCTAACTTCATTGATTAATTTGAACAAGTGTGTTATGATCTGATGATAAACATCGAATGTCTGTTTTCTTAGTTTGTCAATTACTGCTGCTGAAATTGCCCTGTACTTTCTCTTATATTACGTGTTTTGATCCGAAGATTAGGGATTTATGACTTATCTGCATTCAGAATCTTCCTACAAATGTTGGGAAGCTCTTGAAAATTATTGTATATATGCTTGCCTTCTTGCTCATAAGCCCTATTTGCTATTGAATCTGCAAGAGAATTTCCCTCCCTGTAAACATGTGTGACATGGATGTTTAGCAGATGTAGTACGCTAATAATTGCCTGGTATATATTTGCCATCTCCTATGGGATCTTCCATATTCCTCTTAAAAAATTCATCATACATAAAGAATCTGTTTCTAAGATAACATTTTGTAATCCTTTCTATTTATAGACCTTTAAAGCTTCCAAAATAGCTCTTGCCTCTGCCTCCATATTTGTAGTAACTCCAATGGATTTTGCTTGAGCATAGATTAGATTTCCTTCTCTATTTCTTAAGCAAAACCCATATGTACTCAATCTTGGATTGCCTCTACAAGCCCCATTTGTATTACACTTAATAATTGTACCTTCAGGGGGTCTCCAAACTACTGATTGGTAATACAATTTGGGTTTGTACATCCTAAGCACCTGCACCATGGTTGGCCAGTCATCTGGTAATCTTTTCATCCGTGGGAACCACATCACAATCAGTTGCCTTATTAGTTTCTGAACATGTACCACCATGTTGTGGAAATTGATGTCTCCACCATGTCTTCTGACATTTCTTCTCTTCCATAGTGTCCACATTATTAAAGAGGGTATTGCTCTGCAGACCCTCATCAATTTTGATGGACCTGTAATCCTCCAGAAATAAATTATTACTTGTTGTAAGTGCATGTTGTCAATGTTGATACCTGCAAAAATAGCAAATTGCTTCCATAGCCTGTTGGCTATGGGAGCTGTTAGTAATAAATGGCTCATGGTTTCCTCTGCATAAGTGTCACAATAATGACATCTGGAGACCGTTGTAATTTTCATCCTCTTCAGATTATCATCAGTTGCAATTCTCTTCCTCCACTCTCCAACAAAAGAAATTAATCTTAAAAGGAACTCCCTTTGCCCACATTAATTCATAACACTGTTTAGGCTCATCACTTTTTCTCACAAGTTCCCAGGCTGATTTAACTGAGAAAACTCCTTTGTTGTTGGCCATCCACCATGGTCTATCATCATTTCTTCCTTCTATTGGAGGTTTGATTGTATCCACAATATGCTCAACCATCTCTTCTGATAATTTACTCCTGAGCATAGGGATATCTCAATTTCCTTGGTTGATGAATTCTTTCACCTCAATTTCCTCCTCCTCTGCATGATTCCCTTCTATGTAATAAAGTGCACCTTGTTTTGTCCAATTATCAAACCAGAAGCTTGAGTTTCCAGCATGAACCTACCACCAGATTTGATGTTCAACTTTTTCCCTTACCCTAATCATTTTTCTCCATATATGAGAAGCTCTTCTGCCCTGCACTAGGATAGGATGTAACTTCTTACAATATTTATTCCACATATAAGCACTCCATAGAGATGTGTTCACCCTGAAAATCCACCAAAGTTTTGCTACCAAAGCTGTTGACACATCCTGAATAGATCTGAAGCTCAAACCCCCTTCTTCCTTGGACAAACACATCTTATCCTATGAAACCCAATGCTTATTTTTAGCACCAGTGGTATTTCCCCAATAAAACTTAGCAAAGATACTATGAAGCTGATTAATAACACTGACTGGTGGGCTCATAGCTGAAAGTAGGTAAATAGGCATTGATTGAAGCACATGTGAAATCAATATATACTTCCCCCCAAAAGTCAAAAACCTATTCTGCCAAGAGTTGATCCTCTTCATCACCTTTTTCACTAAATCTTCAAAATGAGCCTTATTCTTTCTACCATAGAAAACAGGACAGCCTAAGTAAATGAAAGGAAAGGAGCCCTGTCTAATTCATGTGATTCCTCTTATCTTGTTGTTGATAGCAGGAGGAACCTTTTCATGCATATAAAACAAACTCTTGTTGAGGTTTATCATCTGCCCTGAAACTTGCTCATATCCTCTTAATATCTTCATCATCATTCTCATTGAAGTGGGTTGTCCTGAGAAAAATAAAATGGTATCATCTGCTTATGATAAATTATTCACTTCAGGGCTCCATTTTGGAAGACCATACCCTTTGAAATTAGTATCCTCAAACAACTTATTTAAGTTCCTAGATAAAATTTCAACTCCAATAATGAATAAAGTTGGAGAAATAGGATCCCCTTGCTTGAGACCCCTTGAAGACTTGAAGAATCCAAAAGACTGTCCATTCAGAAGGACAGAGTACCAATTGTTTGATAACAACCTCCATATCATATCTATAATCAATTCTGCAAACCCAAACTTCCTCAACACTTTAGTAAGGCAAATCCAAGTTACTCTATCATAAGCCTTAGCCATGTCAAGCTTAACTACCACGTTATGCAACGTAGTTCTTTTGCTTATATCTCTTATTATCTCCTGAGCAAGCAACACATTTTCAATAATACTTCTTTCCTTGATGAACCCTGTTTGATTGGTAGAAATAATCTGAGGTAAAATAACTGCCAGTCTCCCATGTACTACTCTAGAAATGATCTTATTAACAAAGGTGCTGAGACTAATAGGCCTTAAGTCTCCAAATGTATCAACCTCCTCCTTTTTTGGTAGAAAAACCAAATTAGTATGAGTTATGAATCTGGGCAATTCCTAACCACAAAAGTAAGCCTTGACCATGTTGGTTATGTCTTCTTCTATGATATCCCAGCATGTCTGAAAGAAATGACCCGAAAATCCATCTGGACCACTAGCACTATCACTATTCAGGGCAAATACCACCTCTTTTACCTCCTTCTTGCTAGGCAATCTTGTTAGCATCTCATTCTGATCTCCTGTAATCACTTTAGGAATGGCCTCCAACATGTCATAGTTGTTTGTGAAATTGGTTTCCTTGAATTGATCATTGAACACTGTCACAGCCTCCTCCCCTATACTTTGAGTTGAGGTGATCAGATCTCCATGAGAATTTTTTATTTTAGCTATGTGCAACTTCCTTCTTCTCCCTTGACATATGAATGAAAAAATTTTGTACTCCTGTCTCCATCCTGAAACCACCTCATTCTAGCTTTTTGTTTCCAGTATTCCTCTTCCAAATGTAGGAACTTTTTGAGATTTGCCTCTGCCTTGCTTCCCTATTGTTTGCAGATGGGTTTATCTCTAATTGTGCCTCTTTCACCTTAATTACTTCTTCCAATGTAGCAATCTGCTGAAAAATGTTACCAAAGGTTACTTTACTCCATTTAGCTAGTACATCTTTTAACTTCTTGCTTTTCTTCTGATAAATAGTGAAAGGAGATCCTACCTCTATTCCTGCCCAGCATTCCTTCACCTGCTTTTTAAAATCTGGATGCTTTGTCCAGAAATTCAAAAAATTGAAAGGCCTAGCCACTGACTCCTGAATGGCATTACATATTACATGAAGAGGGGCATGGTCTGACCCCTCCCTAATCAAATGATGTACCTCACTATCAGGCAAGAGCTCCATGAATTCATTGTTTCCTAGTACTCTATCTAGTCTTTCAAATATGCAATCCTCCTCAATTCTTCCATTCCACCAAGTAAATTTACTTCCTAAGTACCTAATTTCATTTAAAGCACAATTATTCAAACACTGAGCAAAATCAATGGTTTCCTGTTGTGTGACAAGTAGACCACCCAACTTTTCTTCCTCTTTTAAAATAACATTGAAATCTCCCCCCACTATCCAAGGTTCTTGAGTATTCATTGCAATCATCTCTAAATCCTCCCATAACTCTAATCTTTCCAGGGCACTGCACTTTGCATATGCTGCTGAAACTTTGTAAATAGAAAGACCATTATTATGAGTGAATTTCATAGTTAATTGTTGTATAGAGTCTGTCTCTACTTGCCCTTGCCAATCCCCACTCCAAAAAATCCATATTTTTGCTGAACAATTCACCATAGCATATTGTAAATTCAACTTTCTTCTATACTCATCTACTACCAGTGGACTTTGAAATGGCTCTAAAAGAGCTATATATGTGTAGTGATGTCTTCTCTGCAGATCTATTAACCTCTCAAAAGCATTTTGAGATTTAACAGATCTAATATTCCAAAACATAATTTTGTTAATCATTGATCAGATTGATTGGTCTGCCCCTTCCTACTCCTTGTTGTTGTATTAAATGGAACAACATTTCCCCTATATTTTTTTGTTGCTTTCCTTTAACTTGTTTATCTGCCTGGGTGACAGATCTCCTGATGAAGCAATATCATCAATGTTGTTGTCAATATCCTCTTCTTCTTCCTGCATTCTTCTTTTTTCAGCTTCTTCATAGGATATATTATCCAGAAAAAGTGTCTCATGTAAAGGATTAATAATTTGTATGGGTTAAGGACCTGCTGCTGTCCCATCTCCCACATTATTCTCACTTTGCTTGTTTAAACTTGCATTCTGCACGTCAGTTGGATCTTTCACAGTTCTCTGACTATCTCCCATCTCCCTTATTTCATGTTGACATGGTTTCCCATTATTCTCCTTTTCTGCTACAAAACCTGTTTGGTTAATTCGTGCTGATAGATCACTAGTTTCTTGCCCAATATATTCTTTGAATTGCTTCCTCATCTCTTCTCTTGTGTTGTCTGACCCTTTCTCTATTAAGTCCTCTTCTTCTTCTGTTTCCAATGCCTCAAATTTGTTTTTACTTTCAATCACTTTTTCTTTTTAAACAGCTCGTGGGTGCCATTTTTGTTCTTGTTTCCCATTGGAAAAATTCCTTCCTCTACCGTTCCCCTTGTGCCTTTGTTCTCTAAAACCTTCATTATTGTCCTGTTTTGCAACATTGCCACGCCCTTGTTTGATGTCAATTCTTTGTCCTTGATCTAATTTCTCCTTGACATCCCTCTCCTTTCCTTCCCCTTTTCCTTTTTCTTCATTTGTATACAACTCCGGATGTAAGATAAAGCAATTTGTTTCATTATGTCCTTGAAGTTTGCAAGTTTTGCAATATTTTGGGATGTAGTCATATCTAATTGGAATCCATTTCTCCATTACCTCCCCTGTTTTTTTCCTTACTCCCACATTAATCCTCTTTGGAAATTCACCTAATAGATCCACTTCCACCTTGACCCTAGCACAACTAGGCCTAGTCTTGTTTTGAGTCGCCATGTCAACATGTAGAGGTTTCCCTACTGCTGCGCTAATGAGAAGTTTGCTTCCTTTCCAAAAAAATTGGGAGGCAATGTAGGGAAAGAAATCCAAGCTATCGTCGTTGTGGTATCTTCTTGCGGATCAAACAACGGATCCCATTTCAAAGTCCTCATTGGATATGACCACTGCTTATGAGTTATATAGGATTGCGGTTTTGATAGAAGAGTCACATAATCCTCCAAGTTTGATGCTCTTATCAACACATATCGGTTTCCTAACATTCCAATATTGACCTCTCCCTTCAATTCACATTGTTTTGGGATTAACGTTCGCAAATCTTGCATATCAGGCCACCCATACGCAAATTTCCTTATCACTGCATATTGTAAGTCCTCTTCCAAAATCATGTGGGCTATCTCCTCCTCTTCCCATATAAGTCTTGGTTCTCCATGAAGGTATTGTATTGGTTTCAATTGAATCTTTTGATGTTTTGCATTATTTGGATTAAGGGTTGAAGCATACGTAATAGGGTTTGCGGCTAATGTTGATGTTATAGTCTGAACAACCTCCGGTGGTGGAGGCTGCCCAACGGCCGGAGTGGCCATAAAATCCAATCAGCGTAGGCAAATTTAGGTTTTGGGCTATATTCTAGAGAGCGTTTTTTATGCTTTTAGTAAAATTGTATTAGAAAAATTTAATTGATTTTTCTTATCACTTGATTTGGCTCATTCATTAAAAAATAATTAATGATTAGATATTTACCAAACTATCCCTTATTAAATGATGTCTTGAAAAAAATAATTTGAAAAATAAATACATTCAATGATGAGCGTAAAACATGAAAAAAAATTATCGTCTTTTCTTGATATGTAAAAAGTAACCAATAAAAATGAGGAATATATTTTAGGAAGAAGTGACAAGTAAAAGTGAATGGATGAAATATTTGTCAGATTTTAACTTGCCATACATATTAAAAAAATAATGATTGATACACTGAATTTACCATTTTACCCATATTAATTAATAGAGTTTTAAACGCATTTACTCACTATATTTTTCAAAGATATTAATGTTAATAAATTGAGGGTATATAACAAGAAAAAATTGTGCTTCCTTAATTTCTCAAAAATGACAAAGTAAAAAAGAAAAATCAAATTATGAAATATTTGACAAGTAAATCAAGACGAGTGGAGTATGTATTCATATTATATCTACTAATTTTGAATAATGAGTTCTCTCCATTACTAAAAGAATGACCTACTTTTTTTTTACTTTGTTTTAAAAAAAAACTCATTTTCTCTTTTTGGTAATGATTTAATTTAATTTTATTTTATCACGTGATATGTTTAAGGCCACAAGATTAAAAGACATTTTAGTATATTTGACATAATTTTAATTTAAAATCATAAGATTGAAATGTCTTATTTATTTTCTTAAATTTTGTGTCAAATTAAACTAGGTCATTCTATTTGAGACTGAGAAAATATATCCCATTCCATTATTTAATAATTATGTAGTAGATTATAAATTAATATACACCACTTCTTAAAATTAGTTTAAAGTAGAGTTCTACCCACTTCGTTATATCCCTAATTTACTCCTTCACTCCAAATCAATCCATACTATCTCTTAATTATTTCATCTCACATTTATTTCAGTTTTCTCTCATCCTTCTCCGTCACACAATACTCTTCAATTAAAGTTCATTAATTTTAATTGTTCTTAATTGATTTTGAAAGAAAAAGATTCTTCAACCAAAGAGTATTGCTAATAGAGGTACAATATACCATTATTATTGGGCGAAATAAGTATCTTTTTTTCAATTTGTGATGCAAAAAACTTCATCAAGTGGCCTATCTCTTAAAGTTGAAAGCGCGAATTTTTTGAATTTTTTTAACTCTATTTTTGATAGATTCATAATGGTGTGTTTTTATCTCTATTAACTAATCGTTTTTCGCTTGAGACAATAATTTTATGATAGTAAAGAGACGAGCAGCAAGGTGGGTTTGGTCTCTGTCTGGTCCGTAGAGGAGAAAGAGACGAAGGGGGATAGGAAGAGAGATGAAGGTCAAAATATGTATCTAAGTAGATGTATAGGTATTTGACAAAATATAGACATTTATCTAATTAATAGTTCGTGTGTCTGGTAAAGTGTACATGTATCTGAATTAAGATTATATGTATCTAAGGGGAAAAAAAATTGATTCTAAAGAAATGAAAAGAAATTTAAATTATTTTGGTGAAGAAATTTAAGGAAGAACACATTATTTGCTTCTTAAATTGATGTGTTTCGATTACATTCCATATTCATAATTAGACGCGCAAGATATATGTAACTGCAAATCAAAATATGGTAGGAATGATAACATTAAAACTCACGAGAAGACATGTAATTAGCTCTTAAACTAGTGAAATTTGTGTTGTTTACCCTATATAGAAATCAGTTGACGTTTGTTCCTCCCGCCAATAGGAATGCTTTGAAGAATTAAATTAAATTTGGGATAATTTTATTGTTTATGTAATATTTCATGTTATTTTTTGTTATACTTGATGCTTTTGAAGTTTGATGTATCTATTTTATTATCACGACTCAAATCATCGGCCGCGCGAATAGCTACTTTATTAATTCCAGATATGAGAACTCTTACTACCAAGTAAAATTGAAAATCTATGAAAGTAAAATAAAACTCAATTCAACACTAATTTGATTAAGAAAATAATTTATCAACTTTAATAAATTACACGATCTTTGAAAATCTAATCCCTCCCTAGGACAAAAGCTACAAAAATATTTGTCCCAAAACCTGGTATGCATTAGTATAGAACTACCACAAAAGATCGAGTATAGGACTAGACATATACAAATAAATAGATTGTCTTAGAATACAAAAGACTAGAAAAAATATATTAAATAAATTGTTTCATAATACAAAGGACTAGTCAAAATATGCATAAAGAGATTCGTCAACTTTGGATGCCATTAAGCTCACCCCTAATATCCAACTATTAGATGCATTTCACGAGGATCAACACAGTCGACTGAAACTCAGAATTGCATAAAAAAAATGCATTCATATAAGTACTAAAACAATGAATACTCTCTAGGCCTCATAGGTCGACCAAGCTTGAGATTAAAAAAGTATAAAGATGTACGAGTAAGTAAAATAGTAAGTAAGTCAAACAGGAAGGAACAATAATCGTAAGATAAGCCATAAGCCGTGAAAGGAGAATCCAAGGCCGAACTCAAGTAAGCTAAGCTTACTAAAACATAATTGGACTCTCATAAGCCTAAAAGGTGCATACAATAGGCAATAAATCTGACCAGACCCCCATAAGCCCAAGGAGTACATACAAAAGTTAATATTAAGGAAGGACAGTAACAAGAACAACCAAGAACATCAAGCAAGGACCACCTGGAATCTGACTTCAGAATAGTTGTGAAGAAGGTATAACTCATCCTCGAATCTGACAACAGGATTACTAAAACAAAGGTCAGCCTCTTCCAAATATTACATCGGAAGAAACGGTCATTCCCAAAATATGACATTAGATAACTACATGAAGCTAGCTTCTTCCGGAATCTTACATCAGAATAACTTGTCCTTCCCAAAATTTTACCTCAGAATGCCACAATAAGATGAAGCATCTCCCGGAATCTTACATCAAAATAACTAGTCAATTTTGAAATCCAACATCGGAATGAATACTGAAAACCTACATTCTCCCTGAATGTTACATTGGAAATCCACAACAAGACTAAGCATCTCTCAGAATCTTACATCAAAATAACTAGTCAATTTCAAAATCTTACATCGAAATAGTTAATCAATTCCAAAATCTTACACCAGAATGAACACTGAGAACCCAACTTCTCTCAGAATCTTACATCAAAATAGCTAGTTCCTCCCGAAATCTTATATCGAAAGTCCATCACATAAGAGACAATACTTTTCGGAATCTTACATCGAAGGATCCAATCACACACACAGTAGAACTAACCATCTAAGGCAAGACTAAGCACCAAACAATCCCCAAGAAGCTAGTACCAATACCAAAAAGGGTTTTAGAAGGTCAAACTATAACTTGAAGGGTCACATCTAACCTAATCTGAATCATACGAGCCATCATGGCTAAAGTCTAAGGCACACTCTATAAAAACCTAAGGTAAGTCCCTAACTATGCAAGTAACAAGGCCATTTCAACTCATAACTAGATCACGGGAGAAACAATAATAATAAAGGCAAGAATAAACAATATTATTCCTGAATATACCCAAAAAGGCTAACGAAGTAATATGGATATCAATGAGAATGATACTAGCTAACCTAACTTGTAATTTACAATCCTAGAATAATTAACGAGCTAAATCTAAGATCAGTAAGTCGCAGCCTACCTCAAAGTTGAATAGGCGAGCTCCAAATCTACTAAAATGAGGCTTTTCCACTCCGAGATACCTCCAGACGATGCCATACTAAATTAGCAATCTACTCGTCAATACAAGAAAAAACGATACACATAATGCAACAAAGTGACTCGGGCCCAAAATCAGGTTAAAATAGGCTCTTGGAACCATATATGGAAATCCACACCAACTCAAGGAATTTGTGCCCTAAAAATGGACACAATCTGAGCTTAATTGAAGCTAAAACAACCTAAGGATTAATCTAGCTCAAGAATGCAAAATTCATGCTAAAAACGAAGAAATTATGTGACTTATGATTTTCAAAGTGTTCAAAATGATCCCAAAAAGACTCCTAAGCTCAACCTAGCACAAACTCAAGAAAATCCACTGAAATCACCTTAAACCCAAGTTCCAAATCTTTTCCCTTTCAATGAGATAATGAAGAGAAAAGAAAGATAAAACTGCCAGTGATGTAGCACCAATGGACCAAGATCTGTAGGAGTATTATTGCAACAAATAAAGCTCTGCAATGGTGATGGTCAACAATACTAGTTAGCTCTGTGGGAGTAGACCCGAGTCCACAGGTGCGAGGTCACTGAAGAGACCAAGATCTATATGAGTGAGGTCTGATGACATCGTGAGATTCCGCAGGAGTGGCTCCATAGAAGAGATCACTACTCTGTGGAAGTGGCTACATCGGTAGTTGGTGCATCAACTACTTGGGATTAAAATCCCGAGTCTCGAATGGACCCTCAAAATTCGATCAGGGACTAATCAAAGCTAACAAAAAATGCAATCCAACTAGAACTGATATTTTGGACTCAATAGAACTACTGAAACTTACAATAGCTCTCGATAAAAAATGAGTCCCAAAATCGATAGCTTGAAATGAGTACCGAAGCCTCAAGACTCAAACCAAAGATCCTTCTAGACCAAAATCAACATTTTGAAGCTAATAGAACCATTAGAATCACATTTGGGGGTTGTTTACGTGATATTTTGGTCGAAGTCAAGCATCTAAACTTTAGATGCTCCAAAACACAAAAACTTGCATAAAAATCCAAATGAACTGCCTGGTGGTCATCATGTTAGTCCCTACAAGTCATAAATGACTTGGTCAAGCTATAGGATATCTCTAAATGTCGAAAACACTAAAAGATAGAAAAAGTGACCAAGAGGGCCATTACACTATCACTTAATCCCATACTACACGAACGTTCTAACTACCACTTTATAGAACTTATCTTTAAGTTTAGGTGGTATCTTCTTATCATATGAGACTCTAGAGGCAAGCCTTCATTTCATCGATGAAACCCTAATGCAATGTGTCATGTGTGACATCATTATCGATGTCTTCACTACCTTGAATTACGGACCTAAGATACTTAGAACTTTCCCTCTTGGGGATAGTCTGTGGGGCAAGCCTTACTTCTACGTCTACTTCATTCAACGCAATGGTTGAATTTGCACTTCAAATATTTCATTTTGGTCTTGTTCAACCTAAGTCCTTTGACTCCAAAGTTTTTCACCAAACCTCCAATTTAGTATTAACTTTGTCTCGTATCATCTACCAATACTATGACGTCCATAAAAGTCAAGAGGGGGGGGGGGGGGGTAAATTAAAATTTCCTTAAATTGACTTCCTGTAATGGTCAGTCGAGTCACCTGTACGTTAGTAGAATAGATAAACAGTAATAGTAATTTGCAATAAGAAAAAAGCACAGAGAGTTTTTATACTGTTTCAGAACACCGATGTGGTGCCTAAGTCCAGTCCCCTTGGGTTTCAAGGGTTTCCTTTAGAGCTTTGAAATGAACTTTGGATGTACAGGGTTTCTGTGAATTGGTCCTGTCTGATATGCAAATCAGATGTTCTACCTTGACACTTCCTCTACTAGTAAACCTATACTCGCAATCTTTCTTTCTCTTTTCTTTTCAATTTTTTCACTCACGTGATTACAAAGCTTTATGAAAGATAAAAAAAGATTGCACTATAAGCTCAAGTGCAGTTGCGTACTTCATAACTAAGACTAAGAAAGGTTTGTATCAGATTCTAGACAAGTAGAGGGACTCATGGGAGTTCCAAAGGCTTTACCCTTGTCCATTCCAATTTTTTTATCAACTCTTTAGCATACTTGCCTTGATTTATAAATATTCCTTTATCTAACTGCTTAATTTGAAGACCGAGAAAGAATGAGAGCTCGCCCATGAGACTCATTTTAAATTTGCCTTTCATGAGATTAGCAAAATTTTCACAAAGCGAAAGATTAGAGCTTCCAAAGATAATATCATCAACATAAATTTGAAATAAGAATGCAAGAATCAGATTTTTTTGTAAACAGGGTAGTATCTTTGAAAATTATTTTTAATAAGAAAGGTGCTCAGTCTTTCATACCAAGCTTTTGGAGATTGTTTTAGACCATAGAGAGCTTTAGATTGTTTAAAAACATAATCAGGACAAGAGGGAATTTCAAAACCGGGAGGTTGTTTAACAAACACTTCTTCTTTAATAGAAAACCGTTTAAAAAGGCGCTTTTAACATCCATTTGAAAAAAGTTTGAAACAATTTAAGGAAGCAAAAGCTAGAAGAATTTGAATAGATTCTAACCTTGCTACAAGAGCAAAATTTTCATCATAGTCAACTCCTTCTTGCTGGGTGTAACCTTGAGCTACTAACCTTGCTTTATTTCGGACAACCTTTCCATCTTCGTCTAATTTGTTTCGAAATACCCACTTGGTTCTAATTACAGAATAATTCTTAGGTCTTTCAATAAGAGTCCACACTTGATTCTTTTCAAACTGATCAAGTTCTTCTTTCATTGCCTGTATCTATGACTCATTTTCCATTGCTTCATTAATTCGTTTGGGTTCCATTTGGGATATGAGAGCCAATGATGCTTGTTTTTTGAGTGAAGATCTTGTCTGGATTTTGTCATCTAGTTTTCCCAGAATGAAGTTTTCAGGATAACTGGCATTGTGTCTCCATTCCCTAGGAATGTTAACTTTGTTGGCTGGAGTAGTCGACTCTACTTCTGCAGTAGCTGACTCTTCAGTAATAGTTTCAGTGAAGGTGTTTGAAAAATCTTCTGTTGGTTTGAATGAAGCAAGCTTATCTTCACCAACTTCAGCTTCATGTACTCTTGGATTAGTGTCATCAAATACCACATGAACAAATTCTTCAACACTTAAAGTTCTTTTATTAAATACACGAAATGCCATGCTGATAGGTGCATAGCCAAGAAAAATACCTTCGTCACTCTTGGGTCAACTTTACCAAGATTGTTCTTACCATTACTGTGGATGAAGCATTTGCATCCAAAGGGGTGAAAATGGCTGATGTTAGGTTTCTTTACTCTCCAGAGTTCATAGGGAGTCTTCTTTAGTATAGGTCTGATGAGACACTTGTTAAGAATATGACAAGCAATACTTATTGCTTCTGCCCAAAAGTGGTTAGGAAGACTTCGATCATGGAGCATTGTTCTTGATGTATCTTGCAATAAGCAATTTTTTCTTTCTACCACTCCATTTTGCTGAGGTGATCTGGGTGAAGAGAAATTTTGAGTAAAACCATTTTGAGCGCAGAATTCTTCAAAAGCTTTATTTTTGAATTCACCACCATGATCACTATGAATAGTCGTAATGAAGTAACCAACTTCTCTTTGAACTTTTCTGCAAAATACTTCAAAGTTAGCAAAAACCTCATTTTTATGAGTGAGAAAGATTACCCATGTAAACCTTGAGAAGTCATCAACAATTACGAATACATATCGTTTACCTTCAATGTTGATTGTTCGAGTAGGACCAAATAGATCCATGTGAAGGAGCTGAAGGGGTTTAGATTTACTTACAATATCTTTTCCTTTAAAGGATGAACGAGTCTACTTACCTAATTGACATGCGTCACAAATATGATTTTTCTCAAACTTTAGTTTTGTCAGACCAATGACTAGTTCAAGTCTAGAAAGCTTCTCGAGGGCATGCATACTTGTGTGTCCAAGATTTCGATGTCATAGCCAAGGATCACTTGAAATTGAAGTAAGACATGTAAGAGATGGAAAATCAAATTATTTAAGACATATATATTATTAACTCGATCTCCGATGAGAGTTAACTTTTTCTCAGGGTGTTTGATGATGCAGCTAGTTATATTGAAAGTAACTTGAAATCCAATATCACATAGTTGACTAATGCTGAGGAGATTATGTTTGAGTCCCTCAACCAGATAAACTTCGACTAGATCACATGATGAACTGACAGTAATTGTCCCAACTCCGGTTACTTCTCCTTTAGCATTGTCTCCAATCGGACACATCCTCCATCGATTCATTTTATAGTTTTGAATTTTTCTTTCTTTTCGCACATATGTTTGGAGAATCCACTATCAAGTACCCATATTCCTTTTCGGTAGGTTTTCTTGGATTGCTCCTGCAAAACAATAAGATTAGTTTCTTTTAGGTACCCAAGTATTTGTGGGTCCTTGATGATTAGTAACTTTTGGTCTCCACATACACTTTCTAGAAGAATATTTTCTACAATTAAAAGATTTATGACCAAGATCACCACAAGTGTAGCAAGTAATTTAACAGAAGTTTTAGGAAAATAATAAGTAGAGATAGATCTATTTGATCTATTGGAACTATTATTAGGAGAGTTTCTCCTATAAAACGTAGTTCTGTTAGATCGGACAGAACTATGGCTGGGAGATTTTCTGATGATATTCAGCTGCATTTTTACTTCCTCTAGTTCTTCTATTAGTAAGTCGACTTGAATGTTACTTGCTTCGAGAAGAATCTGCCAATCTTTCTTTTCTTGAGCAAGTTTATTGTATTTGTCAATAACTTTTTGTAATTCATCAACAACCATGTCCAAAGAGTTTTGTAATTCATTACAATTAGGACAGTCAAAAGGTCTTACCTCACTTGTTTCACCTAGTGCCATGAAACATAGGTTGTCCATTTCATCATGATCATCGTCGGTTGTTTCTCCTTGATCCCATGCTCTGAGAATTTTTGGATCTTCGTTTCTTCGATTGTTTCTTCTTCTCCATTCTGGACAGTTTTGTTTAATGTGTCCTGGTTTTCCACAATAGTAACATCGATCATCATTTCTATTGAAATCATTGTTCCTAAAGTCCTGTTAAGGTCTCTGTCTTCTTTGTCTAAGCATTTGTCTCACTCCTCGATTTATAAGAGCCATTCCTTCGTCTTGATTTTCATCGTCTTCTTCTCCAATATAAGATGTCTCGGCTGTGAACGCCACAATATTTTTTTTATCATCTTTGTTTTACCTGATAATATGGTTCTATTCACAAGCCATCAAGTTGCCTCGAAGTTCACCATACGTCATTTTGTGTAGATCTCCATCTTCAAGAATGACAGCTTTAGTTTCTTAAGCTTTGTGAAGACTTCTAACAAGTTTTCTAACTTGTAATCCATTTGAATACACCATTCCAAGTGATTTGAGTTCGCACACAATTTTACTGAATCTTGAGAACACTGTTTCTACGTTTTCATCTTCGGCCATTTTGAACAGTTCATATTCATTTACCAGTGAACTGATCCGAGCTTCATTTACCTTGGTGGTTCCTTCATAAGTCACTTCTAGTTTGTTTCACATTTCTTTCACAGTTTTACATGTCGATATCTTGTCATATTCAGCTCCACTCACTGCACAATATAACAAACTTATAGCTCTAGCATTAGTTTGAGTTACCTCTTGTTGTTTTTTTTGTGATATCGAACGATTCAGGATCAAATGGCTTCTCAGTGCCATATATTTTAATCAATCCAGGAATAGGCTTTGGACCCTTTTTGATCACTATCCATGCTTGATGATCATTTGAAGAGACAAAGATTCTGAATCTATCTTTCCAGTAAGAGTAATATTGTCCATTGAAGTATGGTGGTCGATGTGAAGAATGTCTGTCTTGAAGTAGAGCACTAAGAATCTGATAGTGTGTCATTGGATCTTTGCTCACGTATGGTTAAACACGTAAATTGTTAGACTTGCTCTAATACCAATTGAAAATCAAGAGGGGGGGGGGGGGGTGAATTAAAATTTCCTTCAGTTGACTTTCTGTAATGGTCAGTCGACTCACTTGCACGTTAGTAGAATAGATAAACAGTAAAACTAATTTGCAGTAAGTAAAAACACGGAGAGTTTTTATGCTGGTTCGGAACACCGATGTGGTGCCTACATCCAGTTCCCTTGGGTTTCAAGGGTTTCCTTTAGAGCTTTGAAGTGAACTTCGGATATACAAGTTTCTGTAAATTGATCTTTTCTGATATGCAAATCAGATGTTCTACCTTGACACTTCCTCTACTTGTAAACCTACGCTCAATCTTTCTTTTTCTTTTCTTTTCAATTATTTCACTCACGTGATTACAAAGCTTTATGAAAGATAAAAGAAGATTGCACTATAAGCTCAAGTGAAGTTGTGTACTTCATAACTAAGACCAAAAAAGGTTTATATAGATGTGGATGGTTGCTGCTCTATTTCGGAAACCCAAGGGAGTTGTAAATCAAGGATCCTTAAGATGATTCCTTGATTTTATTTTAATTGATTTGCTGAATCATGTCCATATCAGATATGTGCATGATTAAATCAATTCCTTCCTTTGTTAGATGATCTTCCTTAAATCTTGGCTGATCTTCAATCCCTTCCCTAATTCTTGGCTGATGTATTCTTCCTTGAATCTTGGCCGATCTTCTTCCATGAATCTTGGTTGATTCATTTACATATATTTTATTTCCTTCTTCAACTGTTTGTACTTTATGACTTGAGATCTCTTGCCTTCCATGTATTACTTCACGAATCCTGACTAGGATTTTGGCTGTCGTAAGCTTCTTCTCTGTATTGTTTTCCATAGTGTCTTCATGATTCCCAGGTTATTTTGTGTTGATTCCTGCCAGTTGACATTATTCAGAATATAACAAGTTAACAGTCCACACATAGCATATACCATGGAACCTCCTCCTGAATAGACCATGTCACCACATCTATAAATAGTTTGTAATCAATCCTACCTTTGTGATGAAATGTGAAAAAATGCCGTAGCTAGCGTGCATGAAAAAAAGGGTTTTATTTGTTGAATGAAAAGTCAAATTTTTTCTACAGTTTTGGACTTGACATTTTATTCAGAGTCTATTAAATTATACAATGTTATCGTGTAGGAGCGAATGCATGATATTGAATGGAGGATTCTCAGGAATCCAACAGCTTTTACCTCAACCCTATATTTATATTGAAAATTCATTAAATTTAGTTGGAACCCATATATAACTAAATAGAGAAATTGAATTAGTGGCAAAGTAGAAACTATCATGCTTGATATGGATTCAGTTCCCCTTGGAGTGAGGCAAGCTAGACAAGAAGATTCAAAACTAAATCATAACTAATAATTCAATTGCAAAATGGATTTATTAGCGTATTGATTGTGTGTGTTATGATTTACTCATTTTCCTTAATTGTTTGGTCGTTAACCCATTAAGAGTTATAAATTTTAAAAATGTACATCTTTATATTATAATATGTTGCATGAACTGTTAAGGGAAACTATTTGAGATGCGAAAAGAAAGATTTCTTTTTTATGACTTGCACTTATCGTTCCCGGCCCAGAAAAGTGATCGACCAGGGCAGGGCCCTATTGATAAATGAAAGCAAGGTTAGGACCGCATATAAATATAATAGGGGAAAAACATTTTATTCCCTAGAAGTTTGTCCGGTTATAAAATCCAGAACTCTTGATGAAGAAATCTGATGAGATTAAATTCATAATCAAGAATAAAAGAAAAAGAACAGGTTAAGATCTTTGAGCTTTTAAGGAGCTTCGTAGAATCTTTTTTTTGGTCATAGTACCTTTTCTGTGAGCTTTGGGATAAGGCAACCACCCTTCTACTTCTATATTGTATCGTTCATTTTGCTTCTTGAGGTTAATGTATTCAAATAAAATAATATATATATATGATACATGACTTTATTTAAAATAATAAAAAAGAGGGTTGCATGAACTATTTGCTTGCATCAATTTTTAATCTATTACTTGATGTTCAATATGAAAACTGAAACTATTTGATATTTCTATATCTAATACTTTGTTACCAAAAAAAGGAAGATTTTCACGTATGTATAGACTCTCACATGGTTAACTAGTTTATTAGTCTCACAAGGCCTTGGACTTATTATTGGTGCATTGGTTATGGACCGAACAATAAGATAATACATTTTTTCATGTACATATTGTTGTGACGTAAATGCAACTTTGAATTTGTATGTTGAAGATTCTCCAACAATTAGTAAGTAGGGATTGGAAATAAATTAATATGAATTGTTGCTAATGCTTGTGTCTTATAGGTTCCTAGGATATGTTGCTCTTATGAACATTGGTTTTTGATAACGCTCAACTACACTTCATCCGATTCTAAGTGTAGGCAGTCTCTAACAAGTATAAACCCTACTAAGAGTTGGAGTCGATCCCACAAGGAGTGATACGGTAAAGAATTCAATTACAAAGTAGAATGGTGTTCTAATCGTTTGTAGTTGTAGACATTTTCGCAACAATAAAGTAAATGACAAGGGTTTGACAATTAATGTCAAATGGGGAGATTTGGGTGAATAATTAACAACTACAAATAATCGGGAGTAAACAAGTAGAGAGGATTTCTCAAGAGTGATAAATTGAATGCCAATTTCGCTAAATTGGTGATTATTATTTACTAAAATTCATTGAACTTCAATGGGTAGGTTAGGCTTTAGGTGCAACCATCATTTCTCAATCAACTATCATGAATCAAGCGAGTTCTTTCGCACCTCAACAAGCACAACACATAAAAACAACCCAATGCCTTAATCAATCTACTTTTCAAGCTAGATTTGTAGGATTGCATTCGAACCCAATTTCTCAAGCTAAATCCGCAACAACACAATCATCAACTAAAAGTCTTAACTCTAGAACTCCTTTCTCAAGCAAGCTTAGAGAACTGAACTAGAATTGTATTTGCAACTACAATTCATCAATTAAAACTCAAATTATTAATTGAACCCACTTCAAATAAATAATAAAGTTAGTAAATACTAACCCCCATAAGCTAATTAAAACATTCAACTACATAATCACACCCCCAAGAATGGGGTTTTTAGCCAAACATAATAAAGAACAAGAAATCGTTATCAACTATAATTTCCATCAGGTTGGGCAACAATCCACAAGTCTCTAAATGCTCAAATTGAAGCTAAAAATCAAACAAACCCTAAGTCTCTACTCAAAAAGTGTAAAAACAGTGTTTAGAATGTTTAGGATCAAAACCCCAGAACTGGACAATGTGGGAGCTCCTTTTCTTCTTTTGAAAATTGCATTTATACGTTCCCAAAATTTCAGCATTGGAGTCACTCGATGGACTAAGTCGGTCTTCGCCGACTTGGTCGGCGATACGCCGAATTCTCCTTCCCATCGCCTTCTTGGCTTGGTCTTTCACCATCTCTTTTATGTGACTTTAGGCGATCGAGATCGATATCGTTGATCCATTCAGAACGTCGCCAAACCATCAATGTTCTCGCCAAGTTGGTCTTGTCCATGGGCTGGCCTACTGGAACTTTGGGCAAGCTAAAGGTCCACTCGGCGACTCACCGAGTTACTTTGACGAGTACCAGCCTTGCTTTCCTTCAACTTCTTCAGCTTTTTCGCTCATTTTTGCCCCGTAATGTCCTTGCCTTGCTCTTTTGACTTCATTGCTGCAAATTAGCATTTTAACGTCAGTTTAAAGCATAAAATAGGCATTGAGGACACTAAAACTTTGAATATTAAGCCCTAAATGAGTCGAAATTCACGACTCATCAACACCCCCAACTTAAACTTTTGTTTGTCCTCAAGTAAAACACGAGATCAATCAATTCAACATAGATGTATACAAATAGTGCTACTTGAGACTCAACATGAATGCATACGAGGTTCAAACTACCCATGCAATGTTCAATTGTGCACTACAAGTTTCAAACTGTGACTAGTCATCATCAAATAGAGGTCAACCTCACAATGATTGCTTCAAATGCAAATTAAAGCTCAACAAAAGTATTTGAATGCCCTCGCATCAAGAATGACTCCATGCCCACACATAGCTCATCAAAATTTAAGAATTAAGGAATCAAAATCAACTCTCACACTCTAAAAGATAAACACATGCATGATTCTACCCATAGGCTTGCCCGTAGTTTTCAATCAACATGACATTCAGCTCAATCAAGATCACTAAGGTCTTTCAAGGCTTGTAACGGGGTTGAGGGTAAATGTATGATTATTTTGGCTTAGTGACTTCTACCTTCATAAAACATGGCTTGCATTTCACTTCCTTTCCTTTTCTTTCACTTTTCTTGATTTTCACAATCCACCATAAGTTCTTTCAAGCACAAATATTCTTACATGACTCATTGGACACCCCTTTTCTTTTATCCATGGACAAGTTTCATTGCAACATTCCTTTTCAATCATTTTGTTTCTTTTGCTTTTATTTTCTTTTTTTGTATGGAGAAATTCCATATTTTTCAACACAATCCTCAAGGGTAAATTTTTCAAAAACTTTTTCACAAACTTCTGGACTTTCCTCATTTTTCACCACACTCTCAACTTAGGCTTTTAGCCATGGCTATTCAAACTGACCAATGCTTCATGAAGGTTTTAGGTGGGAAGGAAAGGGGTCAAATTTGTTCATGTTTCATATAAAGAAAAGGTTAGGCTCAAATGGTGTCAAGCTAGGTTCACACTCTCACAAGGTGGTCACAAAGAGGTATAATAGCAATTTGGTCACTCTCCAAAATTTGTGTCTAAGATCATCCCTATCATTCACCTACATTAGTCAATTAGACCAACGGGGCAAGTTCTAGGTATCACCAAGCACATATTTCAAGAAAATCTCACCACACACGGCATTCAACACAATCGTCAATCAAGATTCTACAAATTTAGCTCGCGTGCAACGATCATCACAAGACTTATTTCAACAATCGACTAGTCAGAATGAGATGCTAAGAGTTCACACATGACTTATGCAACTAAAATTTTTCCTCATTGGAATTGCACAAACATATCGTTCAATCAAGAGAATTATTCAAGTCATCAGTATTGATCGCAACCGATACTCAAATATGCAAGAGAATAACCACACATTTACAAACACAAAAATCAAAGAGGCAAATTTTAATTCGGATAAAAACCCAACATTCATGATCAACTCAACAAAATACCCCAACTTAACTTATGCAGTGCCCTCAATGCAAATATAACTACTGCAACTAGCAAAACAGAAGAGTAATGATCACTAAATGAAAAGATTAGAGTAAGAGAAACTCTTCACTTCATGCCCAGTCGGCGAGAATTTACCAGATATGCTGAACCATTCGGTGAGTCACCGAGCTGAAGATGGCTCGCCGAAACTTACAGAAAGATGACTCTCCAGTTTGAGCAAAAAAGCGAGCTCAGCAGGCTCGCTGACTGGTTCCGTGAAGCACCAAAAAGTCATGTATCTCGCCAAATTTTCCAAAACAAGTCCCAAAGAAGGCCTTAAAATAGACGATCAGAAGGCCTGATTGGCGATTCGCCGAAAGGGTCAGTCCACCACCCATTTGGCATTATGTCGAAAATGAGGATATCAACCTACACATTCAACAAACGTTATTCAAAAAAGGACCAAAACCTGGGTTGCCTCCCAAGAAGTGCCTTATTTAGCATTGTGGCACGACGTGGAAACGCTCCCAAGACTATTAATAGAAAGTCGACCGCGCGGAATCGAAGAATTACAAATGACCTTACAAAAAGAATGTAATTGTGTAAACCAAATCTCAAGCATCTTCCAAATACACCACTTCAATTACCGAGATATCAAGACATTCTCCAAAATAAAGCTCCAAGCATTGCCCATTTACTTTAAATATCGATCCTTCTTTGCTTTCAACCTCAATTGCCCCATTTGTGAACACTCGAGTGACCTTAAACGGGCCTGACCACTTTGATTTGAGTTTACCTAAGAAGAGTCTCAAATGAAAGTTAAAAAGAAAACAAGATCACCAACTTTAAACTCTCGTCGGAGGATTTTTGCATCGTTCCATTTATTCATTTTCTCCTTATAAATGATTGAACTCTCATACTTCCTTAGCTGAAACTCTTCCAATTCGAGTGACCTTAAACGGGCCTGACCGCTTTGATTTGAGTTTACCCGAGAAGAGTCTCAAATGAAAGTTAAAAAGAAAACAAGATCACCAACTTTAAACTCTCGTCGGAGGATTTTTGCATCGTTCCATTTATTCATTTTCTCCTTATAAATGATTGAACTCTCATACTTCCTCAGCTGAAACTCTTCCAATTCATGGAGTTGATTGACTCTACCTTTTGAAGCATCCCCCAATTCAGGTTTAACGTCTTCAATGCCTATAGTGCCTTGTGTTCAAGCTCGATTTGCAGGTGATAGGACTTTCCAAATACCAATTGGTATGGTTACATGCCAACTGGAGTCTTGAAAGTAGTATGGTACTCCAGAGAGCATCATCTCCGAGACCAATTAGTCCGATTTGCATTGACTTTTTTTGCCATAATTCCCTTGATTTCTCTATTTGATGCTTCAACTTGGCCACTTGTTTGTGGATGATAGGGGGTTGCAACTTTATGCTTAACTCCACATTTTCTCAACAACGAAGTAAACAACCGTTTGCAAAAATGAGACCCTCCATCATTGATAATAGCACGTGGGGTACCAAACCTTGCGAAAATATATCGCTTCAAGAATTGCACAACACTCTTTCCTTCATTGTTGGGAAAAGCTACAGCTTCTACCCATTTTGAGACGTAATCAATTGCCACCAATATATATTTTTTTCCGAAAGAGCTCACAAATGGTCCCATGAAGTTGATTCCCCAAACATCAAAGAATTCTACCTCTAGGATGGGATTAAGAGGTAACTCATGCTTTCTTGATACTCCTCCTTTATTTTGGAATTGAATACATTATTTAACGAGAGAATGAGAATCTTAGTATAGTGATGACCAATAATATCCAATTTGAAGCACTTTGGCGGTTGTGCACACCCCGCTATGATGTCCACCAACTGGCATAGCGTGGCAAGCATTGAGAATTGCATTTATTTCCACTTCCGATACACACCTTCTAATTATATGATCTGCATATTCCCTGAATAGCTACATTCAAGGTTTTACTAGAATAGTAAACCATGTGGAATAGCTTGCCTTTTCATTAACCAAGAACAGCTCCCAACGCAACACCATTAGCATCACACATGAATTTGAACGAAATACTCTAATCGGGGCAACAATGATCGGAGTTGACACTAGTTTTTCTTTCAAGCACAAAAATGTTTTTAAGCAAGCTTCATCAAAGTTAAAGGTAGATTACTTCTCTAGTAACTTACAAAGAGTGTGAGCTACCTTGGAAAAATCTTTTATAAACCACCTTTAAAAACCCGCATGGCCTAGAAAAATCCAGACACCTTTTAACGTAATAGGAAGAGGTACTTTGGCAATGAATTCAACTTTAGCTTGATCCACTTGAATTCCTTCTCCTAAAATTTTATGCCCCAAAACAATACCCTTTTATAAACCGCCTGTAAAAACCCGAATGGCCTAGAAAAATCCAGATTCCTTTTAATGTAATAGGAGGAGGTACTTTGGCAATGAATTCAACTTTAGCTGGATCCACTTGAATTCCTTCTCCTAAAATTTTATGCCCCAAAACAATACCTTTTTTCACCCTGAAATGACATTTTTCCCAAAATTGGTTTCAACGCACCTTTGTAGCACTTTCCCAAGGTGTTCAAGACATGCTTCAAATGAATCACCCACAATCGAAAAATCATCCATAAAGACCTCCATTGAGTCTTCAACCATATCTGCGAAAATAGAAAGCATACATCATTGGAAAATTGTCGGAGCATTGCACAACCCAAAAGGAGTTCTCTTGAAAGTAAATGTTCCATAAGGACATGTAAAAGTTGTTTTCTCTTGATCTTCCAGTGCAATAGGAATATGGTTGTACCCGGAATAACCATCTAAAAAGCAATACCATTCACGCCATGTAAGCCTATCAGGCATTTGATCCATAAACGACGTAGGAAAATGGTCTTTCTCAGTCCATATATTCAATTTTCGGTAGTCCATACATACACGCCACCCGGTAACCGATCTTAGAGGCACAAGTTCCCCTTTTACACTTGGAACTACCGTAATTACTCTTTTTATTTTGTACACATTGCACGGACTCATCCATTTGCTATCCGCAATGGGGTATACCACACCCGCATCGAGCCACTTGATGATTTATTTCTTCACCACTTCTTACATCAGTGGGTTTAGCCTCCTTTGATTCTCAGTGCTTGGTTTACATTCACTATCAAATTGGATTTAATGAGTGCAAATTCCAGGGGAATCCCCAAAAGATCAGCAATTGTCCATCTGATGGCTTTAATGTATCGTTACAGCACATCAACAAGTAATTTTACTTGCCATTCAAGCAAGTCAGCGGCAATGATGACGTGCAAGGTGTTATTTTCCCCTAAAAATACATACCGAAGGTGGGATGGGAGAACTTTCAAATCAAGCTTTGGTGGCTCTTCGATGGATGGTTTAGCGGGGGGACTTTCTCAATTTTTAAGATCAATGTCGAGCTTCAATGGGTTCTTTGAGTCAGAACCCAAACCCGATAGAGCATCCATAACTTCATCATAACCTTGAACTTCCTCCTATTCATAATTTGAAAGGACGATAGTTAGAGGTTCCCCCACACAAAACACCTCACTTACACTAGTCACTGCCTCATCAATCACATCAATGGTTGAAACTACATGAATGTCATTCGGTTGCTTCATCGATTTACACACATTGAAAGTAACCTCCTCATCATTTACTCGAAATTTCATTTCACCACTTTCAACATCCAGAAGGACTCTTCCGGTAGCCAAAAACGGCCTACTTAATATAATAGGTACCTCAGCGTTAATCTCACAATCCAAAATAACAAAGTAGGCCAAAAAAATGAACCTATCAACTTTCACCAAAATATCATAAAGGATGCCAACGTAATGCTTAATAGATCGATCAGCCATGAGGAGACGCATTGTTGTAAATTTAAGTTTGCCCAGCCCAAGTTGTTTGAAAATGGCATACGACACCAAGTTAATACTTGCCCCCAAGTCACACAAAACTTTGACAAATTGAAGCATCCTAATAGTACATGAAATAGTAAATGCCTCTGGATCAACTTTCTTGATAACCACATTGCTTGTCATGATGACATACAACTTAATGAAAAAATGTACTCTCTCTATTTCAAAAAGAATGACTACCTTTCCTTTTTAGTTTGTTTAAAAAAGAATGACCTCTTTTCTTTTTTGGTAACATTTTACTTTCACCTTTCCACGTGACATGTTTAACACCACAAGATTAAAGGGCAATTTTGTACATTTGATAGAACTTTAATTTAGGACCACAAGATTCAAAAGTCTTCTTCGTTTTCTTAAACTTCGCGTCAAGTCAAACTAAGTCGCTTTTTTTTTTAAACGGAGGGAGTATTTATTTTTATTATCAAACTTAACTAGAAAAAAAATATTTAAAAAATTATGTGGGATGTGGAGCGGATCTATGTGGGGCGGTGTTGAAAAAAAAAGTTATGCGGAGCGGATTAAAATTTTTATGGGTTAAGCTCAACCCTCCCCGCCGCGCGCCATTGTCATCCCTTAATTAAGCACTCTGGTGGTCATTGTATATATTGAATACCAAACCGTAATTCATTGTGTTCGGTTTGGTTCTACGTATGAGCCAATCGTTTTTTCCTCCAGGCATGATGGCTAAACTATTGCTGAACTTTTGTATTGACTAAGAATTTCCAGAGTGTTAACAACAATATATTCAATTGAGTTCCTTCATTAAAAGCTTGGAATCATTTACAAATGTGGGATATAGCAGTTAACTGATGTGACTAGCCTCATTTGTTTGCACTTAATGAAGGTCTGAATCTTAATCATTCAGATTCAGTCTATTAAGTGCGTTTGGTTTTTAGATCTGAATCTTAATCATTCAGTCCATTTGTTTTTTTTTCAAGAAGCCTCTTAATGGTCTGAAAAGGTCTGGATGGATCAGATCTGCAGGAGAGTCTTAACACTATTAAGACTTATTTAATAAGTTATAAAATAATATTATATCGCCTCTCTCTGTCTTTGTGTGACCTTTGCTCTCACAACTACAAACTTTCTTCCTCTCTTTTCTCAATCAAACACCAAATTTTTCCTCTTGAACTGGTAAGTTTTCATAATTTTTACAAGTATTTTTTTTATATTAATAATTTTCTTAGGGTGTATTGATGTTGTCAAGAACACTTGTTGCAATAATATTTTTAGTATATTGATGTTCATCAAGGTTTTTGAGTGAAAAAATTCTATTCATAATTAAAAATAATAAGTATGTGTACATATTTGAAGTCTCTTATTAGAATTTTGTATTAGGCCAATAATTTTATTGAGACTCTTTGATCATCAAATCTGTTTGTGAGATAACACTAATATATTATTGTTGTTGAATTAGTTGGTGACAAAGATAATGGAGCGCTTTATAATTCTCCATCCCAATCTTCAGTTTCAACTGGAAAAAAAAGTTTTGGGGAAGAAATTTTTTTTTGTAGGGGGTGTACAAAATCGAACCGAAAATCGAGTCAAACCGAAAAAAACCCAACTAGTGATTTGGTTTGACTTGGTTTGGTATTGAAAAAAAAAACCCAACTATATTTGAGTTGGTTTGGTTTTACTTAAAAAAACCAACCCCAGACCAAACCAACCCGACATTAAATATATAATTTTAAAATTTTATTTTATACATAAAAATATTTACATTATTTTTAAATATTTCTTATACTTTTTCATAGTTTTTATCTTTTGATATATTATTTCAAGTTTGAAACTCAGAATTTTGAATGGTCCAATATAGATTATAGTCCACAAATGTTGGTAATTATAATAAAGCTTAAATCAAAATCAAATTAATACTAATGCAAAAAAGAAATCAATTTAACACTAAGAATGAAAATAATATTGAAAATTTATTTTTTTAGTTTCACATTGATTTAGACAATTAAAATACATAATCTAATTTTAATTTCCTTTAATATTTAGTCATGTAACTAATACTTATTAAACTTATTTTAGTATGATTTAGTACTTTTAAATTATGATCATTGTCATTATGACTTGTTAATTTGCAATATTTGTTTTACGCGATTTCACTATTATTTTCTTTGTTGGATATTTTAGTGTCATTAATCATATCATATTTTATGTTTTTTTTAAGAAACACCTTAGATAGTCGTATTTCGGTAGGACCAAATAAATATTTGAAGTACAAATAAATTATATGTTTGTATGAATACTTTACCGGAAAAACCCGAAACAACTCTAAAATTCGAAAAATCCAAAAAATCCAAAAAAACCCAAGGTTGAAAAACTTGAGTTTTATTGGTTTGGTTTATAAATTTAAAAATCCGACACAAATGGTTTTGTTTGATATTTGAAAAATTCGAACCAACCCAGCCACGTACACCCCTACTTTTTCGTCTAAATTGGAAATTGATGAGAAAATGATTACTACTCTGGAGTTATTGATTAAAAAAATAGTGCACCTGCGTTTGACGAATATATGGAAAAATTAGATGGACTTGGATGGGAAGAGTCATTATACAGTACATGTGTTAGTATATTTTGTGAAAGTGTCCACTACAAAAAAGCATGAATGGCGTTAGAGTTTCACAAGTTAGAGAATTGGATTAAGGTTATCAGAAAAAAGATAAGAATTCTTTAGTTTTTTCTAATTAGCCAAAATATATGTTAGGCGCTGATAATGTGTACCGTATTTATTATTTTTCAACTAGTATTTATCATACTTATTGAACTTTTTGATATTAAATTGTGCCTGCAAAATATATTATTTTGTGATTTTTTTTATGTTATGCTTGATGATTATGATATTTTTTTAATCAAAAAGTAATATTTTTTGTTGAAATGAATTTATTATAATATTTTATTAATATAATGTTTGATTTCATATGCACATTCAGATATTGAAAACAAACAATAATCATTTAGTGTTCAAATTTGAAGACAACATCTTAATATTCAAATGCGTATTCAGATTTTAGACATCTAGCTTTTAATGCAAATCTTAATGTTCAGACGTGTATTTAGATTTAGAGGTTAATCTTAATGAAAACAAATGAGGACTTTTAAGTCATTAAGCTTATCAGTTTCGTCATCAATACAATCTCTTCGACCAAATTCTGTGGTGACAGAGACTCTGAAAAACCCGACTTTGAAAAATCAAAACCAAAGAAAAGCCTAACCTTTTAAAAATCAAAACCAAAAGAAAAGCCTAACTTTTGAAAAATCAAAACCAAAGATCAACCAACGAACCCAAAATTCGATACAGAAGAATCGAATTAATGCCCAACAATAGCTTCATTTGTTTAATCTAACATCTGATTTACCTTCTCGGTTATACTTTTCACTCCGGGAAGGAGTAGGGAGAACTGTTTACCAAACTAATTGAAATGCCCATAATTCCTAGATTACAAGACTGGAAATATATATATATATAGGTAACATCATCACAAGTCAGAAACAACCCAAAGTCAAAATAAGAACCCGCCTGCCGATAAAATGCTATAAGTTGCAGAAATATGCCAAAACATGAGTTGAAACAAAAGGAAATTTACTAAAATTTGATAGAATGCTCACTGGTGCACTTCAGGTTCAAGCTACAAGTGGCAAGCATGATAGCATAGATAGATGGTAAGTAATCAAACTCCAAATACTTGAAAACTAGTAAGTAAACAATAGCACAACTGACTAGATCGATCTACTAGGTCACTCTTGTATGCACTTGCTAATAGTCTATTAATAAGAAGAGGCTCATAATCTCAGATACCCCATTCTAATATCCAAATTTAGCCAGACAACAATGGCAAAATACAAATGGTAAGCCAAATTTTATCTTCTCCTTCAAGCAGCAGCTCCCTCTTGCAGCAGCATCTGATCGAAATGCCAAACACCTAAATCACAACCAAAGAGGAAATGTTGAGATAACAAGTTTGGGGGAACACAATATAGATATATGACGCTATTTCGCATTGAACAAATACAATCTTTAAATGGGATGCACAATCTTACCATGTCCTTGGCCAACTCTTCTCAGCTGAGCAACATATTCTGAGATCTTCTTGATAGCTTCCACCTAAAATTAGTAAAGCAACATCTTAAATTTGTATAGCTACAAATGGATTTAGGATTTAATCTCAAAATCTTTCAAACATATTAGCGGTATTTCTACGCAGTAGTAAACCATCACCTGTTCTCCCAAGAACTCGCTTTCAACAAAATCAGCCAATTGCACATCATTGTTTCGTGAGGCTACCTGTTTTTATTTTTAGAGTTTATCAACATCAATAAAAAACCTAAAAGTGGCAGATTCTATAAATACGCATATGTGCTGTCGCACTTCAAAAATTAGAAGTTTTCATCACAAAAATCTGATTATTGTCACCACATCAAAATATATCGAGATGTACGTTAATATAACCAACAAGCATGATAGAGGAACTCACAGCATGCACGTTTAGAAGTTTTTCATTTGTCAACTTCTCCAGAGACAGCGCAAGTTCCATTGCTACAGAGTAAATTAAAATCAGTGGTTGAACGGAATATAACAAATGTAGTGTTTACTAGCCCTTCTAAATTCACGAGAAGCAACACAAATATACAGTAGTTAATAGGGATCTAAGTGTACAAAACCATCACAATAAATATGCACCTAACTCCATTTAATTGCCCACAAGTAATCCATTTCCAAGTTGACAGAGACAACCATTTGTACATAGTAGATTTAAGTCTATACAGGAACTCCCAAATTAGAATTTACAGCTAGGAGAAATGGAGCTAAACTTACCATACAATGCATCCCCCTTCTCAACATGATCAAATTCAGTCAGTGGCATCAAGATAGACTGCAGCTTCACCTTCCCACCACGCTTGTTCTACAAACAAGAAGAAACACAAAATATTAGAAACCATAACCCCAGCCGGAGATTCATTATAACACCGAATTGTCAAACACCTGGTATTCCATAAATTTCTCAGCGTGCTCTCTTTCCTCTGCACTAGATTCCTTGAAAAAACTACAGTCAAGAAAGCAAGAATGAAAACCCATCTAACAAATCCACAGACAAAGAAAATCAAAATTTCAAAAGGGTTTCTGAAAAATTACTTGGCTAGACCCTTAAGAGCAACGTTGTCTCGATCAAAATAGGCATACATAGCATGATAAACATAAGAAACATTGTATTCCACACTGAAAATCCAAAAATAACTCATTAATACCAACAGATTTGAAACACAAAACAATAACCAAATATTTTTAAAAAACCCACTTGATCTGTTCATTAATAGCAGCTTCAGATTCATCGCAGTACTTCTGGCGGGCAAGAGAGGCTTGTGGAAGAGAGGGTACAAGCATAAACTCTTTCTTCAACTCCTCAAATGGCTCAAACACAACCCCTGTTAAGGGCTTGTGGTTTGTCCCCTTTGAAGCACAAACTATCAACCCATTTCCACTTTTAGCAGAAAAACTCTTGTGGGTTAATGGATTTTCCCCATGGGTAGACTTAGGGGTGTTCAATAGAGCAAAAGCGGGTGCTACCTTGAGAAGCATGGTGGAAAATTAGGGTTATGAAAAAACAGGGGAGAAAATTCAGTGTGTGGTGATGACTGATGATAGGAAAGGGAAAATGAAACCTATAGATATAGTAAAAGCTGAGTAGACTGCAGAAGATGAGGACCGTTGGATGGATTTACAAGTGGATGGATAGGATTGATTTGCGGACAGGAGCGCGTGGTTGGCTTGTGCCGTATCTGGATTACTGCACTAAAACCTTCATTTCCCAAAAAGACAAAAAGATAAAAAAGGAAAAGTTAGTGCAACTTTTCGAACAGATTTTGGAATTTGGAACGACAAAAGATTCTCTAAATTTATTTCCTTTTTATTTTAAACTATTGTACTTGGCCAGTTGGCTGCGCTTTGCGCGGTTATGAAAAAAAATTAAAATAAAATTTTATACTCATAAAAAATAAGCTATAAAAAATCAATTAAATATATCTATATATTTTAACAATTGTTATTTCAAGTCATCTATAAGTTACATACTCATTAATTGAAATTATTAGTTTTTTATATCAATATTTTTTTAATTCGGACTTCTTCCTCTTCTTTGTTATAACTTCATCACTACTAACTCTCTAGTATTCGTCGGTTCACTAACCTAAAGAATTATCATATCAAAATCACTAAAAAATAATTAATTAAAATTAAAAAAAAATAACTTAAGAAAGAAAATACATTTAAAAATACACAAAAAAAAAGAGAGAATAAAAAAATAGAATTAGCTATGCAGAAAAATTGAAAAAAATGGCATACACAAATTCCCAATTCTTCTAATTTTGCTTAGCTTATATAAAAAATATTAAAGAGTATATTTTATATTTCAAATAAATACTACATTCAATATACAAATTCCTAAGAATGAAGAGTCATTGCAATTAAGAGGATTAAGAATGTGACTTTAATACTTTGACATTTGTACATCATGACACAAAATAATGATTATTAATCATAGAAAATGATAAGTCAATCCGAAATAAAGTTATTGAGACATTTATTTTTATAATAAGTTCAATAATCAGTAGAAGAAAAAGAAATTTTTTTTACCAAAGTAAAGAGAGAAAATACCACACTATTCTAGTCCAACAATTATTGTATAGATAGACTTTTAAGAATCACCAATTTTTTCACCAGAAAAATCAACACATTATTTTAGAAGAAGAAGAAGTTAACATTTACCCTGGATAAAAAAGAATTATATAGGTAACACTCCAAACTTTATCAAACAATATTGTTCTTGGAGAATACATATCTTATATTTGAAAAATAATTAATTCAAATTGTTAAAAATAAGCAACAATAAGTGTATCTCTATATATTCTAAATCATTCAAACTTCAATTCTATCAAACTAATATGATCATCTATCTTGATGAAACTTCACCGCCGCTAAATTTCTTCTTCATTTTGTCAAACTTGTACAAAACTAATCTGACACTGTCATTAAAAAAATGTCTTCATCTTGTCCTCGTGTTTGGCTATTATGACACAAAAAGAAATTATATAAAACATGTCTATGATCTTCGTGAACATGGTGGTCATGCATATTTCCGCATCACTTTTTTTATATTCTCTCTTTTAGTTATTAAATACATGATCGATGAAGAAAATGAAGAAAAAACAATAAAAAACGAAAAAAAAAATATTAATGAAAAGAAGAAGGAAAACATGAAAATGAATATCAAACAACTCCATATATGATTGTTATTTATAGATTGCTTGAGTCCTAAGAATTAGATAGAAGAAATTTGAGAAGGCATGTTATTTAAGTGGAGAATGCAAAAAGGTGAAGGTTTTGTTGTAACCCATGAATTATAATTGAATATAATAAATATGATAGATTTTAAAATATAACATTAATTTTCAGCAATATTTATTGTAAAATATTTAATGTATAATATTATTTTTTATTTAGTTACAAAATAAGTGATAAATAAAAAAAATATCAAAAAAAGATGAATATGGATCCTGACTTTAGAAGCATGCCACATCTGCAGCCCTCTCATTCAGCTTTATATTATTATATAGATTTGAAAATGTTCTCCAATTTATTTATTTTCAATTTTATAAATTTAGATAAAGTGAAAAATATTTAAAATCTATGAACAAATGACTACTAAATTGATGTAGTTTTTTAAAAAATTAATAAAGATTTTTTATTAATTAGCAATCCTATCCACTCTATCCTAAGCACAATTCACGAGTACTCTCTCTCTCTAGCTCTCTATTTATTTATTTATATATATATATATATATATATATATACTAGATATAGGATCCGTGCCAGCACGGGGCCCAATATAGATATATTTTTTTATTTTAATTTATGTCATATTATGGAATTTGAGAAGTTATTGAAATTTTTATATGATTTTAAAAATATTTTAAATTTTTAGCTATTGTGATTTGTAGTACTTTTTTTTAACATAATTTTGAAAAAAATATTTATTACTCTGTTTGTTCTAATTTATGTGGCACACGCAGAATTTTAAATATCAAGCATTTTTTATATGTCTCTTTAATATATTAAGTTGTTAATTATTGTATTTTATTGTACATTTTGAACCTAATTTTTTAATAATATATGTTATTTGCCATGTCCCAATTTATGTAACATTAATTGATAGATTTGTTGGAGTCGAGAGATTTATTTTGTTAATTATTGTAATTTATAGTTTTTTTTCCCGTCAATTTCAAACAATATGTGTTGTTAATTGATAGAATACTTTTAATGTAATTTTTTTAAAAAAATATGTGTGACTCTCCATGTCCCAATTTATGTGGCACATGTAAAGTTTTGACAATTAACCAAAATTTTAATACATTTAAAAAAATATTTTTAAGTCGTTAAATTTTAAGTAATAAGTAATTTAAATTGTTGTATTATTTATTACAATTTATAATACTTTTAAAGTAGTTAAAATATTGTACAATTTATTATGATTTATAACACTTTTTTTAAAAATTTATGTCATATTATGGAATTTGAGAAGTTATTGAAATTTGTATATGATTTTAAAAATATTTTAAATTGTTAGCTATTGTGATTTGTAGTACTTTTTTTAACATAATTTTGAAAATAATATTTATTAATATATTTGTTCTAATTTATGTGGCAGATGCAGAATTTCAAATATTAACCCTTTTTTATATGTCTCTTTAATATATTAAGTTGTTAATTATTGTATTTTATAGTACATTTTGAACCTAATTTTTTAATAATATATGTTATTTGCCATGTCCCAATTTATGTGGCATTAATTGATAGATTTGTTGGAGTCGAGAGATTTATTTTGTTAATTATTGTAATTTATAATTTGTTTTTCGTCAATTTCGTCGACTATTTTTTTTATTAATTATTGTAATTTATTGTTTCTTTTTCGTCAATTTCAAACAATATATGTTTATCATATAATCCATTTTATGTGGTACCAATAGAATTTAGAGAGTCAATTAAATTTTGTATATAAGTTTTAAATAATTAAGCTGTTAATTATTGTAATGTATAGTATTACTTATAGTATTTTTAAATATATTTAAATATTATATGTTAGGTTTTTTATCCTAATTTATATGGCATTGATAGAATTTAAAGTGTCAAATAATTGTTAATTATTGTAATAGATAATATGGAGTATTTAAGTCATTTATAGTATAGTATAATTAATATATAATATGTAGTATTTAAGTGTTATATTATGGAATTTGAGAAGTTATTGAAATTTTTATATGATTTTAAAAATATTTTAAATTGTTAGCTATTGTGATTTGTAGTACTTTTTTTTTTACATAATTTTGAAAATAATATTTATTACTCTATTTGTTCTAATTTATGTGGCACATGCAGAATTTCAAATATTAACCATTTTTTATATGTCTCTTTAATATATTAAGTTGTTAATTATTGTATTTTATAGTACATTTTGAACCTAATTTTTTAATAATATCTGTTATTTGCCATGTCCAATTTATGTGGCATTAATTGATAGATTTGTTGGAGTCGAGAGATTTATTTTGTTAATTATTGTAATTTATAGTTTCTTTTTCGTCAATTTCAAACAATATATGTTGTTAATTGATAGAATACTTTTAATGTAATTTTTTTTAAAAAAATATGTGTGACTGTCCATGTCCCAATTTATGTGGCACATGTAAAGTTTTGACAATTAACCAAAATTTTAATACATTTAAAAAAATATATTTAAGTCGTTAAATTTTAAGTAATTTAAATTATTGTATTATTTATTACAATTTATAATGCTTTTAAAGTAGTTTAAATATTGTACTATTTATTATGATTTATAACACTTTTTTTTTAAAATTTATGTCATATTATGGAATTTGAGAAGTTATTGAAATTTTTATATGATTTTAAAAATATTTTAAATTGTTAGCTATTGTGATTTGTAGTACTTTTTTTAAACATAATTTTGAAAGTAATATTTATTACTCTATTTGTTCTAATTTATGTGGCACATGCAAAATTTTAAATATTAACCCTTTTTTATGTCTCTTTAATATATTAAGTTGTTAATTATTGTATTTTTTAGTACATTTTGAACCTAATTTTTTAATACTATATGTTATTTTCCATGTCCCAATTTATGTGGCATTAATTGATAGATTTGTTAGAGTCTAGAGATTTATTTTGTTAATTATTGTAATTTATAGTTTCTTTTTCGTCAATTTCAAACAATATATGTTGTTAATTGATAGATTTTTTGGAGTGGACTATTTTTTTATTAATTATTGTAATTTATTGTTTCTTTTTGTCAATTTCAAACAATATATGTTTATTATATAGTCTATTTTATGTGGTACCAATAGAATTTAGAGACTCAATTAAATTTTGTATATAAGTTTTAAATAATTAAGCTGTTAATTATTGTAATGTATAGTATTACTTATATTATTTTAAAATATATTTAAATATTATATGTTAGGTTTTTTATCCTAATTTATATGGCATTGATAGAATTTAAAGTGTCAAATAATTGTTAATTATTGTAATAGATAATATGGAGTATTTAAGTCATTTATAGTATAGTAATTAATATATAATATTTAGTATTTAAGTGTTATATTATGGAATTTGAGAAGTTATTGAAATTTTTATATGATTTTAAAAATATTTTAAATTCATAACTATATATTTCAATGTACAAGATTTTGATAAAATAAAATCTTTAAAGTTAAATTATAATGTTTTTGAAATTTAAATTATTAAAACATATATAATGATTTTATAGAAAAAAATAATATCATATAAAATTAAATGAAAAGGATAATAAATTCAACTTTTACCATGATAAGGTTGAAAAATATTATTTAAGTGGAAGGAGGTGGGGCCCACTTATATATTTTATATAGTAAGTATTGGACATTTGTAATGATTTAATTGGAACAATGGTAGTAAATCCTAGACTCTTCTAATATATAGTAATATACTAGTAAAGAAAGCCCGGGCGCTGCTCGGGCCCAACATTAATAAAGTTATATTGTTACTCTCTCTGTCTCATATTAGATGAGAATCTTACTAAAAAAAAAGTTCATATTATTTGAGCACTTATTAAATTAGGATAGAATTAATTGATTTTTTTTCCATTTTACCCCTACAATTAATATGACCATTCCTATATTGTATGTGTATTTTTTGTAACTCATTTCAATGTGCATTGATATAAACAAAGGGCAAAATGGTGAAGTCTTCCAATGTATTAATGATTTCTTAATCACCGTGTAAAGTTGGAAGTGCTCATCTAATATGGGACGGAGGGAGTATAGTTTATGTATTGTTATAAAATTAGTAAAGATTGTTATAATATATTTTGCTCATAAGTGAGCTAATATAGAAACTTATTTGTCATTTGTCTTTTTAATTTCAATTTTAAATAGCAAATAAATGTAGCGATAAGATTGAGGGCAGAAATGAAGCATATCTTTCTAAATTTAAGTAAAAATAAACAGAGTAGAAGTAACATTAGAGTTATCGATAGGACGATTCATTCGGTTATTTTTAAAAAAATTATACCATTCAATTTTTCGGCTATTTTATAATGTATAACGAAAATTAAAATTTTAAAATCATCCGAATCCTAATTTATGTGACACAAACAGTACAAAAATTAGTCTTTTTTTTGTTGTCTTGTAGATATTTTAAGTTATTATTTATTGTAAATTATAGTACTTTTTATTAAAGTTTTTAATAACATATGTTACTTTTTATGTTTGAGGGTTAAACCAACTTTTTTTTATATGTGTTTTGTCCTTTCCCATTTTCAAAAACTAATACTCTCTCCATTTCATTTTATATGTCATTTCTTTTTATAAATATATTGGTTATTCCCTCTTCTTATTGGAACACATGTTGACTTCTTATATAGTAGTTATTCCCTCTTCTTATATAGTAATATAACCAAAATTAAAATTTTAAAATCATCCGAATCCTAATTTATGTGACACAAGTAGTACAAAAATTAGTCTTTTTTTTTTGTTGTCTTGTAGATATTTTAAGTTATTATTTATTGTAAATTATAGTACTTTTTATTAAAGTTTTTAATAACATATGTTACTTTTTATGTTTGAGAGTTAAACCAAATTTTTTTATATGTCTTTTAATTTTATATGTGTTTTGTCCTTTTCCATTTTCAAAAACCAATACTCTCTCGATTTCATTTTATATGTCATTTCTTTTTATAAATATATTGGTTATTCCCTCTTCTTATTGGAACATATGTTGACTTCTTATATACTAGTTATTCCCTCTTTCTTATGTAGTAATATATATATGCGAACCCTAGACCTTCACTGCTAAACTTCGTTCATGGCCACTTCGGTCATTGGTCAACCACCCAATGCCATCTCCACTATGACCATTAGCCCTTGTGCCGATTATCGGCTTTCTCAAATTTACACTAAAAAAATACAATTAGTAATGTATCACAATTAGAGGTGGACGTAAATATTCAAAATATCAAATCAGATAGAACTAAATTGGTTCTTTAGGTCAATTTTAGGGTTATTTTTTTAATTTAGCGTTTGATGAAACAGTCTCAATTCTTTGTTGTTAAAGAATCAAACTTTTGTTTTATTATTTTATAAGAATCTTAAATATAATCATTATAATGTGAAAGGTTTTAATATAATTACACGGTTTTTTAGTCTTGAACTTCGGTGCATGCATTGCAAAAAAAAGTAATACTAAAGGAGATAAAATAAAAGGGTAATGCTAAATGACCAGAAATTTAAAAAAATTATAATATTTTTTTTATTTTAAAATAAACTGATCTTTTTTTCATTTTTTAATTAAAATGTATTAAAGTTAAAAGGGTAAAAATATTTTAAAAAATAAAAATAACATAGATAAAATACCATTTTGACCAAACTCTGGTCACGTTTTCTGGCCAAAAGGATTTTTCCAAAATAAAAAAGAAGACATAATTAAAGCAATAAATGCTATCCATTATATCAGAAATATATGAAACTTGAAGAGATTCCTAAAGTCTAATTTTTTTACTTTTTTTTGGTTTGTAAATATGATATTTTATAGGTAATTAAATTGGCGTCGGAGGTTGACTCCATAAATCCTAGCATGAAAAACAGGATTTTTCTTGAGCTGCAGTACGAGGTAACTAAGTAGCTAATAGGTTGGTGTAAATCCTTCATCAACTGAATAGGCCACATACTTTCTTGAGCTGCAACTGCTGCTGCCCTATGTTCTGCTTCTATTGTTGACAGCGACATAGTTGGTTGCCTTTTGCTGCACCAAGAAATTGCTCCAGCTCCGACCTTAAACACATAGCCATTAGGTGAATGACGGGTATCATGATCCCCTGCATAGTCAGAGTCACAATATCCGACCAATTTGCATTCTTTACCTTTCTTTTACAAAAGACCATAATCAAGTGTACTTTTCACATATCTTAGTATTCGCCGAACAACCTCCATATGGTGCTTCTTTGGATTGTGCATGTAGCGACTCAACACACCAATTGCAAAAGAAATATTCAGGTCGAGTCTTAGTTAAATAAATCAGACTACCTACCAATTGTCGATACATCGTCACATCTCCTAAGTCTTTTCCTTCATGCGCACACATTTTAGCATTTGGCTCCAATGGTGTTGATATTGGTTTGCAATTAAAAATTCCAAACTTCTTCAACAGATCTTCAGAATATTTTTTCTGATGCAAACAAATTCCTTCTCCATTACAATCAACCTCCAAGCCAAGAAAATGGTTGAGTTGTCCAAGTTCCTTCATCTGGAAGCGAACTGACAAATTCTTCTTTGTTAGAAGAATTTCTTCTTCACAATCTCTTGTTAGGATTAGATCATCCACATATACTAACAAAATAACTAGTTTCCTTCCAACAACTTTCACAAACAGTCTGGAATCTGATGATGCTACAGAATAACAACTATGAGTAAGAAATTCAGAAATCTTACCATACCATGCCCTTGGCGCTTGCTTTAACCCATATAGTGCTTTTCGAAGCTTAAATACATACTCGGGATGATCTTGACTCAGAAAGCCCATTGGTTGACACATGTAAATCTCCCGATCCAACTTTCCGTGCAAAAAGGCATTATTTACGTCCATCTGTCATAGGTTCCAATTTTTACTAGAAATAGGTTTGACATCTCTTGGCTTTACCACGAGCTCCCAAGTTTGATTCAGTTCTAGTGCAACAATTTCCTCCTCCATAGCTTTAATCCACTTCGGATTTTGAAATGCTTCCTCAAAATTCTTTGGTTCTTTTTCATTTTCTTATTCTACTATGGCAGCATTGGCGTACTTTGGATTAAGCTTTCTGATCCTTGATGATCTTCTAAGAGACGGGGGTATGTTTGCTCCACTTAGCTCATCTTCTTCACTGGCTTGTTGGTACACACCTGTTTGCCAAGGATTTTGAGCCACGCCTTCTTCAGCAGTATCTTCATTAGCTTCATCTTCAGCTTCATCTAGACTCAATTGGATATGAGATGAGTCCATAACATCTTTGAGAACATTTGAATCTGGCCGCATCTCTTTATTTGAAGACCACCATGAAAAAGCTTCTCAAATATCACATTCTGAGAAGTGTAGCACTTTCCCGTGCTTGGGTCACAACAACACCACCCTTTTTGTTGACTGTCATAGCCTACAAAGATACACCTAACAACCCTTTTTGTCCGTCTTTCTACGTAAATGATTAGGTATAAATACATAACATACACATCTGAAAACATGAAAATAGCTAACTGAAGGTTTCATATTCCATAACTTCTCAAAAGATGAAAGAAAACTTAACCTTTGTTGAGGAAGTCTATTGATCACAAAAACTGTAGTTTTCATAGCTTCCGCCCAAAATTGTCCCGGAATATTTGTCGCGTGAAGCAAGCTCCGAAAATTTTTTGCTGGGTGTCTATTCTTTCTTTCTGCTATGCCATTTTGTTGTGGCATATTTGGACATGTGAGCTGACGACGTATTTGATACTTTCGAAGGAATTCAGAGAATTCATATGAGGTGTATTCCCCGCCATTGTCAATTCGCATGCAAATAATTTTCTTGCCAACTTCTGCTTCAACAACCTTTTTGAATGCTTAGAATTTTTGAAAATGTATCAGACTTTTCCTTTAAAAAATAAATCCACACATACTTGAAAAAATCATCAATGGAGGTTAACATATATTTCATCCCACCAACAGAAAGTTGCTTGACATGTCCAAATACATCAGAGTGAATTAACTCTAATGGCTCCTTGGCTTTATATTTTGACTCCTCATACGACAACTGATGTGCTTTACCATACTGACAACCCGTACATATTACATTTGTCCTTATAGAAAGATTTGGAAGACCCTTCAACATTAACTTTTCCATCATGACACTAAGTTTGGAGTAGCTAACGTGACTCAATCGCATGTGCCATAAGTCTGTAGTTTCATTCTTCCTTGTCCTATCTATATATGTGGTTTCTGCCGACATTACATAGACGGAACTCAGTCTTTGTCCCTTCATTATTGGCTATTCTTTAATCTCAAGATCATGATATATTCTTACATCTTGCGGACCAAATAAAATAAAATGACCCAGAGATGTTAATTGTGCTATTGAAAGAAGATTTTTCTTCATACCTGGGACATGATAAACATTTTGAAGCAACATCAGATCAGCACTACTATTTGGAGTCACTACAACCTTGCCGATATGAGCTATCAATAATTTTGTTTCGTCGGCTGTCACTACCGCACGACTTCCCTTGTACTTGATTAGATTTTGCAACTTCTCTTTGTCATCAATCATATGACAGGTCCAAATACATCAGAGTGAATTAACTCAAATGGTTCCTTGGCTTTATATTTTGACTCTTCATACGATAACTGATGTGCTTTACCATACTGACAGCCCGCACATATTACATATGTCCTTACATAAATTTTTGAAAGACCCTTCAACATTGACTTTTCCATCATGACACTAAGTTTAGAGTAGCTAACTGACTCAATCGCATGTTCCATAAGTCTGCAATTTCATTCTTCATTGTTTTGTCTATATATACGATTTCTGCCGACATTATATAGATGGAATTCAGTCTTTGTCCCTTCATTATTGGCTCTTCTTTAATCTCAAAATCATGATATATACCTCCTTGCCCTAGCCTTACGTTACCACAGCCGTCCGCGATGGAATTAATGTAGCAAATATGAGGTAACCTTAATAGGTGGAGGCATGACCAATTTATAGAGGTTATGACTTAATCTGGTACGTCCATCAAGTAACCAATGTACATGCAAAATCTATTCTTCATTAAATATTATTTATGGTATTACTTGGATCATAAGTAAACTTGGGCCACACAAAAAGAGAAAAGTACTGAAGGAACTCTAGAGAGCACCAAACTGAAAGTTGCCATTCAAGTTTAGGAGGACACATAAAATAGGGCCATGTTAGACACTCTACTAGTCATATTTATGAGACTAACTCAAGTCTAGTAGTATCTACTTCCTTCATCAAAAGGGAAATTTTCAGCAAATAAGGATGACAAGACAATTTTCTTTAACAATAGTCCAATATCAAAAATGAGAAAGAGTTCCCCACCAGCAAATTGCATGCTATTGTGTCACGACCCAAAATATACCCTAGGCGTAAACTAGGTTTACTTGCTAGGAATCCTAAACTAGGTTCCTTACTAGGAATCTTGTTCAATAAATATACAACGGTTTTAAGAGGATGCATCCACAATGATTTGGGTAATGAGAAATTACTCATCATACTTTTAACCATATTCATAAGTGTTCGATTACGCCTTTCTGCAACACCATTTTGTTGAGGTGTTCCTGACATAGTATAATGTGCACATATGTCATGCTTTTGAGGAATTTTGCAAATGGACCTGGACATTGTCCTGATTCGTTATTTTTTCCATAATATTCATCATCTCTATCTGACCGAATGATTTTTACTTTCCTATCTAATTGTCTTTCAACCTCATTAACGTACACTTTGAGGGCGTCCGGTGCTTGAGAGTTCTCTTTCAACAAATAGATAAATCCATAACGTGAAAAATCATCGATAAAGGTAATAAAATATTTTTTTCTCCACCAAAAGATGGAACATCAAAGGGTCCGTAAATATCAGTGTGTAAATTTCAAGAAGCTGAGTACTCCTCGTGGCACCTTCCTTGGTATGTTTGGTCTGCTTTCCTTTAATGCAATCCAAACATACATCAAGATCAACAAAATTCAGATTTAGAAAAATCTCATTTTTTACTAATCTGTTTAATCTTTCTTTTGGATACATGACCCAAACGTCTATGTCACAATTTAACATAACTTTCAATTAGTGAATTACGTTCAATTCCAACATTTTGATGAATAGTAAGAAGGGATTCAGAAAAATTATTATTGAATTTCAATCTATATAAATCATCAATAAGAACACCAGAACCATAAAAAATAGTATTCTTATATAAATTGAAACATTCATGTCCAAACTTAAAATCAAATCCAGAAACATCAAGTCTTGAAAGAGAAATCAAATTCCTAGAAACTGAAGGAACATAAAGAGTCTTTAATAGATCAAAGTGATGTACAGTCTCCAAGATCAATTGATAAGTCCATATGACTTCAATTTTATCCTTCATGCAATTTTCCATGAACAAGAAATCCTTATTTGGATTTGTAGTTTGGATCGTAATAAATTCCTGCAACATAATGGATACATGAGTAGTTGCACCAGAATCAAGCTACCAAGTATTATTAGGAACTTCTACTAAATTTGATTCGAAACATACAAAAGCACTAAATGTATCTTTCTTTCTAACCAAGCTTTACGTTTCTGGCAATCTTTCTGATAGTGTCCTTCTTTTCTACAAAAACAAGACACATCAACCCTGAGTTCCTTATGAGCATCTTGTGGAACTTTAGCAGGTGCTTTCTTTTTCATAAAATTGTTGGCCTTCACTTTAAGTCTTTTACCAGCTCCTTGACCCGTGAGGTTAGTAGAATGACCTCTTTGTTTCTTAAGTCTTAACTCTTCTTTAATAAGCATACTGTACAATTCACTAAAATCTCACTTATCCTTAATAGTGTTATGCTTAATTTGGAATGGTCCATACTCAAGAGTCAATAAGTTCAGAATAAACTGAACCAAGAAGGTGTCATTCACTTTCATTCCCAAGGTCCAAAGTCTTGCTGCAATGTTGGTCATCTCGATGATATAATTTTGCATACTACGCGATCCATAAAACTTCATGGTCGTGAGTTCATCCATTAGTGTACCATTGAGAGACTTATCAATAGAACGAAAATGTTCTTCCACAAACTTCAGGTATTCCCTGGAACTTTCTGCTTGTGGAATAGTACTCTTAATGTTGTTAGCAACAATCATTCGCATGAACATAAATCTCAATTTGTTGGAGAGCTCCCATGATTTATGGAAAGACTTCTTATCCTCATTGCTCTTATCAGTAATGGTAGTAGGTTTGTCATTCAACAGAGCCAAGTCAAGATCCATCACACCTAAGTGGAACAGGACTTGTTCATGCCATTCAGAGAAGCTCAATCAAGTGAACACAGTAACAGATGAAGCATGCGAATGAAGATGAATAACTTCAAAATAGATATACATGCTCACAAATCAGAAAATAATGTGAATTCAGTAAAGCGATTAAAATATATTGTAATTCTCCTTTGGGAGATACTACGACACATTATCATAATTTAAATGTCATTTTTTAATCTTTAATATAGGTAATTGAATATTTTTAATCAAACATATATGCCATCTTTGGATATACAACATATGTTTGATTGAAAATATTCATTTACCACATAATGTTTACTATTTGTAGAATGATTGATTCACCTTTGGGTAAATTCTTAAGTTCTAGCAATAGTGAAAATCAATTTATCTATTTATTTTCAATATAGGCATTTTGTTAACTTGCATAAATAAATAACAATTTTATGAATGCATATTTTTCTTAACCATACTAGTTTGACCACTTTGATGACTAACAAACTATACAAATACTAATGTACACATAATATCATAAAATTTTGTGCATGTGAATAATTTTATACATTTTAGTTTGGCCACTTTGGTGAATAACAAACTATAGAAACATAAGCATCAAGTGATCATAAAATTTCTCTAGTTTGGCCACATTGGTGAGTAACAAACTATATAAATACAAATGCACACATAATATCATAAAATTTTATGCATGGGCATAATTTTATACATTTTAGTTTGGCCACTTTGGTGACTAAAAAACTATAGAAACATAATACATGCATCAAGTGATCATAAATATTATGTGTAGATGTTAATTTCTCTAGTTTGGCCACTTTGGTGACTAACAAACTATATTGCACTAAGTACACATATTATTTATTGCTTAGTATAACGACCACCACAATCTAAAACAAAACATAATTATTACATTATGGTAAGATTAAAATTTTCAGAATTTGTGCAATCTAAAACATAACATAATTAATTATTTATTTAGGGGTGGTGGGCAGTGACTACTCTTTATTACTTTACCAAGGCTGATGCGGTTATATAATTTATGAATATTATCCGTTCAAACAATCTAGGCTTGGCTGCCACATGTAAGATTTAAATACTTTAATACACATCAGGATCTTGAATACGATAATCTTACATAGAGATCGTTAGGGGCACATACCTGACCCGAAGACATCATCACAGAGAAAAGCGAAAGTGTTAGTCGTAAATTGGTTTCTACCTCCTTGCCCTAGCCTTACGTTACCACAGCCGCCAGCGATGGAATTAATGTAGTTAATACGTGGTAACCCTAATGGGCGGAGGGAGGACCAATTTATAGAGTTTATGACTTAATCTGGTACGTCCATCAAGTAACCAATGTACGGACGAGATCTATTCTTCATTAAACATTATTTATGATATTATTTGGGTCGCAAGTAAACTTGGGCCATAAGTAAGAATTATTTCTACACACAAAAAAAGGAAAGTACTGAAGGAACTCTAGGGAACACCAAACTGAAAGTTGCCATTCAAGTTTAGGAGGACACATAAAACATGGCCATGCTAGACACTCCACTAGTCATATATGAGACTAACTTAAGTCTAGTAGTATCTACTTCCTTCATCAAAAGGGAAATTTTTAGCAAATAAGGATGACAAGATAATTTTCGTTAACAATAGTCCAATATCAAAAATGAGAAAGAGTTCCCCACCAGTAAATTACATGCTATTGTGTCATGACCCAAAGTATACCCTAGGCGTAACATGGCGTATATGACCCCAAGATTCCCTACACAAACCACTTAGCATACATCACACAAAATAGTAGAAATAAAGATTTCAAAAGAAATAGACTTTTCTCATAAAAGAGTTTGACAAAGCGGAAGTGTAATATAGTCTTAACAAGCCATCTAAAACATCAAAAGAAGTGGTTGAGACGTAACCCATACATCACATACATCATTCGAAAATTAGAAAGACATAAAAATAAGTAAAGTGTATTGGTCCTCGGAACATGATGACTCATCAACTCTCAAATCTGATAGAATGATCAACTAGTCACGAGCGTGAAAGGTAGGAGCATCAGATCCTACATTATTGAGACAATGTAGGCACAAGTATGCATTAGTACAAAGAATGTACTAGTATGATGCAATATGTATAAATAGACATGGTGGCTTGAATAGCTTAAAACATGTAATGCATGACCAATATTGGAACATTTAAAAGCTTAAGAAAGCAACAACATGTAAATCATAAGGTATGGTCAATGCATTTGAAATAAGAGAGATAAAAAAGCTTTGAAGAAAATGTAATCATTTTTGTGGGATATTAGCTTTAACCGACAATATAACCATGAGGGCTATATCATGGAATCGGGTATATCCCTCATATCGAAAGAAGGGGATTCTACTTGCCAAGGTAGAGTCCGTACACATCTATCTTTTGCTAAAGTGGATCCACTAGCTAAGTCATTTAAGATAATTTTACATGGGCACGTAGTTTAAGACTAGAGGTTGCTACTAGTGGCTACCCTATTTGAGTCTCCATCTCAAATCCCTTTCGGTGCTAAGTAAAAATCCCAACGAAATAGATAAAACCAAACTATCATTATAACATAGGAAATGCAATGATCAATACCATTTCACATCTTGAAGATCAAAACATAGAATAGCTCCTTAAATTACAATTCAAGTATAGGTGAGAAAACTTTTCACCAATGTGAATCCATTTATGAGAAATACCTTTTACAATCATGATCATATTTGTATGTGACTAAACCTTTCACAACAACATTTATACTTTCATTTAAAAAGAACAATATCATCATAAATATCATTTTCATAAAACATGTATAACCTTCCAAACTTCATAGTTTATAGGTTCATGGGTTCTTCATAGGTTCATAGTCAAAAATCATGAATCATGCATGATTCAATATAATTTCAACTAAATATCATTTATTAACATTAAATGATGCATTACAAAACTTAATCAACAATAAAAATCATAATTGGATGAAACCATGTAGAATTAGAAAGCATCCTAATTTGATCAATTGAATTTAAGATTGACGAATTGAAAACCTTGCGACCCCATGGAGGAATGGACTCCATGAGTGAATATCCACATACCTTTCTACTCAAAGCCTAAGATGAATGGTGAATTGATGACCTTGGAGTGAACCCTAGTTTCTTCTTCTTTTTTAGGTTGAGAGAGAATTTTGGAGAGTGATTTTAGTTAAGTTTTGGGGGAAATAGGAGAATAAGTTTAAAGTGGATATATTAGGACTTAAAATATTTATATAGGGATTAGGTTTGAAGCCAAAATGCAACACCCCAGAAATTAGTAGGCTAAAACTAGAGTTAAACGTTAGGGTTAGAGCCAAGGAAGTGGGCTCCAAGGGAGAGGACTAGGGTAGTCCACTTTCCCCTAGACACTGCCTTAGTGACCACGACCACCACCACGGCTCATGATTTGGTTCGTGGTGGGCTAGGCAGTGTGCTTGCCAAGCTGCCCAAAGTGAGACCCTTCCCCACGAGCCACTTGACGGCTCGTGAAGGCCACCAAGGACCGTGGGAGTGGTCGTGGTCTTCACTTAGCCTCAAGGGGGAAAAGTCATGAATACCTAGCTAGTGTCTCAAGGTACACAGAGGGGACCACGGCTCGTGGGGCCTCTCGTGGTCCCTGGGCAAGTCGGTTAAATGAAGGGTTATTTTGGGAATTTCCTTTTTAAATGGGTATTAAGTGAGGTCATTTTGCCTTAGTTTTATACACTTATATAAGTCATTTTAAGTCAAAATACACCAATTAACCCCATTATTTCCAAAACCCCAAATCAAATCCCAAAGTTCATCTCCTCTCCAAAAATTCTCTAGAAAACTCAAGGAAGAAGAAGAAAAGGGTCAAGCTAGGTCAAGTAAAGTCTCCATTGTTTCAAGATTGGTATACTTTCTAATCAAGGTATGATGAGTTATTCATTCATGGACTCCTTTCATCCATGAAGCCCCCATGTTTCCCCCAATTGTGAAGATGAACCCCAATTCTAATTAAGGTTTCTTCCTATATTGTGGGTATTGTTGTATGTTGATCCAATTGAGTGGATAATGGTTGTTTATGATGTAATTACATGTTTTTAGTATGATTATACATGTATTATTTATTAATCTAAGATTTTAGGGTGAAATTGATATAGTTTGGTTGTATGCATGAAAGGGGAAATTGAGGGCTTAGATGTGACCTTCTAAGATTGATGAATTACTTTATGAATTGCTTAAAAGTAAAGCTTATAGATATGAATTGAAAGTGATTAGGGATTGTATGATGAATCATGATGTGTGGTGATTGAAATTGAGTTTATATGATGATATGTGATTAAAATTGCTTAAGAATGAAACATGTGGTAAAATTGTCTTGAGAATTAGGCATATATGATAACCATGTGACGTATTTTTTGAGAGTAAGACTTGTAGTATGAATGTGATTTCTAGGGTCTTGAGGTTAAAAGCTAATATGAATGAACTAGGAATGTTAAGGCTTCAAGAGTGAAGCTATTACGTATGTTGGCTTGTATATGGTATTATTGTGGAAGGACTTTGCTCACATGACCTATATTGAGAGTATATGGGATTATGCATGTAGTGACTTGATTACTTGAATTATGATTATATCCATGTCTAATGTAGTCATTCTAGATGTGTTGGTTTGATATGAGCTTTGACCCTTGAAAGGGCAATATATGATATTATGCATGTTTTATGATGGTTATGTATATTCTTTAAGATCACTTTGAGAGTAAAGTGATTATGACTATGATGTAATTGTGGTGTTGATGAAAGACTATTCTCACATACACACTTATGCATGACTATGAATGAAGTGTCCATGATTATGATGATGTAGATGTGTTAATTGAAAGGCTATTCTCATGAACACATAATGAACATGATGTGAAAGGTTTACTTACAAAATGATGATTCTAACGTTGAAAGGCTTTCTCGCCTATTTGAATCTATATCTAGACATGGACAGTGAAAGGTTATTCTCATGCATGATATAAGAGCTATCCTAATGAACTCTTTTAAATTGATTGTCAAAGACATCCTTCCATAAGACGTGAATCAAGTTATGACTTAATATGAACTCCGTGGGAATTATCCTTATCACTAAGTGGATATTGCATATGGGATATAATATCTTCCGTGAGTGTCACGCCCCGAGCTACCCCCGAGACGCGGATACGGGACCTAGGACCACAAGTGATCCCAAGCTAACCCTGCTGGCATGATCATGAGCATACTAAAGAAAATAAACTGATGCGGAAGCTAATTCATAAATAAATCTGAAAAGATGGGGAATACCCATATACTATAACTGAATATATCAAATCTGAGAGTTTAATACAAAAGAAATATCAAACTCAAAACACTAAGCTGAATCTAACTATGTCTGAAATAAGCCTCTAAACTGACTAGAAATATTGGGACATGCCCCAACTAGATCTAGCAAAACTGAAACTAAAGACTAAAAGCGATAAAGATAAACATGTCACTAGTCCTCGAAGAATGAGGATTCACCACTGATGCTGCTGAACTGAAGATCGAGAATCGATCTAAGCGTGATCTGGATACTGAGAACCTGAACCTACATCACGAGAAGATGTAGCGCACGTATGCGTCAGTACTTGAAGGGTACTGAGCATGCATGATAGAGTAAAGCTGAAATAACATATAACTGAACATATGTTTGATTGAAAATATTCATTTACCACATGATATAGATACTGAAAATACTGAATACTGAGCTAACTGATGCAATGACCAAATTTATAACATTCTGAGATTGAATACTGACTGTACTGAAATATGGTCAATGCAATTGAGTCTGACTGAAATGTGGGAGCTACTAATAACCGACATAAAACCACATGAGCTAAATGTGGAGTCCGATGTATACGCCCCATCGAGAGGACCCAATATACCCAGCCAAAGGTATAGAGGCATGACTGGCGTGATCACTAAACTGATGTTGCCCACAGAGGGGACTTACACCTACGTGGCTCGTAGTTCTGGGACTATATGGGTACGCTGAAACCCTAGTCCAACTCGGTATTATGCTACTCCCAATGAATTAAGTGGTTAACTAGTTATGACTGAATTTTTGTAAATACTGGATAGCTCGAAACTGAACATGCAAACTGAGAATGCAACAATTAATCTGATAATGATGCATTCATAAACTGAGGCATGTAAAACTGAATACTGAAATATCTGACCTAGCATGTGTAATTCAAGAACTGAAGAAATACATAGCTAGGGTTCTGAAATTCATGCGATAAACTGAGCAATAACATGATAATCTGATTTGGAACATTTAAATAACTAATTCATGATGATCTGCTATAATTCTAGAAACCCTAGGTCTGTTCATAATCATGGAATCAAGAATCTAACTGAATTCTAGGAACCTAATGGGCGAAAGGAACTCACTAGTGATATCCCACATACCTGGTGACGAATTCCACGGAGAAATCTGTCGATTTCGGGGTTGGAACTGAAAGAACCTTGCTGCATTCTTGAACTAGGGTTCTTGACCTTTTTCTCCTCTCTTGATTCTAATTTTCTAAGATTTTGATTAATGAATTGACTTGGATAAGTTCTATTTATGTTTCTAGGCTTAAACTGATTAAAACCTCATGATTTAGGGTTTAAACGACGTATCTTAGGGGTTAAACGAAATAAGAAAAGACCAAAAGACCCTTGAATTAGCTGTTGTCGGAGTGACTGACGGACCTGACTGACGGTCCGTCAATCAATCGACGGTCCGTCGATTGGGTCCGTAGGTCGAGTCTGCTCGACAGGGCTTCACTAAAACAGGTATAACTGTTTACTCGGAGGTCGGAATTTAGTAAACTCGGTGGAGTTGGAAAGATAATTAAATTATCTATCTAACCATAGGTCATGAGACACATAATTCATTTTGTGCTAAAAGTTATGACCATCTGAAGTTGACCCATCAGAATTTTCAGCTAATTGGCTGCTAACCTTCGATGTACGGTCAGACCTACGGACCATGGATCGAACGACGGTCCGTGCTGGTCAACCGTAGTTCGTGTCAGAGGCTGGGTAAAAGAGGTCTTGATCCACGGACACAGACCACGGATCGTGGTCTGATCTACGGACCGTGGGTCTGTCCGTGAGTCGGGACTTAGCCAATTTTCTGAGCTGGCTGGGGAGGGGTTGCAGTGGTGAACCACGGTCCACCAGCACGGGCCGTGGTCTGACCTACGGTCCGTGGATGGTGACCGTATGTTGCACCTGCAACTTCTCAAAATCTGCATTTTTGTCTATTTTGAATACGGGGTGTTACACTGAGAAAGGTCGGGTTTCTAGAAGCAATCTCGTGAGATGGAAGCTCCCACGTAAAAAAATCTAGGTTTCTAGTAACAATCTCCATATCCCATAAACTACGTGCCCCCGTAGGATATTTAGCTAGTGGATCTACCTAAAGCTAACAAATGATGGTCTTAGCTTAGGCAAGTAGAACAACCCTTTTCGGTGTGGGTAACATCGGATTCCATGTAGCTCACATGGTCTATGTCGGTTAAGGCTAATTATCACAAAGTCAAGTCTAGTATGAACTATGGTTACTCAAGAAGCCTTACTTACCATGGGTGAGATTTATGGGGTCTTATTCATGCATTGCACAAGTATGCTTTGAGGGTATCTATGGTATGTTCCTCTTATGTTATGATGATCTATGTAATGAATATGTTTTTGACTTATGCTTATGATGTATGCTTAGTTTGTGTTGTAACTTGAAAGTCCCTTCCAATACATGTGTGACTAAAGGTGAATGTTCCCTTGTGTATGAGAAATAAGCTAAGGATGAGATCAAAAGATGGTAAAAATGAATGAGAACCTAAAGTGACTCACTTAACATGGGTGGAATTATGGGGTCGTCCATGCATTGCACAAGCTTGCCTTGCGGTGGCTTATGAAGTGATTCTGTCATGTTATATTAAACTAAATGCATTTATTATGCCTATGACTATGATATTATATCTTATGCTCACAAGTTATGATTATTATCTCTTATGCTATAGCCTATGTCTTATGATGATATCTCTTTTAATTATGACTTATGTTATTGTCTCTTATGATTATGGTATATGTCTTATGTTGACTAATGCCTCTTATATGCTTATATTGATGATTTATGCTAGCCATCATATTTAGTACATCATTGTACCAACACATACTTTTGCGTACATTCTTATCAAATGTAGGGTTCGGCGATATTGACTTCCATCCTCGTGGCTAGGTTCATAGTAGATCAAGAAGAGAAGTTTTGGTGAGTCCTCATAGCATCGAAGACTTGATCACCCTTTCTTTTTTATGTATTTTTTTATGTAAGAACTTTTGTATGGGTTGTGTCCCTAACTCGTTTCAAGTATTGGATGGTTTGAGACAAGTGTACTAGACTTCCGCTTCATTTTATAAGACTTCGATTATATTGAAAAATATTTTAAATTTCCATACTTTTCTATTATCTTATGTTATGATATGCTAAGAGGCTTGTGTGAGGCTTTTTGGAGTCTTGTACGCCGTGTCACATCTAGGGGGTACTCCTGGGTCGTGACAAACTTGGTATTAGAGCACAAGGTTTAGAATAGTTCTAGGATGTCTCAAACCACGTCTAGTAAATGAGAGGCTATTAGATTCTTAGGAAACTTCACTTCTTCATTCTCTAAGTCGTGCCATGTAGTTTAACTCTATAAGGTCTCTCTCCTACTTTTTATTCGATGGTCTTCAGGATATGACTACTCGAAGGGCTCATGCTACAAGGAACGAGGGAGAAAATATTGGTTGTGATAACAATTATGGCTATGTGACTAGATAAGACTTGATATGCTAGATGTAGTTGACATCCTTAGGATGGATTTGTTGCATTATTGTTTGTTTTAGTGATGGTAGAACCCGACTTAGTTATGACAAGTTTTGGGGTATGATGATAGATTTGGTGAATATGTGTTTTAGTAAATGTCTAGATGTGTTGAGTGAATAGGCTCTTCTAAGAGGGTAGAAGTGTAACCTACCATGGTCTAGAATCATCTTGTGTGATGGATGTGAAACTTAGTGATAACTTGATCCGACCTTAAGAGTTGAAATGATTGGTGCTTAGAGAGTTCGTATAATCTTACTCCCAAGGGGGAGATGTACTTAGAGAGTCCGTATAGGCATACTCCCAAGGGGGTGATGATGTGCTTAGATAGCAAGGTCGTTGAGTGTTCTTGATGTTCATGATTTGGGTTTGCTAGAAATTCTTACCTTGAGAGGTGTAGTGAGTTTGAGAAGTTTAGTATTGGTTTGGTAGGACCATATGAGATCTTGAGTGGTGTTGGTAAGGTTGCTTGTGAGCTAGAGTTGCTTAATGAGAACCTCTCTAATTTAGAAGTACCGGTTTGGATCTTAGACAAGGAAGTTGTTTCCATGAAAATGTTGATGAGTGATCTTTTAGTAAGGGTTTTAGTTGGGGGTGCTACTTGGGAGGCTGAGGGCCAATAAGGTGTCCCGATATCCTCATCCTATTTCCTTGCATTCCTCCTTTAGCATTGAGATAATGAGTTCCTCATGGATTGTTCGTTGTGTGAAGTCATGTGTGTTTTGGATGTTTCCATGATTTCCTTATGTTTATGCATGTTCATGAAATGCTTATATTTAGTAAGAAAATGAGTTTTCATGATTGATTTTCCTCATGTTGTTGTGCATTGAGTATGATTTGCCTATTTGACTTCATGAGATGAGTTGATGAACATGATTATATGCATATGCTTTTCTTGAGTAAATGGCCTAATGGTTTTATGAGATTGTATTGAGCATGCTTTAATTTAAAGCTTGGAGAAGGTAATTCTTCCTATGAATATGAGAAATGTTGAGTTTTCATGCATAATGGGTGTTAAATGTAGTTCATACATGCATTGATTATGTTTGAGATGGAGTTGATATTTCCTCCTTTGAATGGTGCATTATTTTGATGTTTCATGCATGATGGGCTGCTAGTCTTGAGTCTTTACTTCATAAGGTGTCTAGATCGTCATTCGTGGATGAAGTTTCCCAAGGAGGAGATCTTGTAACACCCCAGAAATTAGTAGGCTCAAACTAGAGCTAAACGTTGGGCTTAGAGTCAAGGAAGTGGGCAAGGGACAATGAAGAGGACTAGGGCCGTCCACTCTCCCCTAGACACTGCCTTAGTGACCATGACCACCACCATGGCTCGTGGTGTGGTCCATGGTGGGCTAGGCAGTGTGCTTGCCAAGCTACCCAAAGTGAGACCCTCCCCCATGAGCCACTTGACGGCTCGTGAAGGCCACCAAGGACCGTGGTCGTGGTCTTCACTTAGCCTCAAGGGAGCCAAGTCATGAAGACCTAGCCAGTGCTTCAAGGTCCACGGAGGGGACCACGGCTCGTGGTCATGACTATGGCTCGTAGGGCCTCTCGTGGTCCCTTGGTAGGTCACTTAAATGAATGGTTATTTTGGGAAGTTCCTTTTTAAATGGGTATTGAGTGAGGTCATTTTGCCTTAGCTTTATACACCTATATAGGTCATTTTAAGTCAAAATATGCCCATTCACCCCATTATTTCCAAAACCCCAAAGTTCATCTCCTCTCCAAATATTCTCTCTCTAGAAAACTCAAGGAAGAAGAAGCTGAGGGTCAAGCTAGGTCAAGTCAAGTCTCCATTTTTTTAAGCTTGGTAGGCTTTCTAATCAAGGTATGATGTCTTATTCATTCATGGACTCCTTTCATCCATGAAGCTCTCATATTTCCCCTAGTTGTGAAGATGAACCCCAATTCTAGTTAGGGTTTCTTCCTATATTGTGGGTATTGTTGTATGTTGATCCAATTGAGTGGTTAATGGTTGTTTATGATGTAATTACATGTTTTTAGTATGACTATACATGTATTCTTGATTAATCTAAGATTTTAGCGTGAAATTGATATAGTTTGGTTGTATGCCATGAAAGGCGAAATTGAGGGCTTAGATGTGACCTTCTAAGATTGATGAATTACTTTATGAATTGCTTGATATTAGAGCACCTATATATGAATTTCATAAAATTAAAGCTTATAGAAATGAATTGAATGTTATTAGGGCTTGCATGATGAATTATGATATGTGGTGATTGAGATTGAGTTAATATGATGATATGTGATTAGAATTGCTTAAGAATGAAGCATGTGGTTAAATTGTCTTGAGAATTAGGCATATATGATGACCATGTGAAGTATTGCTTGAGAGTAAGGCTTGTAGTATGAATGTGATTTCTAGGGCCTTGAGGGTAAAAACTAATATGAATGAACTAGGAATGTTAAGGCTTTGAGAGTGAAGCTATTATGTATGTTGGCTTGTATATGGTATTATTGTGGAAGGACTTTGCTCACATGACCTATATTGAGAGTATATGAGATTATGCATTTAGTGACTTGATTACTTGAATTATGATTATATCCATGTCTAATGTAGTCATTCTATATGTGTTGGTTTGATATGAGCTTTGACCCTTGAAAAGGCAATCTATGATATTATGCATGTTTTATGAAGGTTATGTATATGCTTGAAGATCACTTTGAGAGTAAAGTGATTATGACTATGATGTAATTGTGGTGTTGATGAAAGGCTATTCTCACATACACACTTACGCATGACTATGAATGAAGTTCCCATGATTATGATGATGTTGATGTGTTAATTTAAAGGCTATTCTCATGAACACATAATGAACATGATGTGAAAGGTTTTCTCTCAAAATGATGATTCTAAGGGTGAAAGGCTTTCTTACCTATTTGAATCTATATGTAGACATGGACGGTGAAAAGTTATTATCACACATGATCTAAGAGCTATCCTAATGAACTCTTTTGGATTGATTGTCAAAGACATCCTTCCATATGACATGAATCAAGTTATGACTTAACATGAACTCTGTGGGAATTATGCTTTTCACCGAGTGGATATTGAATATGAGATGAAATCTCTTTCATGAGAAAGATCGGGTTTATAGAAGTAATCTCGTGAGATGGAAGCTTCTCTGTGATAAAGGCTGAGTTTCTAGTAACAATCTTTGTATCCCATAAACTACGTGCCCCCGTAGGATATTTAGCTAGTGGATCCACCTAAAGCTAACAAATGATGGTATTACCTTAGGCAAGTAGGACAACTCTTTTCGGTGTGGGTAACACCAAATTCCATGTAAACTCACATGGTCTATGTCAGCTAAGGATAATTCCCACAATGTTAAGTCTAGTATGAACTATGGTTACTCAAGAAGCCTTACTTAGCATGGGTAAGATTTATGGGGTCTTATTCATGCATTGCACAAGTATGTTTTAAGGGTATCTATGGTATGTTCCTCTTATGTTATGATGATCTATGTAATGAATATGCTTTTGACTTATGCTTAGTTTGGGTTGTAACTTGAAAGGCCCTTCCAATACATGTGTGACTAAAGGTGAATGTTCCCTTGTCTATGAGAAATAAGCTAAGGATGAGATCAAAAGATGGTAAAAATGAATGAGGACCTAAAGTGACTCGCTTAGCATGGGTGGGATTATGGGGTCTTTTCCATGCACACAAGCTTGCCTTGAGGTGGCTTATGAAGTGTTTCTCTCATGTTATGTTAAACTAAATGCATTGATTATGCCTATGACTATGATATTATATCTTATGCTCACAAGTTATGATTATTGTCTCTTATGCTATAGCCTATGTCTTATGATGATATCTCTTTTAATTATGACTTATGTTATTGTCTCTTATGATTATGGTATATGTCTTATGTTGACTAATTCCTCTTATATGCTTATGCTGATGATTTATACTAGCCATCATATTTAGTACATCATCATACTAATGCATACTTTTGCCTACATTTTTATCAAATGTAGGGTTCGACGATATTGACTTCCATCCTCGTGGCTAGGTTCATAGTAGATCAAGAAGAGATGTTTTGGTGAGTCCTCATAGAATCGAGGACTTGATCACCCTTTCCTTTTTATGTCTTTCTTTTATGTAAGACTTTTTGTATGGGCTGTGTCCCTAACTCTTTTCAAGTATTAGATGGTTTGAGACAAGTGTAATAGACTTTCGCTTCGTTTTATGAGACTTCGATTGTATTGAAAAATGTTTTAAATTTCTGTACTTTTCTATTATCTTATGTTATGATATGCTAAGAGGCTTGTATGAGGCTTTTCAAAGTCTTGTACGCCGTGTCACATCTTGGGGGTACTCCTGGATCATGAAACAAAATAACATAGTATAGGCTTAAAACAATTAAGAAAATACCCAAAAGTTCTTAAGAAATAACTATCAAAACTGGTCTACGGGTGTGACATTTTCTATGGCTCGTACTGGTCAACCGTAGACCAAGTACTGGGACCTTAAAATTACCCAATTTTTTACGGAGCCTTTCTACGGTCCATAGGAATTCCTGTGGTCCATAGACCCTAACTGTAGAACTCAACTTTAACCCCCAAAATTTCACTAAGTTTGTGATCAACCTATGAGACCTATCTATGAATCATAGATCATCTGATGGGTCATCCTGGTGAATCGTAGAAAGAGGTATTGAGAGTTGATTTTAAAAATTATTTTATCCACTTTCTATGGATGCCTTCTAAAATCTGTAGAAGCTTCTACGACCCATAAAATGGACAGGTAGAACACAATAGTAGGTCAAAATGTTCCTCTTTTCTTTTTCCAAAATTTGAGGTGTTACGTATTGTGACTCACAATAGTAATTTGGAAGAGATTCTGAAGAATGATGAAACTACAGAGAATATGCAAAAAGGGGACAACATTTTGGAGTAGGAGAGATAGATAGGTACATTTGACAATGATAAAAATAACAAGAAGGGATTAACACTTTAGGAAAAATAACATATCACGCTCCAATTAGGAAAGCAACTGACACTCGATACCTTATTTAACCGAACTAATCACTAAATTATAATATAAAGGAAAAATGAAGGTTGACAAGGTTATCACAATAAAATGTTGAAATAAGATAATTAAACTAGCAAGGTCATAACAATATCAATGACATAATGAAAAATCTAGCATGACCAACTTAACTAATAAAGAATTAGCAAGCTGACAATGTTACAATTGAAATCATATATACAATAAGTTGGCAAGGCTATAAATGGACACCGAAAAGACCCAAAGGAGTATGTCTACAAGTCTCTATGAATACTACAATTCGACTGGTTGGAAAAAATCCCCAACAATACCAACAACTATACATAAAACATAAGTATCCAAGAGCTATAGAAAACCAACAACTCCAATGGAGCTTGTCAATCTTCACATGAGACAACACCCGTTTTGCAGAGGTCGACAAGACCTCAGTTTGAACCTGCAAATGAATATAACATGTCATGATGTGAACTAAGAATGCATATAATTAATATGTCATAACAAGAACTTAGCCAATTTTGGCTCTTTCGTGCTTAAAATCTACTCGTAAATTCATTTAATTTTCATACGATCATTTAGATCTATAGAACTCATAATAGACTCAAAGGCCTTGACTCGACTTTAACTTAGCCAATTAATCATTTATGAATTCAAAAGAATTCTGACAAGTTTAACTTGATTTATTATAAATGACTCTAAGTTGGTAACAATATGATCCTTTCTAGAAACAAGGTTCTTTGACAAGTATATCACTAAAAGAATAGAGTTCAAGATTTAGTACTTAAATCATTTTCTAATAACATTTTCGTAAAATCTACTTACAAGAAAGAATGATTTAGCAACTTCCTTAGATAAAACAATATAATTATCCAATATTGCAATTTTCAATCTCGCTCTTAGGACAATAGCATGTTCGTAGACACAAGGATAATATGGATATTCATATTTTCATTAGATTTACCTAATTTTAGTCATATCAAATATGAATCAGACCAAATATTTTATCTAACTCGATTAGTCCGTTTGTCAACCTAATAGTTATTTTCCACGTTGCTTTAATGGACCTAAATTTCTAAATGTGGAGAAAAGTAGGGAATCTTCCCCACAATAGCGACTCTTTCCTATTCTTTTTGTTTCTTCTTTTATGTGTTGTAATTTTGACACACAAATTTTCTCTTCTCTTCTTGATTAGATTTAAGAGTTTGTGGTTCAAACTTGACGAATTGTATTTGGCAAACTAAGTTAAGTGTGAACGAATTAGATGCTTGTAAAAGAAAAGGAAAATTATCTAAATCAAGACTGCAAAAGTATTTAGGCAATCTAACATATGATAAGTAGCTTTTTATTTTTATATTTCCAGATATCTAACCTATGATAAATAGCTTTTTATTTTTATATTTCCGGATATGATAAGTAGCTCAACTCGTACAGTCTATATTACTTATAATATTATTCTATCTAATAAAATGAGAAATAAAATATATGTATATATCATGACTCTAACCTCATGAAATGATCTTTTGTGGGCTGTGGCTATTTACGAAATGATTAGAAAAAATAATGTTTTTATTTTTATTTTTATGTATAAGAATAAAAATCTTTTATAAAAAAACGTAAAAGTAAAATCAAATTTATAAAAGACTATAAAATCAAATCTTTTGAAACTTTTAATTGCCTGTTATGTTGGGGGATTTTCTTGGAAAAAGATTTTGGAATATTTGCCATTTTCATCAAATAGAATACAGGTGATTTTCCACTTTGCCATCTTCCTCCCCCAGTGGATTGCCCCTTTGCACCTAACTATAGTTACTTTTACAACTATTTTTTTAAATACTACTCCCACTATTTCAAAATAAGTAAATTATTGAGGCAATATATAACTATTAAGAAAAAAAGTTTACGATATAAATTGAACAATTCACTTATTTTGAAATAGAGAGTATCATATTTAAAGAATAGTGATGTAACGTACGTGGACATGGTAAAGTTTAATGGGATAAGACACAAGTACCCTCTAGACTATGACCGAAATCTCAAAGACACATCTTAACTAAAAAAAATGATACTAGAGTAGATGAAAATCATTTACATTCCTCAAATTAGCTTTAATCAAGCAAAAAGACTCAAACATGTCATCAAACTTTGAGAAGAAACTCTTTTATGTCATCTGTTAAAAGTTTGGCTCATTTATGCCATTTTGGTTTGCGAAAAGGCTCATCTATGACATTATTTGTTAACTGAAATGACATGAATGAACCAAACTTTTAACGGATGACATAGATGAGTCTTTTCTCAAAGTTCGATGACATATTTGTGCCTTTTTCCTTTTAAAAAGTAATTCAATTAAGGATGTAGCCGAATCATAATTGACCACGTGTAAAAAATGATTTGCAAAACCAAAAATAATTTTAGTTTACAAATAATGGCATGTATGAGCCTTGGTTCATACGAAAATGACATAGATGAGCCAAACTTTTAACGAATGACATATATGAGCTTTTTTTTATCAAAGTTCAATGACATATTTAAGCTTTTTCCCTAAAGTCAAACCCCCCGCCCCTCTAACCTTGCCCCTCTTATCTCAATTGAGTTTTTCACTCGATACCGTGTACATTTGAATATTGAAAGAAAGAAGAAATTTCTCTCTTGTTCTTTATATACTTTGTCTGCATTTCTTGTCTTAGATTGCTTTATTTCATAATGTGTTATCTACATGAGTCTCTAATTTATTGCAAGGTGTTTATCTCAAAAAAGTAGAGTTAAACTTACACGTAAGGTTTAAAAGATGAGAAATATTATTCTACTCGAGACAAATTATTAACTGAGCATACAAAAAATAAATTAGTGGCAAACTGAATATATTAAGTAAATAAAGGATTAGATTCTCTTGAATCTGATATCAATGCTGATAATATCCCCATACGAGCTCAGTTGATGCGGCAAGCTAATATAACAGGTAATGAAATAGTTTAAGAAATTTTTAATATTGTTCCAGGTAGAATTCGATTGTTTACAAGGTGATGATTTTACATTTTTTATAAGGGTAATTTCTCAAGATCGAGTTGATTGCCCTTAATTAATCCTCGATAAATAACACAATTAATGACATTAATGTGGAAAGAGTAACGTTCGATTTTATTATTCATGGGGAAGTTTCATAAAGACTAATGTTGGTTGTTGGATTTTTCTCCGAGCCTTGGTCTGGTTTGATCATTCTTATGAGGAGAATTGTATTATTGGCCCGGTAGTGTAATATCATTATTTTGGCCTTCTTTCACATCTCCTTATTTGATTTGACTTTACTTTGTGTGTGATTTTGAATGTCCTCCACATGTCATGATTTACTAATAGTCTTCGGATCCTATGCTTTCCTTTGATACAACAAATATAAATGATTTTCCTTTATTTCACATTGGACCCCAAATTTCTCTCGATATCTTCTATCAAAGCAACGTTTCTCCTTTAGTTAATACTTCTAACATAGGTCATTCAATCAAATATTTTTTGAGACATGTGTAGGTGTGCAGCTGGTTTCTTGTGAAGCGTTCTAGTCTTTTGAATCACCAAACTCTATATCTTCCTTTTATTCTTTCTATTTCTTTTTGAAGCGTCGTTATTTCTGGCTGAGAAAATCTCATAATATATTTTTTTTTGTCATCCTTCATAGTTCAAGGTGCCACTTTTTACACCACTTCATTAAAAAAAGTCACTATCTAGGATTTTTGTTTTATATATAAATACTTTTCCTCCTTGAACATTGTTCATTAGTCCTTTCTTTGAAGAAAAATCTTTTCTTTTCTTTGTCCTCTTCATTGTATTCTTTACAACAAAGTGAAGAGTTTGCTCCTTTGTTATCGATTTTCTTTTCTTCCACGTCTATGCTTTATGTTTATGCTTTGTTTCTTCCCAACTTTTGCCTCATTCTTGTCTCCTCCTTCATTGTTACTTTAAATAATGATTTCTAAGGTCGCTGATGAGGACAAGGAAGAAGCTAGGGATGAGATGGAGGATGAGATAGATCGATGGTGCCGCCTAACCACCTTTTTTCTCGATATGTTCATTTTTCTTTGTTGTGGTCTTCATATATATAGTTTTGATACAAATAAACTTACATTCTACGATAAGGGTGTATACAAAATAGCTTCATTCTATCTTATAATGCAATATATGTCTACTAGATTTGTTTATTGTATTTCAGTTGTTAATCACACAATCAAATAATTAAGTGAGAAATAAAATAAGTAAGACAATTAAACCGACAGAAATCACCGATAATCAAAGGTATAATAAAATTCTTGGATAATCTAGTAAACCTAGAATAATAGGAAACTAGCTAGTCACTAATGTTTGTGGTGAATACACAATTCATAATTATTCAACTATAGAAATAGAAGAAATAAAATAAATAAATTATGTGAATCTCCGTTCCATGATGTTCTTGTGTCAGGCCTAAAAAATAAATTATGTGAATGGACGTGATGACACTTGTCTACTTCCACCAAGACAAGTCAACCTCAATCCAACGAAACGAAAGAATGCGGAAATTAAAACAAGAATAACATAAGAGCGAAATATTTATTCATTCTAAAATATAATCCCAAAACCTGATTATCACACGTACAAGCCACTAATGTATTAGTACAAAATTGAAATATAATTACAAGATGCAATGTCTTTGTTTCTCAAATAGAACAAAGCATAAGGTAAGGAACAAGAGAGTCCGCCGAGATGACAATAGCTACCTCTCAACATATCCTCAGAAAGCCTTAGATGTAACAAGAAGGAGAGCAATCAACAGATCCGGCTCGGAAGGCCTACACAAGTGTAGAAACAAGAAGTGAGTACCAACCAACATTGTACTCAACAAGCAACCAAATAAACAAGGCAAAACTAGCTAAAAAATGAGTACTCCTTTCATCCCAACTGAACCTTCTCAAAATACAACCTACATAGAAACAACCCAACCTAACAGTCTCACAATACACAGTTCACAAGGCTTAACAATCACAATCCAATAGTCACAATTCAACAACCAACAAGTATCAAGTATGTCATTCACAAGTATCAAGTAAGTCAGTCACAAATATCAAGTAGATCAATCACAAGTGTCAAATGCATCAAATCACAATAGTCAAACTCTTGCTGAAATCATTTCTCTTCGGCACAATATCACTAGCCGGAACCATTTTCCTTCAGCTTTATATCATATCACTTGCCAGAACCATTTCCCTTCGGCTTTAAATCATATCATTTGCCAGAGCCATTTCCATTCGGCATAAGATCATTAGCCGGAACCATTTCCCTTTGGCTTTATATCATATCACTTGCCGGAACCATTTTCCTTCGGCAAATTCATCACATGTCTAATCATGGTATACGACAATCAATGCAAATAAGCAATTTAATACCATAAGAAAGAGACAATACTTCAAGCAATTCAAGTCGACATTAATGCCATCAAAACATTTTATCAACCAACATATTTGGGTCCACACCAAGACAAGTCATAACATATTATGATCAACACATTGACTTTTCATTAATCTCATTTTTATTCATTAATATCAATCAAGTGGAATAATTGACCCCCTCACCTCATTCTCATTACTTTCCAACACACACAAGGAAGGAAAATACACGATTCTACTAGATTTACAAGGTTTAGGAGATCACTTGCCTCAAGTCAATCCAAGACTTAAGCCTTCCCTTTCTGAACAATATCCAAAGCCACACAATCTAATTTAATCAAATAATCACTATAAGATTTCAAAAATAGCAATCCTCATATCATACACTTTAAAAAATGGGTCAATCAACTCAAAATATCAATTCTGAAAATGAGGTTTGAATTCAAAAACCTTTACTTGAAAATGTTACCCACGACATATGAAACTCATTGGTGAAAACCATTTTGAAAAAGAAGTTAACATCAGTTCATAATCACCATTTTAGTTTAGAACTCATGTTTTTGAAAAATCTAGCCATTTGCCATTCAAAATCCCAAGTTTTGATATAAAAATTCATAAATGACAAAAGGAAAATGTGGATTTAGGGTCGCAAAGGCTTACCCAAATGATTTAGCACAATAAATCTCTTCAAAATCACCTCCAAGGGTTTTACAAAGCTCAAAATGGGTAAAACCCCCAAAATGGTAGGTCTAAAACCCTCTCAGATGTCGCAAAAGCAAACTCTAGTTTGCAAAAGCGAACCTCGGATAAAGTCTGACCTTCGTGATCACGACACACCCCCATCGTGAACGCGAAGGTCCGAGGGCCTGACCTCTCGCAAATGCGATCAGCCCTTCGCTGAAGCGATGCTAGCTAAAGTGAAGCACACAGACACAAGAAAATATAGCCTACTCTCAATACTTCAAATGCATCCTCGAGATTTGTTCGAAACCTCGTACACACAAAATATATATGCATTTTGACTAAACTCGATATTCGGACTCAATGGAACCATCGAAACATGAATCTGAGGTCTCCTTGACCTGACATCCATGAAAGTCATAAGAAATGAACATAACACCTAAAAAGGCTAAATCAAGCTTGGGACCTCTGAAAATTCAATCAAGACCTCACTTAGGCCTAAAATTATCCTCGAAATCCAAAAAAACTTTTAGAATTCCGACCCGAGCATCCGAACCTCGATGTTGACTAAACTAAACCTAAAAGCTAAAATTCCACAATTTTCCAACTTAGGACCTCAAATCCTCAAAAAGACTCCGGATCTGAAATCGACAACTCTCTTAGACCAATTTCTACATTCAAGGACTGACGAAATTGATAGAATTCCATTTTGACACTCAAAACTCCAAAAGACACAAAAAATATTTTTAACAACTTTAGCCTTTCAAACTCAAAACTTACAAAATTCATAACTTTTTACTCAAATTCCGAAACCATATTTCAATACTCAATCAAAAATGACTCGGGATCAATATCGGGAGGGATAAAATGATAATTTTACAAAAAATTCAAAAAATGACGTTTCAGATCATTACTGTCATGATTCAACTTCTCGAATCATGATGACACCTACTATAACCCACTAGTAGATAAGCCGACCCGTACCTAGAACGTTAAGTAATGAGTACAAGAGTAGAACTAAATAGAAAATAACACTAGCAACAAGAAAAGATAGAAACAAGAACAAACCAAAACTATACATAATAGGAACCCTCCCAGAACATGGAAGTCACGAGTACAAAATTTTCTAATATAAAAAAATACAAGTCCCAAAAGTGGACCACAACAAGTCGTCTCAAAGGCAAAATACATAAGGAGACAGGATGATCTAGGACGCCAAGTGTTTATGACCCTCGTCTCCGATATCTACAAGCTGGAAAAGATGGCATGAACGATCACCGTTGGTAGCTGGTACCAGAACCTGCATCACGAAAAAGATGCCAAGTGTAGCATAAGTACCAAAGCAAAGGTACTCTATAGGCATCATAGGTGACTGGGCAAGAAAGGTAAAAACAATCTGAAAGGATAGAATCTAAAAACAAACAGAGGTCAAAGTGGATATGAAAGGAAAGCACATGAGCATATCAAAAATAAATCTAAGTACAACTATACTAAACCTAATTGGACCCTATAAGCACAGAAAGTACAATCATGTGCAAGTTTAAATAAAATCTAAATGGACCCCATAATCTCGACAGGCACACAAATAACTAAGTTTATAAGAAAGAAGTGCCTCCAAACCCGATCCAACAATTGTACGCTGGGCCTCAAACCCCAAGTGATAGATTATAACTAGAGGTAACAACCTCGAACTATAAAACATCAACCTCGGACTGGGAATACAACCTGAACCGTGAACATCAACATCTGATTGGAAATAACGACCTCAAACCATGAACATCGGCCTTGAACAAGAAATAATCATAATGCCCACTCAACTCCCAGCCCAGCTAGCAAGAGTGACAAACGGGTCAGTCGACTCCGAAGAGGATTGACTAAGTCATTGTGGAATGACGTCCACCCACAAGCATCCATGAGAGGCTCCAAGCCTAGAACAACCCAATCTCTAGTCGTTGCTAAGATACACCCCTCTGGTAACCCCTCAGAGCCGTAGAGATATGAAGAGAAAACCAAAGATCTACAAGTTGCACAAACGGCTAATGTAATGCTTATACTATCAGACTCAAGTCTATTGTTCCAGCCTACAAGGATCTAGTCCGTCCGAAACATACCAAAGCTACAAGGCACGCGGGTCTAAGACAACACTAGTCTAACCTAGACTAAGGCCTAACATGCTTTAGAAAATAAGGAACAATGCAAGTAAATCACACAACACACATATAATCCTAACTGACATGGTACTACCCTTGAACCAGTATCGATAAATCCTACAACATAGTTTGTAAGAATAAAAGTAGGAATAACTAGGTACCCACCCACAATTCACACATTCAGGCTTAATCTAATTAGAAAGGAAGTTGTAGCCTACCCGTAGGCCGACCGCGCGCTCCAAATCACAAGGTCAGAGCTTTTCCTTTCAGAATGGCCTCCGAACGCTTCCACACTATCAAGAAAATGATCACAATGTTAGTACACTCGTTTAGGCACTAAAATCGCATAAAAGAGAAACAAACCAATTTTAGAGTTTAAATGGGAATTGTGGGATCCACGCCAGATTTTTTGGAATTGACTTTGTTAAGAGGTCCTAAACTATGCCTCAAACTTGTGTTCCAAAATTGAACACAATCCAAGACCTAAACAACCAACACAACAAACATGCAAAATCAACAAGAAAAACAAGTTAAAGAAACAACTTCGAGCTCAATTTACATCAAACGGTGGTTCCCCAACGCAATGCAATCACTCCACCACGTAGCCACTCTTCAAACGAACGCACAAGACTTCTAATGGCTAAAATCGGAGCTCGAATGAAGGAGAAATGACCAAAGTACTCTTTGGAACCAAGGCTGGTCGCGACATTGGTCTTAATATAAAGGCTAGATAGTTGGCCTGCGCAAATGCAGAGGGACTACTGGGCACCACGAACGCAATAGCCTGGCGCGAATGCACATGCCAAGCCTGCTGCCGCCCGCGAATGTGGCTGCATAGGCGCGAACACACCCGCCAGGGCACCAACCTTCCACGAACGTTGCCGCAGTCAAGCGAATGCGGGGAGGCTCTAAGTTGCACCAACTAGCAGTTGATGTACTAAGGCACCAAAAACTCTAACGGGGTGCCCGAGATTCATTCGAAACCCTGTGCGCGCAAATGAATTATGCTACCTTATCAAATTCGACATTCTGAACTCAACGGAACCATAAAAACTTCCATCCGATGTTGTTTTGCTGAAAAGTGGGTCCCACACCGAAGTTATGTTTTAAGCCAAAATCCTCAAGGGGTCTCGAAATTAGGACGGAAGCCTCGAGACCTAAACGAGGGATGTTCTAAATCAAACTCAATATTCTGGAGCTAACCGCACAGACAGAATTCTCATTCGAGCTTGTTTACTCAGAATGTCGATTAAAGTCAATCTTGGGCCTTATCTTGAAAGTTAGAACGCCTAATCACACAGACTCACATTGAGAGCCTCGGGAGTCATGCAAACTATGCTACTAGCCTAAAATGACCCTTTTGGAGTTGATGAAACTGTCAAAATTGGATTCTGAGGTCATCTTCTTAAACCTTTGACCAAAATTAACCATTTAAGGTTCAAAAGCTCCAAAACACTAAAACTCGCATAAAATCTAAATGAATGGCCAGGTGAACAAACTGTTATTCCCAACAAATAATAAAGGATTTGGGGTCACTACAGAAAAGCTCTAATTGACTAACATAAGGCATAAACACAAAAATGACCTGGAGGTCATGGCAATTACATCTGGCCTTCTTGCGATGTTGTTTCTCTTCAAAGTTTGAATCTTCTGTAAAAATATCTCAAAAGTATTTACAGTATGTAGAATTGACATTGGGAAAAAAATACTTCATCTAGTCCTATACTAACCTGAATTAAGCAAAAAATATGTACTTTTAGCAATCGATTACAATCCCACAATTGAATCTTTGGTTTCCCTTAAGCAATCTCCTACACTCTTAACTCACAATCACTAAAGGTAGCACTCTAAATCATGCTAACACCCATGACCAATAGCGGACCCAGGATTTTCGTTCAGGGGGTTTGAAAAATAAAAGTATAAACGTGTAAATAAGCCAACAAAATAAAATTTCAAGGAAGTAGTAGTATATAGTTTTAGTGGCGGACCCTTGATTTTTTTTGGGTTTAAAACCACACTTCTAGCATGTTTTATAAAATAAAAAAACTAAAAAAAACATGAAAAATGGAATTGAAAAATAAAATAAAATTGAAACTAAGAAAGAAAAAATGAAATGCTAACACAGGGATTTGAACCCTTGACGTGAACATTAATTTAAAGGGGACCATTCACTGGGCTATCAATTTCTCTTTGTTTTAAAGGGGGTTCAAAATATATATATCCACATAAATACATAAAATTTACCTTATATATACAGTGTAAGTTTTTGACGAGGGGGTTCGAATGACCCCCTGGAACCCACGTGGGTCCGCCCCTGCCCATGACACATCCTGACATAAAAAACAGGGGTCTACAACAAATCAAACCATCAAATATACAACTTTTGATCATCATGCAAGATATACAAGTTACCTCAAGTAAGCAATAAACTTTTAATTTTCTAACCTAAGAGACACAGTCTGACTCATAAAACTAAGCCCACTCACCTATTCTGGCAAATAAACTAATCATATTGCTTATCAATCATAAAACAAGTTTCCTCGGAAGAAGAAATAATCTACACACTCAAATCAAAGAATTAAATGTAAATTAAGGGCTTAATTAACATCAAAAATCATGTCACATGTGTGCATAAAGAATGAAATACTTTTTCATTATGTACATCTCTATTAATTAGATATGTTCAAATAAAATTTAATAAAACTTTAACGGATTTGTAATATCTGCTTGGAAACAGGTGAATAATAGGATAGTGACTTACACTTCTCTATATACTTACGCACTTTTTAGACTTTATAACCCATTATTCTCTTCTCTTTAATTTTTGTTTCTCCCAAACACACACACAAGTATATGTGGTTGTCAAGTAATAAAATGATAAAAAATAATGTCAAACCCACGCACTTGTAATTAACTGTCATCAAAATTAAATGAACACCAAATTCTTTAATAAAGTAATTTTCCAAGAGTGATTGTTGATTAACTAAACTACTGCAAGAATATAAAAATGGTAATTTAAATCAATAGTTTTACAAGAAAGAGTAGGCAAATCTTAAGCGTTGAATCGACGACAAGAGCATTTCACCGTTATCTAAGCAAAAAATTATTAAACTGGATTAAATATGTAAACAATATAATAAATTAAATATACTTCAATTCTTAAATGTTAATTTTATTGTTTCTTTCAGACTCAAATTGTTTGATCCTACCAAAACCAGAGATATCTCTCTAGAACTTTCTTTCACACAATATTTTGATCTCTAAAAATGAAATGGTTAATTCTTAAATACATTTATGAGTGCTGTGATTTTGATTATCAATTTGTTTGTTTAAAATAGATTCAAGAGGGTTTATTAAAAAAAATTGTGAATCAAACACAATTAATATAATTTATGTGTTTTAAAAGGCTCTACGTGATTTACTCTTATCTCACATTGAGAAAAAAAAAATTTGTTTAAGAGTTAATTGTGATTAAATGGTTATAACTAACTGCTGACTCAGCAGTGCTGAGCCATGTAATGTTGACTTGTAGCCAAGTGGGGGGCATTAAAGGGGTTTGGATATTTGATAAATGGGCCAGGTAATGCAGATCTCGTTGGGCTTCTCTACTCTTGACAGGATTGTGTATGCCACAACTCTACATGAACTGGTAGCGTTAAAAAACAGATTCTAGGGTTAAATATTGAGAGACCCAAAGTTGCGGGAAATAACTAGTGGTCCAATTGAAGCCACTATCCTGCATCTCATAGTTCTAATTAAGCGTGCCTATTGGGTCAAATCTAACATACAACCACCATTTGAAACTTCATGTGGTTTAATTCGATTTCTTTACAATTTTACATCAAGATAGCCCCTTATCCAATTTTACAAAGATTGGGCTTCTTTCAAAATACTTATTAGAGTTCCATAATATAGCTCCTTGAACAAAATGCCGGTGATGCCACCTATTTGGGTAAAGAAAATTGAACAACAAGTGTGGCTGACTCAACAACTATGATTTTGTGTAAGTTTAGCTTGAATCACCAATATTTGTAACTGTTCTTGTATGATTTTGCGATTGTGGTCCAATTATAATAGAGAAATAAGGATATTTTACTTCTGCCTAAGGTATGTTTGATTGTAGTGACCATTTGATAGTTTGTTTCATAACGAGCCTAATTTGTTTATCTGTGTAGCCAAGATCACATAGATATTAGATGTAGTTATTGTTGGAAAAATGATTATAGTATCTCAAAAGGAAGTGTTCATAAGATTTCCAATAGTTATGTGTCATAAATAAGTCCCGGATCACTTGTTTTAGATAGATTTACATGGGCGGCAATGATAATGTTCAAATTACTCAAAAAATAATTAAATGAGTAAGCGATCACTAGCAATATAAATACCCAACAATTGAGTCGGAGTTGAATCCCACAGGGGGTGATCTAAATCGAAGAATTCAATAAGGAAATTAAGATGCAAACTAATCTATTGTAGCTATTAGGAGAAATGGGTGGATGATTCCACCAAATTTCAAACAAGAGTTTGAAATCAATTATCACGATTCAACTAAAACATAATTTAAACAAGTAGAAGACAATCTAGGGGTGTGGGAGTCGGTGTCAACGTCAAATAAGGGAAGCAAGGGTTTGCTCAACAATGCTAGACAATCATGGATAGGCTGGGTAATCATAACAATACAAATCTTCTTTCGATCTCAACGAGTTATATCACAAAATCTCCTCTCAGTCTCATCCATGTGAAGATACAAATCAACCCAATACCTTAAGAAATCTCTCTTTCGAGAAGATTTGGCAATTAGAAATGAACTACAGTTTCTCTTTTGAGCAAACTACAATAATCAAATCCAATTTGCAAGTATTAAGCCATTTACTCACTCCAATTAAGCTCTTTTGAGCGTCAATCAAAGATCTAAGCTAATACTAAGTTTGCAATCTTAGCCCATAAATTGAACACATGCTAAATAGCTCAAATCCATAAATAACTAGCAAAAAAATTAGAGCAAGACACTAGACCCATTAAATTAGTTAACGCCCGACTCCATAATCACACCGCTAGAATTGGAGTCTTAGACAAACATCATAAAAATGAAACAAATTATACCAATTATGCTTTCAACCATTAAATTGTTGATAATCATCAATAATCTTCAACCCACTTTGAATTTAAACCTAAATTATCAAATACAAAATTGTTCAAACCCCCTAAATAAGAAGATATGAAAAAAGGTAAAGTCCCAACTTAGATATTCAAAAGTTTGTTTTCTAGTGATTCCACATTTTTTCTCTCTCTACTTTGGGCTATTTATAATTTCCTTAAAAATTAGTATGAAATTCCAGGCGCAACCTTATCGGCAACATTAGTCGGGCTCGCCTACTTGATCGTCGTCTTGTTATTCAGCTCGCCTTTTCTTGGCTTTAGGCTTCAAGTGTTTGAACCTCAGTTGACAAACTCGATTGAATCCGTCTTTCACGTTTGGCGAGTCACCGATGAACACCTTTTTTCGCCCATTTTAGTCTTGAGTTATTCCAACCTTTTGTCACTTTAGGCGAGGGGATTTTGACTTCGCCCAACCATTTTGCACTTTACTTCGCCGACCTGCCTTTAATATTTTTAGAAGTAGACACTGTCACTTCAGGTGAGGTCCAGTCACGTTGGGCGATTGCCAACTTTCTTAGGTGATCCTCAGCTGGGAGTTTTCACTCTTTTCAGCATTTTGGCCTGTTTTTGTATAGATTTATCCTTGCCTCGTCATTTATCTCTCATAGCTGTAAAACATGAAAATCTAATCAAATAAGGATATAAATAAGCATATAGGATGCGATTTGTTGAACTAAAAGGCCTCAAATGAGTCAAAATCTCAAACTCTTCAATCGACACTAGTAGAAAAAGTAGCAGATAGATCCCTCTAGTCAAGGATGGGCTGAAGGTTGAATTTATCAAATAATATGGTCATTATTGTGAATTTAATAGCAACTAGTGACCAATCAGGGTGTGCATTTTTTAAGGAAAGCCATAAAGGTGAGGACATGAGATTTTGGTCCCCGAGATGATGTTAAATTTCAAATCTGTGTCAATTTTTTTCACGACCATAAGATGAGGTCATGATAGAATACACCCTGAGAACCCCAAAATGGTGTGTAAGTTGAAAATAATAACACATACGAGACTTATATCCAATCAACCGCTACGAAGATCACCCTATCTAGGATCTGCGTCAAAAGGATAAAAAAAGTAGGGGATGAGTACAATCCACTTGTACTCAGTAGGTTAGATCGACTGAGCACAAGCAACTAATTAAACTAAGAAATAAACTATGAAATACTTCCACCTGTATGCAGAAAAGTCCCGCTCTAGCATTGGTGCCTCCAATATATATAATAACGACGCGAATAAAGTAATCACACAAGGGTATAGATAATACTCAAATCAACATAAAAGAAAGTTACACACAACACAACAAAATGACCAATGCGATGCAATGAGATGAGGAAATGATGTAGTGGAACTAAGGTCGTTGCATAACTTATCGTATACACCTTGCCAATCTTTAGCTTTTAGAGAAAGACCCATGAGGGACTTGTTACCCATATACCAATCTCAATATCTCATCAACTTGCTACCTAGCTCATGGTCAAGGATATAAGTAAGGTATCTCATTTTCTTTCTCAAAAACAGTGTTTCTCCACTTTTTCAAATTCCTTTGAACAATGATATGCTAAATGAGGACGAATGGATCACAACCATACGACACAAAGGCATAGTCCCTTCATTAAGGATTTTGAATAGCATAAAGTCCTCAAACTCATCAAGTCATGAAACACGTCCTCATATGGTAGGGATAGTAGAAAAATCCATTTGAAATCAGTCTTTACCACTTAGAAAAAATTTCTTTCATTTTAAGAATATTCAGGTGTCAACTCAAGCCCCTAACTCGAGCATTTCCATGTCAAATATAAAGATAGGCCACACAACCCCTCATTCGGGAAGTTACTTAAATATCAGAGGTTCTCAACAACAATTAACGATATCACACGAGCCTCCACACAAAAAAAACATCACAAATAGGCATCACACTGACTGAACAAGAAAATCATCATTTACTAACCTCTAAACTCATACTACAACTCATTTCACAGTCAACTTCCTAAGAAGGATTAATTACTCATCTCAGTCTAAATGAGGGATAGCCAAACCACCTTAAAGGATGAACTTCACTCGAACAACTCTATCAGAGCACTTACTCAACCACACAATTATAGAAATGATCCGTAACTATCAAGTATGAAAGGAGTTCATCAAAAGGAGCCCAATGATACCCATATTGATATGATTAGAAATCGGGGGTAAAATAGTCCAAAATCACTTCAAAAATCGAAAGAGTAAAATCAGTTTTTAGTTGAAAAACAAGTTCTACAAGCAAAGAGGAATTCATGGTTGAACAACCCATTAAAATCGACCATGAATTGAGTTCCAATTCATGAAAATACCAATTTTCAAACTTAGGGAAAACCCCTCAAAATCCACATTGAAATCATGATTTAAAGATGTTTTTAGAGTATAACGAATGAACAAATCGATAAGGAATTAATAAGGGAAGCTTACCCACATGAGTTCAATCAACCAAATCTCACAAGATCGCCTCTCTTAAGTTTCAATCGAGTGAAAATGGTGGAATGTGAAAAATGAATAGAAATCCTAAATTCACTACCAGATCTTAAAAATTGGGGTGCATAAACGTGGACCGGATGCCGCGAACGTATACCAGATGTCACGAATGCGGCCCATTGGCTGCCAAAGATTCACGAACGTAAGTACAATGGCATGGTCGCAGAGCACTGTTCATTGCAAATGCACCCCACCCCTTCGCGATCTTGGTGCATTAGACGTTGGCCCTCCACGAACGCACTAGGGGACCTGCAATGCGGTTCCCTTGCACGAGATAGCAGAAACAAGTGAAAGGCTATGATCAACTCTCCAACAAGACCCTCATAAATTATTCAGGCAGCTAAAAGTAAATTGGACATGCTACCATAATAAAATTGGCATTCTGGTTTCAATGGAATCGTCGAATTTCTAAAAAAAAAATTAAATGATGGATTTTCCATCCCGGACCTGTCTTAAGGCTTAAAATCCAACTTCTCATCCAAACGCTCAAAACTCAACCTAAGGCCTCAAAAACCTTACCAACCACCTAATAACTTGCTCAAACTTGACGTTCCAGATGAGATGGAACTGACAGAATTCCTATCCGATGCTCGTAATTCAAAATATTGACCAAAGTCAACCATACCAACACAATTCAACTCAAAAGGGACAAAATCACTCTTGATTACATCATGGACCACACTAACCATTCCTGAAACTCAAACTAAGCATAAAAATGCTACGGGGAAGAGAAAAATGGTCATTTCACAATTGAAAGCAAATTCACAAGAAATGGGACATTATGAGATCCACCACTAAAACATGTGTTCGTTCTCGAATGAAAAATAAAACAAGGTACCTAAATGGGTGAAAAATTGAGGGTATCTACGATGTATTTCGTACTCCACCTCCCATGTCGCCTCCTCAACAGGTTGGTGCCTCCACTGCACTTTACTTTAGTCAATATGCTTGCATCTCAACTTTCTAGTCTTCTTATCCAAGATAACAATCAACTCTTCCTCAAAGGCCAAATTTTGATCCAAAGAAACATAGTCCCATTGAATCACATGAGAATCATCATGACGATATTGCTTAAGCATAAAGACATGAAACACGGGGTGGACAATTGAAGGGCTCGGAGGCAAGGCCAACCTATAGGCCACCTCTCTGTACTTCTTCAAAATCTCAAAAGGTCTAATGAACCGCAGACTGAGCTTTCCTTTCTTTCCAAACCTCATCACACCCTTAGTGGGTGACACTTTAAGCAAAACCCGCTCACCAATAGAAAATGGCACATACCAAACACACCTATCTGCATAGCCCTTTTGCCTACTCTGTGCGGTCACAAGGTGCTGTTGAATCAACTTCACCCTAGCCATAGACTCCCTCAATAAATCAGTGCCCCAAGGTCATACTCTAAATGAATCGAACCATCCAAAAAGATATCTACATCTTCTACCATACAATGCCTTAAATGGTGCCATTTAAATGCTGGAATGATAGCTGTTGTTATAGGCAAACTCTACAAGAGGTAGGTATTGTTCCTAATGACCAACAAAGTCCATGACGCAAGCCCAAAGCATATCTTCAAGCATATGAATAGCTTGCTCATACTTACCATCGGATTGAGGATGGAAGATGGTACTCAACTCAAGCTTGGTACCTATTTGCTCCTGCATAGAACTCCAAAAATGAGAGGTGAACTCTGCACTTTTTTCAAACACAATAGAAATCTCCATTAAAACCGAATAATCTCCCGAATGTAGATCCTAGCCAACTGCTCCGCATTATAGTTAGTTTTCACCAAGATGAAATGAGTTGACTTGGTCAACTGGTCCACAATAACCTAAACAGAATCAAACTTACCCAAAGTCAAAGGTAATCCAGTCACAAAGTCCATAGTAATGCACTCCCACTTCCACTTAGGGATGGGCATTACTTGCATCGTACCACCCAGTCATTGATGCTCATACTTCACTTGTTGGCAATTCAAATACTTGTCTACAAAATCTACAATGTCTCTCCTCATGTCGCACCACCAATAGTGTTGCTTCAAATCATGATACATTTTGACTGCCCCCGATGAATAGCATATTTAGAACGATGAGCCTCCTCCAATATAATATTCACCCAACCACCAAATTTAGGAACACAAATGCGGCCACAAATCCTCAAAACTCCCTCGGGATCAAGAGACGCCGACTTAGCTTCTCCTTTCAACACTTTGTCCTAAATCGCTCTCAACTTGTATTCCTTAAACTAGTGGGCACAAATCTGATCCATCAATGTAGACCTAGCCTCAACAAATGCTAAAACACAGTGAGGTGCAAAAATATCAAGTTAAACCATTTGTCTAGCCAATGGCTGAACCTCTAAAGCCAAAGGTCTCTGCTCCGCCTTAAGAAAGGCTAAGCTACCAACACTAGGTGTCTTCTGACCAAAAACATCTATACCACATTTGCATTGCCTGATTGATAAAAAATGGTGATGTCATAGTTCTTCAACAATTCCAGTCATCTATACAGCCTCGTGTTTAGATTTGGCTGATAAAAGAAATATTTAAGGCTATGAGAATCGCTAAAGACTTCACAATGCACACCATAGAGGTAATGTCTCCGTAACTTTAAGATGAAGACCACTACCGCTAACTCTAAATCATGAGTAGGGTAGTTCTTCTCATGCACGTTCAGCTGTTGAGAATCATAGGCTATGACTCTCCCCTTTTTCATTAATACACCACCTAGACCAACTCCCGAAGCATCAAACAATACCATAAATGCCACACCCTCCTCGGATAATGCTTAGATAGGTGATGTCAATAACTTCTTGAGCTCTTGAAAACTCTCCTCACACTTATCGGTCCACAAAAATACCACAGTTTTCTGAGTCACTTAGCCCACGGAGTTGTGATTGAAGAGAAACTCCAAAAAAACCGATAATAATAACCCTCTAACCCTATGAAAATCTTAATCTTGGTAGGGGAAGTAGGTCTCGCCTAATCACAAAATGCCATAACCTTGGCCTGATCACCCATAATACCTTCCTTGGTCACCACATGACCCAAGAAAGCCACAGACTCAAGCCAAAACTCACACTTGGAAATTTTTTCATATAACTTATCCTCTCTCAAACTCTGAAGTATGATCCTTAAGAGATACACATGATTACCCTAATCATTGGAATAAACGAAGATATCATCAATAAACACAATCATGAAAGAGTCCAAATAAGGTCAAAATACCCAATTCCTCAACTCTATAAAAGCGGTCGGTGAATTAGTCAATCCAAATGACATTACCACAAACTCATAACTGCCATAACGATTCTTGAAAGAAGTCTTCGGGATATCATAATCCCGAACTCTCAGTTGATGGTAGCCCAACCTCAAGTCAATCTTGGAGAACACTAACGCACTTGAAGGTGATTTAACAATTCATCGATGTGGGGAAGAGGATAATTATTCTTGACTGTACCCTTGTTCAACTACTTATAATTGATACACATCCTCATACTACCATCTTTATTCTTCACAAATAAGACCAGTGCCCCCTATGGTGATACACTAGGCCGAATAAACCCTTATGCAATAAGTCCTCCTATTGAGCCTTCAATTCCTCTAGTTCCACCAGAGCTATCTGGTAAGGAGAGATGGAAATGGGCCTGGTGCCCGGCTCCAAGTCAATATAAAAATTAATATCACGATCTTGAGGAACACTTGGCAAGTTGGTGGGAAACACATCCATGAATTCTCTCACCACTCTCATGGTCTCCAAATGAGATGGGTCTTTGGTAAGATCATGTATACGGGCCAAATAAGATAAGCATTCCTTCTCCATCATACGACGGGAAAAAAGGAAAGATATCACTCCCTTTGAATACAAACTCGGCGTACCCTTCCACACCAATTGAGGTAAACCAGGGTAAGCTAAAGTCACATTCTTTGCACAAAAAATCTAAGATCGCATGATAGGGGGATAACTAATCTATACCCAATATAACATAAAAATCAAGCATATCAAGTAAAATCAGGTCTGTCTGAGTCTCACTATAAAAAAATTTCACTACACAACCCTAGTACACTTGATCCACCACTAAGGAATCACCTACTAGATAGAGACACTAATAGGCATAACAAGGGACTCACACACATGATCAATAACCATAACAAAATAAGTAGACATATAAGAATAGGTCGATTTAGTATCAAATAATATTACATCACAACGATCACAGAGTGGGACAATACCTGTGATAAATGCATTTGATGCCTACGCCTCAGACCTACCTAGTATATTATAGAACTGCTTGTGGTAACCACTAGTCTGAGAAACAACACGAGCACTACCTAGAGCTCCCTAAGATCCACCCTTGGTACCACCTTTAGAACTCTGTGAAGTACCTTGTGCCATTGTAGGTGGCATAGAATGAGTAGCCTATGATCCTGACCGGATAGTAGAAGAAGAACGTTTGGGGAAATCCTTTGCCTTGTGCCCAACCTCCTCACAAACAAAACAACCACGTGCACCTGAACCTTGCTAAGAGTAACAAGAAAAGTCTACACACCCTCCCAGACTTGAAGATCCACTATGCGTACCCTGACCGGTCTTACTAGGTCTTCTACTAACACTATCTCTAGCCTGAATAACCACATGCACTGATCTAGCTTGATAGCCCTAAGGTTCAAACACATGAAGCCTAAATCAAATGAGAGGGTGAGCTGAAAAAAAAATGATCTACCGAATCATAAGAGTGAGCTCGACTAACAGTACTGAGTGCACCATGTATGGAATTCCAGACTAATTTTTGGGTAAACTATAAATAACCCAAAAGAGAGAGAGAAAGAATGTATCAGAAATCAAAGAAATAAATCTTTTCCATTATTCATTGTTAAACTACTGCACTTTTTGGATATTTAGAAATAAACTCTCTACTTAGTTTTTGAGTTTTCAAACACTCTTGTAATTGACAATTAAGGATTGGAAATTGAAGTAGGTGTTGAAGATTATTTCTTATATCAACACATTAATGGTTGAAAACATCATTGGTATAATTTCTTTCCCTTTTATGATGCTTGGATAAAACCCCAAATCTATGGGTGTGATTATGTGGTTGGGTGTTGATTTAATTTAGTGGGTCTTGTGTTCTTCTCTGTTTTATTGTTTTTTCATCCATGAATTTGAGTTATTTAGCATGTGGTTAATTTATGGGTTAATGTTGCAAACTTAATCCTAGTCTAGATCTTCTATTGATGCTCAAAAGAGATCAATTGAAGTGGGTAAATAGCTTGATGCATGCAATTTAAGTTTGATTTCTATAGTTTACTCGAAAGAAAAATTGTGGCTCAATTTTAGTTGCCAAACCTGCTCGAAAGAGAGATTTTAATAAGGTATTGGGTTGATTTGTGATTCACATAGATGAGAATGAAAAAGGAGATTCTATGATATGATACTTTGAGATCAAAAAATGATTTTTTTCATTGAAGATTACACAACTTATCCATGTTTGTCTAGAATTATTGATTGGGAATTTGTACCCCTATTTGACATCAATACCAATTGCCACACCCCTAGATTGTCTCTTGTTTGAATCAGTATTTTTAGTTTAATTGTGATAAGTGATACCCAAACCCTTTTAGTAAATTTGGTGGAATCATCCACCCACTTGTTCTAATTACAATAATGAGTTGGTATGCATTCTTAGTTTCTTAATTGAATTCATTACATTATATCACTCCTTGTGGGATTGGACCTCAACTCTTTTGTTGGGTAATTTTATTGCTAATGATTGCTTACTCTTATCATTATTTTTGAGAGTAACTTGAGCGTTATTAGTACATCGACGGATACCAAAAGTAGAGTCACTATCTACTAGACAATAACCTAACGATCAACTCTTGAAGCATCAAAGCGTTGTCGGGAACCAAAGGAGGCCGAGCTGGTCCCCCATCCTTAGTCTACTGCTCAATAACATCATCATGCTCATATATGGGCTCAGGTAATGTGTCACGACCCAATTTCTCTAGTCATAATGGCACCTACTATACCCTATCAGTAGGTAAGCTAACCCGTAACCCAGAACATCAAGTAATGAGCGTAAGGGCAAAAACAAGCGAAAACAATAATCTAAACAAGGACAACAAAGGGGAAGCAAACCAAAATAAATATATTCAGAAATCCATCCTAGAACCTGGAAGTTATTAGTACAGAGCTATCTAATAAAGAGTACAAGTCATAAAAGTAGACCACAACAATGCGTGTCTCAAAGGCAACAAGACTAGCTAAAACAAAAGAAGGAGACAAGACAAACTCAAAACGCCAAGTGCTCACCCTAGTCTCTGAATCACAACTGCAAAAGAAGGCTGAAGCTAATCACTGCTGGTAACTGGTACTGCGACCTGCATCACGAAATAGATGCAAAGTGTAGCATGAATACAAAAACAAAAGGTACTCAGTAGGCATTAAAGGTCGACTAAGCAAAAAGGGTAAAAACAATAAGAAATAATAGAATCTAGACACAGAAAGGTCAGAGCGGATATGGAAAGAAAGCACACGAGCATACCATAAATAAACTAAGTACAACTAAACTAATCCTAAATGACCTCCATAAGCCCAGAAGGTACACTTGTGCGCAAGTTTAAATAAAACCTGAACGAACCCCCATAAGCCCGATAGGTACACAAAATAACTAGGTGTATTGAGAAAGAAGAAAATTGGGCTCCCAGCCCAAAGTAACCAAGATAATCCATCAAACTCCACCCAGCCAGTAGTGCACTCCCAGCCTAACTAGAAAGAGTGACCCCAGGGGGAACCCAACCATATAGTCCACTCCCAGCCCAGCTAGAAAGAGGGACTCGGGGGTGAGGTGGATATCGCGAGTCATCCTACCATGCAATTAGCTCCCAGCGCAGCTAAAAAGAGCAACCCGGGGTTATGGTATCTCCAATAGAATCCAATCCAGCAATAGCCATCGTGGAACGCCGTCCACTCTAAGAAATAACAAAAAAGGCTCCAAGCCTATACTATATCAATCCCACGCCTGTAGTGATGCACTGAATCTTCGAGAACACGTCGGAACCGCAGAATTAGAGGGAGAAGATACAAAAGTGTAGCAAGCAGCTATAGCGCCTAATCTATGGCTCAAACTATCAGACTCAAGTCTGCTACTCCAGTCTACAAGGAGCTAAGTCATCCGAACGACGTCGATAGAGAGTCAAGGCTATCTAGCCCATATGGGTAATAAGTCTAAGGCAATGCTAGCCTAACCTAGACTAAGGAAATGATGCTTACGATTAAGGATGAAAAAACATACAACATATAGCATACAAACATACAATATCATTTAGCATATAAACATGCAACTCTACTAAACTGGTTAACATGGTACTACACCCGAAATATGGCCAATCGATCCTAACATAAGGAATCTAATCAAAGTAGTGTAGGAATCTGGTACCCACCCCCAATACACTCCAATCGACATGCTTTTACACAATTAAGCTCAATCTAATAGAAAAGAGGTCGTAGCCTACCTTAAGGCCGACCGTGCGCACTCCAAATCACTTTGCCAGAGTTTTTCCTTCCCGAACGACCTTTGAACGCTGCCACTCTATCAAATATAGGATCACAACATTAGTACGGTCATTTAGACACCAAAATCATAACAAACGGAGATGGGTCAATTTGGAGTCAAAATGGGAATCGTGGGACCCGCACCGAACTGTCCGGATTTAACTCTGCCAAGAGACCCAAAATAGTACTCCAAACTTGTATTCTGAAATGGAATACAATTCGAAGCTCAAAACGCAGCAAAACCCAACATGCAAGAAAATAACATTTTAATCGACTTAAAGAAAACATACAACAGTCTAAACTAGGAATTTACAAGAATCGAATGGTGACCAACACTCCTTGAACACTTTACGACGTAGCCATGATAATTCCCAATAAGTGGGACTTTGAATCACTCAACACCGAGCTAAAATGACTGGGATATCACCAATTAAAGATAGCCAAAAGTAAGAACTCAAAAAAGGTTACAACAGTCAGGTTTATCCCAAAATTTACCTCGAATGATGCACAGCCGACAACTTCCGAACACTCTACAGTGAAGCCACCAAAAAGATGAAGCTCCCGCACTTCAAATTGCCTTATTTGGCTGAGAAATAAAGGAGTTAGGACGTTTTAATGTTTTGAAAAAGCTGCTGGTTTTTTGCATTAAATAAACCAGATTTCAGCATATTTTTATAAAACTAAAAACTCCGACGGGGAGCTTCGAACTCGTTTGGAACCCCGTGCACGCAAATGAGATATGCAAACATACGAAATTCAATATTCCAAACTCAATGGCGCAGTTAAAATTTCCATACGAGGTCATATTGACCAAAAGTGGGTCCCACACCTAACCGCCATTTTAATTCAAAAACCACAAAGGGGCTCGAAAAAAGCTCCGAATCCTCAGGACACGAACGAAGGTATCTAGACAAAACTTGACATTCCGGAGCTAACCGCGCTAATGGAATTGTCATCTAAGCTCCTTTACTCAGAATGTTGATAAAGTCAAACTTAGGCTTAAACTTTAAAGTTAAAACGCCTAATTGCACCGACTCACACTGAAAACCTCGGGGAGCCAAGCCGACCATGCTAATAGATTAAAATGAACCTTTTGGAGCTGATAGAATCGTCATAATTGGATTCAGATGTCATCTTCTTGAACTTTTGATCGAAAATGATCGTTCAAGGTTCATAAGCTTCAATAATACTAAAACTCGCACAATAACTAAGAGAGCGACCAAGTGACCGAACTGTCAGTACCAGCAAGTCATAAATGACTTGGGGTTGCTACAGGAACACTCTAAACGACACAAAAAAGAGCAAACCATAGAAATTACCTGGAGGGTCATTACAATATCCACTACTAAAAAGGACTTTCGTCAGTGAAAGTAAAGGTCAAGAAGTACCTGATGGCTCAAAAAAGTCGGGACACTGCTCTCGCATCTCCTGCTCGGTCTCCCAAGTAGTCTCCTCAATTGGACGATGCCTCCAACAGACCTTAACAATAGGAATGACTCTCGAGTGCAATATCTTCACATCTCTGGCTATAATGGCAACTGGCTCCTCTACCAATGACAAATGGTCATCCAACTAAACTGCATCATACTGGAGCACATGGGACTCATCAGGAACATACCAGCGCAACATCGAGAAATGGAAAATCGGGTGGATGGCTGAAAATGATGGAGGTAGGGCTAACTCATAAGCAACCTCCCCTATTGTCCAGAGTATCTCAAAAGGCCCAATGTACCTGGGGCTAAGCATGCCCCGCCTCCCAAACCTCATCACCCCCTTGGGCGACACACAGAGGAATACTTGATCAGCAACAGAGAATCTCAAAGGTCGATGCCTCCGATCCGCATAACTCTGGTGCCTACTTTGAGCCATCATGAGTCTATCCTGAATCATTCTCACCTGGTCCAAAGCCTCCTGAATCAAATTCGTACCCCGCAGCCTAGGCTATGTAGACTCAAACCAACCCACTGGAGATCGACAATGCCTACCATAGAAGGCCTCGAACGGGGCTATCTGAATCCTGGATTGGTAGCTATTGCTATAAGCAAACTCCGTCAAAGGCAAAAACTGGTCCCAATGACCACCAAACTCCAAAACATAAGCCCGCAACATGTCCTCAAGGACCTGAATAGTACGCTCCGACTGACCGTCAGTCTGCGAGTGGAAAGCTGTGCTAAGGTCAACCCGGGTTCCCAACTCATCCTGAAAGGTCCTCTTAAAGCTAGACTTGAACTGAGAACCCCGATTTGATATAATAGAAACTAGCACCCTATGAAGTCGAACTACCTCCTGAATGTAGATACGAGCCAACCTCTCGGCGCTAAATGAACACTGAACATGAAGGAAATGTGCTGACTTGGTCAGTCAATCAACGATGACCCAAATGCTATCAACACCTCTAGAAGTCCGCAGTAGGCTAGCTACAAAATCCATAGTAATGTGATCCCACTTACACTACGGAATGGGTTATCTTTGAAAGTCACCACCAGGCCTTAAATGCTCGGCATTTACTTGCTGGCAGAATAAGCAACGGGAAACAAAGTCAGAAATATCTCTCCTCATGCCGCTCCACCAGCAATGCTGCCTCAAATCATGATACATCTTTGCTGTGCCCGGATGGATAGAGTATCTAGACTCATGGGCCTCATAAAGTATCAACTATATCAAATCCCCAACTCTTGGAACACAGATGCGGTCGACGAATCTCAACTCTCCATCAGGATCTAAGTTAGTCTAGCCACCATCACCCGCTAATACTCGATCTCTAAGGGCCACCAAGGTCTGATCCTCAAACTGACAATCACAGATCCTATCAAGCAAAGTAGATTGAACTCCCATATAGGCCAAGACGCGTCTAGAATTTGAGATATCCAACCGAACCATGCTATTGGCTAAGAACTAAATGTCCAAAGCCAAAGGTCGCTCCTCAACAATTAAGAAGGCTAGGCTACCCATACTCACCACCTTTCGGCTCAAGGTGTCTGCTACCACATTTGCCTTGCCTGGATGATAGAGAATAGAGAGGTCGTAGTCCTTCAGGAACTCAATCCAATGACGCTGCCTCAAATTAAGGTTCCTCTGGCTCATGATGTACTGAAGACTCTTGTGATCGGTATAGATCTCACATCGAACTCATACAAGTAGTGCCTCCAAATCATAAGCGCGGAAACTACCGTCGTCAACTCCAAGTCATGGGTAGGGTAGTTGCACTCATGGATCTTAAGTTGCCTTGATGCATAAACAATAACCAGGCCTTGCTGCATCAATACACAACCCAAACCAACATCGGATGCATCACAATAAACCGTGAAGCCCTCGCCCTCAACTGGAAGAGTCAATATATGAGCGGTGGTCAATAACTCCTTGAGCCTAAAAAAGCTCACCTCACACTTCTCTGAACAAACAAAGGGAACATCAACACGAGTCAACCGGGTCAGAGGTGCTGCCAAGGTAGAGAAACCCTCCTCAAATCGGCTGTAGTAGCCTGCTAGTCCGACGAAGCTCCGAATCTTAGTAACTGAGGTGGGCCTAGCCCAATCACGAATAGCTTCAATCTTCATAGTATCTACCATAATGCCCTCCTTAGACACAACGTTCCCTAAGAACACGCTACAGAGTCTAACCAAAACTGGCACTTTGAGAACTTGGCATAAAGTTGTTGATCTCTCAAAGTCTGGAGCACAATTCTCAAATGCTACTCATGATCACCCCTACTCCGCGAGTATATCAAAATGTCATCAATGAAGACTATGACAAAGGAATGAAGATATGGCCTGAACACGCGCGTCATCAAGTCCATAAAGGCGGAAGGGGCAATAGTCAACCCAAAGGACATCACCAAGAACTCATAATGGCCATAACGGGTCCTAAATACAGTCTTAGGAATGTCTGCTACCCTAATCCTTAATTGGTGGTAACCGGACCTCAAATCAATCTTAGAGAACACTGAAGCTCCCTGTAGCTGGTCAAATAGGTCATCAATCCTAGGCAGAGGATATGATTCTTCACTGTCACCTTATTCAATTGCCTATAGTCAATGCACAAGCTCATTGTATCATCCTTCTTCTTTATAAAAAGAATGGGAGCGCCCTAAGGTGATGCTCTATAAATCCTTTACTTAAGAGATCCTGAAGTTGAACACTAAGCTCTTTGAGCTCTGCAGGTGCCATCCGATATAACGGAATAGAAATAGGCCGAGTATAGGCTCAAGCTCAATTGGAAAATCAATATCACGCTCTCGGGGTAGGCCATGTAGGTCGGTAGGAAACATATCTAAGAAGTCACGAACAACAGGAACTGACTCAATCGAAGGGACCTCCCAACTCACATCACACACATAGGCCAAATATGATAAGCATCCGCTAGCCAATAGTCTCCTAGCCCAAATAAAAGAGATAACCCCAACTGGTGTGCTACTATGAGATCCCCGCCACACCACCGGAGGAATACCAGGAATTGTTAAGGTAACGGTCTTAGAGAAGCAATCTAAAATAGCGCGACAAGGGGATAACCAGTCTATGCCCAGAATCACATCAAAATCAACCATGTCAAACAATATAAGGTCAGCCCGGGTATCACGCCCCTGGATAGTAACTAAGAAAGATCAAAATACCTGATCTACTAGTAAAGACTCACCCACAGGGGTCGACACACGCAAATGCGCTACCATAGGATCAGAAATGATACTCAAGAGAGAGGCATAGTAAATAGAAACATACAAAAAAGTAGAGCCCGGATCAAATAAAGCCAAGGTGGGCTGCTGGCATAAAAGAATCATACATGTGATCACATCGTCTGATGACTCAGCCTCCACCCTCGTTGGAGCTGCATAGAAATGGCTATGTCCACCTCTACCCCCGACCAACAAACCTACCACTTGACCTGCCTCTCTGGGACCACCCCGTATACCCTGATGACCACCTCTACGGTCCTAAACCTGACCACGGCCTCTAACTGGAGGCGTTGGTAAAGCTGGGGGAGCTGCCTGAGGAGTGGGATCAATTTGACTATGTTAATGGTACTCCCTGGCCCAATGACGAATCTCACCACACTCATAGCAACCCTGCCAAGGGCAACTCCCAGAATAATGACCACCATGGCCTAAAGAACCCGACTGAAACACCTCATGACCTTGACTCGAACTGGCGTCGCTCCGACCACCATCTGATGCCTGAAGAGAGGCCTAGGTAGGCCGGCTAGACTGACCCTGTCGAAACCGTCGTCCGGTCTTGTTATGATAATCCCTAGACCTGGGGCTGGAATCATTGTAGCTGCCCTCATGCCTAGCCCTCTTCTCGCTACCCCCTAGGACCTCACGATGAAGATGCTCTATAGTACTGGCATGGTCAACCACGTCTAAAAAGGATCGACCCGTAGAAACCAAAGATTGAATCTCAAGCCAAAGTTGTAATCTCAACCCACTGACAAATCATCTAACCCTCTTCTCCTCTGTAGGTAATATCATCTCTGCATGATGGGAAAACTCGTGGAACCTAGTCTCGTACTCTGCCACTGACATGAAGCCCTGCTCCAACCTACAGAACTGATCCCTGAGGCAGTCTCTTACACTACGAGGAATAAACATAGCCAAGAAGGCCTCAGAAAACTCATCCCATGACACCGGTAGAGATCCAACTGGCATGGTCTGCATGAACGTGCGCCACCACTGCCTCGCAGGCCTATTTAGCTGGCAAGCGATGAAGCCGACCCCTCTAGACTCCACTAGACCCAAAGTGCTAAGCCTCTCATGGCAAATAGTAAGAAACTCGTGGGCATCCTTACCCACAGCCCCAAAAAACCTCGGTAGTGTCAACTTGAGAAACACACCAAACATCTTCTAGTCCTTGAGCGGCATAGGTCTATCCGCTGCCAAGGGATGTACTCCCTCAGGTGGTACCTGGACCTGAGGTACCCTCACTGTAGGCTGATCATGCGGTACTGATGCTGGTGTTGCTGGGGCGGGTAGCTGCTGAGTACCCACAAGCACACCCAAGAGTTGTGCAATAGCGACCTAGAGTTCTGGTCTCAGAACTGGTCCGGGTGGCGGCTGGCCTGGTCTCGACCCCACAGATGGAGCTAGTATATGAGCTGCTGGAGGGTTTGCTACTGGCTCTGGATCCTTCTCTCTCTCAGGTTGGTGTTAAGGCCCTGCCTAGACCTCGGGGTCAGCGTTTACCCCAAGCTGGGACTCTGTCTGTAGGCCTGGGTGCATCACCCCCGGCCCCGTTACCTCGCAAGCATACCACCCTGCGAAGGAGTGAAACAAGAGAGATTTCAAGGAACCAATAAGACACATGCTGCACGAAAGTGAAACAAAAAAGGAAATCTTCCTAAAGACATTCTGTAGCCTCCTAAAGATAAGTTACTGACGTCTCCGCATCGATCTACATGACTCTACTAGACGTTAGCTTTATAAAAGTTAGACCGATGAACCTGGGGATCTGATACCAGCTTGTCACGACTCGATTTCTTGAGTCATGATGACACCTACTATACCCTACCAGTAGGTAAGCCAACCTGTAACCTAGAACATCAAGTAATGAGCATAAGGGTAGAAACTAGCGAAAACAATAATCTAAACAAGGACAACAAGGCGGAAGCAAACCAAAATAAATATATACAGAAATCACTCCTAGAACCGAGAAGTCACTAGTACAGAGATATCTAATAAAGAGTACTAGTCCCAAAAGTGGACCACAACAAAACGTGTCTCAAAGGAAACAAGACTGGCTAAAACAAAGGGAGACAAGACAAACCCAAAATGCCAAGTGCTCACTCTCGTCTCTGAATCACAGCGGCAAAAGAAGGCTGAAGCTAATCACCATTGGTAACTGGTACTGCCACCTGCATCACGAAATAGATGCAAAGTGTAGCATGAGTACCAAAACAAAAGGTACTCAGCAGGCATCAAAGGTCGACTAAGCAAAAAAGGTAAAAACAACAAGAAAGGATATAATCTAGACACAGAGAGGTCAAAGTGGATATGGAAAGAAAGAACACGAGCATATAAAAAATAAACTAAGTGCAACTAAACTAAACCTAACTGGACCCCCATAAGCCCTGAAGGTACACTCGTGCACAAGTTTAAATAAAACATGAACGAACCCCCATAAGCCCGACAGGTACACAAAATAGCTAAGTCTATTGCAAAAAGAAGAAAATCGGGCTCCTAGCCCAAAGTAACCAAGATAATCCATCAGACTCCACCTAGCCAGCAGTGCACTCACAGCCAAGCTAGAAAGAGTGACCCCAGAGGGAACCCAACCATACAGTCCACTCCTAGCCCAGCTAGAAAGATGGACCCGGGGGTGTGGTAGATATCACGAGTGATCCTACCATGCAGTTAGCTCCCAGCCTAGCTAGAAAAAATGACCTGGGGACACCCAGTCAACAACACACTCCCATCCCAGCTAGAAAGAGAGGCCGGGAGTGAACACCAAAATCATCGAGTCTACCCAGCCAACGATAGGCTCCCAACCCAGCTAGAAAGAACGACCCCAGGGGTGATGGTATCTCCAATAGGATCCAATTTAGCAACAACCATCGTGGAATGCCGTTCACTCTAAGGAATCACAGAAAAGGCTCCAAGCCTATACTATCTCAATCCCACGCCTTTAGTGATGTACTGAACCTTTGAGAATTGCATTAGAACCTCAGCATTAGAGGGAGAAGATACAAAAGTGCAGCAAGTAGCGATTGAGCCTAATCTAAGGCTCAAACTGTTAGACTCAAGTCTGCTACTCCAGTCTACAAGGAGCTAAGTCATCCGAACGACGTCGGCAGAAGGTTAAGGCTATGCTAGCCTAACCTAAACTAAGGACATCATATTTACGGTTAAGGATGAACAAACATAAAACACATAGCATACAAGCATACAATATCATTTAGCACATAAGCATGCAACTCTACTAAACCGGTTAACATGGTACTACACCTGAAATATGGCCAATCCATCCTAACATAAGGTATCTAATCAAAGTAAAGTAGGAAACTGGTACCCACCCCTAATTCACTCCAATCGACATGCTTTTACACAATTAAGCTCAATCTAATAGAAAGGAAGCCATAGCCTACCTTAAGGAAAACCGTGCACACTCCAAATCACTTTGCTGGAGTTTTTCCTTCCTGAACGACCTTTGAACGCCGTCACTCTATCAAATATAGGATCACAATGTTAGTACGGTCATTTAGACACCAAAATCACAACAAACGAAGATGGGTCAATTTTGGAGTCAAAACGAGAATCGTGGGACCCGCACCAAATTGTCCTGATTTAATTCTTCCAAGAGACCTAAAACAGTACCCCGAACTTGTGTTCTGAAATGGAGCACAATTCAGAGCTCAAAACGCAGCAAAACCCAACATGCAAGAAAACCAAAGTTTAATCAACTTAAAAGAAAACATGCAGCAGTCTAAACTCGGATTTACAAGAATCGAATGGTGCCCAATAGTCCTTGAACACTCTATGACGTAGCCATAATAATTCCCAACACGTGGGACTTAGAATCACTCAAAACCGAGCCAAAATGAGTGAGATATCACCAATTTAAGAAAGCCAAAAGTAAGAACTCGTAAAAGGTTACAACAGTCAGGTTTATTGCAAAATTTACCTCGAACGACGCACACCCGACAACTTCTGAACACTCTACAGTGAAGCCACCAAAAAAATGAAGCTCCCGCACTTCGAATTGCATACCTTGGTATTCCGTGCAAAACATTAACAAGAGGCAAATGAATGTGAACTTATTTAAGAAGAAAAAGAAACTTATCGAAGCCTTCATCCTCGCTCTGGTTCTTAAACGTTTGAGTAAATAAGGGAGATGGTTTCACTTTCGTTGGCATTGTTTCCTCATGTGTACCCAATCCACTCTCACTACTCATATTTTCCCATTTGAGGTTTCATTGTTTCTCTTCTTCGTAGAAAATTCCTCCAATTGCAACCCACTGTGGGTACCCACATTCACCTGCCTCGGATTAGGATCTGTATTACGCGGCAATTCCCCTTGAGGGCGTTAGTGTTTGGCACTAGCGAATTGCCTAAACTATTTTTCTTGATTTTGTGTTTCCAAATGATTGTTTCTCAAATCAGTAACTATCTTATCCATGTTCACATTCTCTCTATCTTACCCAACCATGATTTTCTTCAACATCTCCTCAATACTCATGTTACCTTGCTAGCAATTTTGATGATCTATTTGACCCTGCTGTTGATAATTTTTCCCATTACCTTGGGTCGATATTGATTTTTGCCTTCTGCTTGATTTTGTTTTCCTCCCCATGAGAAATTTGGATGGTTCTTCCAACAAGGATTATACGAGTTTCCCTAGTTTTAGTGGCCCCTCCCCACTCTGCATTACCTAAAAAATTAAAGGCACCTGGGTTCGCTCCACAACACTCTGTAGTATGTTCACCACTTCCACATATTTTGCACCATATTTGTGACTGTTGTACCACATTCACCTGGACATGCTATTGTCCTAGTGACATATTGCTGATATGGGTGTTCTTCGTGTTTTGCATTGCAACAATTTGTGCATTTAAAGTTATAATAGCATCTATTTCCAACATTCTGGCAGTCTTTTGTACCATAGATTTTATGCTTCCTCCATTCCACTCAAGATTTCCCTATGAGATTCTATTCAACAAAGTGAACACTTCATCATAAGTCTTCTCCAAATATTTTCCTCCTACAACCAAATCAAGCATTTTTTTTGTGTTTGGTTCCAAACCCGCAATGAATGAGTGCACCAAAACTTTATATGCTTAATGAAGGTGTGGATAACTTAATAATTGTGATATATATGCATCTATTTCGTGCCTAAGACTGGGAACCGGACCCGATTGTACCGGTACCGTTCTGATACCATTCTGGTACCATTCCGGTATTATTCGGGACGGAATGGGATACAATGAATCGGTACGCGGAATGGAACAGTATCATGATTTGGAACTGGTATACCGGTACCGATTCATCACTGTTCCGTTCCGATCCGGGTCTGGTAAATCATTTTTAATTAAAATTAAAAATAGTATTTGTTTCATTTTTTATACTTTTATTAGCATTTCTTTTTTGATTGTTTAATTTTTTAAAATTATAAACTTAAGTTATTTAAACTACAAGTTATAAGTATAACTTAATAACTTAACAACTTATAAACTTCAAAAGATTCAAATCTTGAAAACTTATAGCATAAGCTCAAAACTTTTTAAAAAAACTTTATTAAACCTAACTTAACAAACTTATATAAGTAAAAAATTAAAAAGAAATATCTTTAAAATAAACTTAAGTAAAATTACATTATAAATTTTTAAACTTAAATACTAAAAACTATTAATCTTAGAAAAATAAAAAAAACATATATTTTAATAATTCAAAATAACTCCAAAAAAAATTATTGTTTGAAATAGCTATATGTGTTGTCCCATTTATCCCATCCCGTTCCATTCTGGTCTGTCCCAGTTCTATCCCGATATATCGTGGGACGGGACAGAACTGAACCTCCATCCCGATAATTTTTATTAGATTCATTTCGGTACCGATCAACAACTTAGTAAAACCATCCTATTTCGGTTAGGTACCGAATCATTCTGGTCCTGTGGTCCCATTCCGATCCGGTGCCTAACCTTACCCGTGCCTGGTACAAATTCTGCCCTGCTTTCATCTTAAAACTCAGTGTCTTCCTCCAATGCTAGGTTGATTTTCATTATGGAAAGAATCGTATCAATTTTTTTAAGCAAGATCATCCAATGAAGTAATAGAGTTCGCTGGCTCTGATTTCAACAATCTTCTTTCTTCCCCTAATAAAGAGAAGGGGAAGAAGGTGAGTCTCACATAATCAAAGGATACTTTAGTTGGAGTGTACATGTCATTAATTTTAAGGAAGTTCTGGATGTGCACTTGTGGGTCCTCATGAGGTAGATCAGTAAACCGTCCATTACTGTGCAACATTTTCACCATATTTTGTTTCAATTCAAACCTACCACCCGCAGGTGGTGGTTCCTGAATACTCGAAGCGACATTAGTTGTGCATGGGATTGCCACATAATAGACATTCATCTCTTCCATTGTTACAGATGCGACCGGTTCTCCCTCAACTAAAAGGGTTATTGGTTCGCTCCTAACTAGAGGGACATGGTATGTTAGTAGTTCTTGCCTTCTTTGGTAGTGAACAAATCTTTCCGGTTCAGCGAGTGGCTCTACAAGCTCTTTTTGTCTTTCCAGCTTGACGAGATTATGATTCAATGATCTTATTTGGTGTTTGGACTCATACTTGTTGTTGTTTAGGTGTGTGTTTGTGTAGGGGTGATAAGGTAGAAGCTTAGTTACTATGGTTATTCCGATTAAGATGAGACTCCATTAGATAATGCATATTCATTCTCTTTGGGTACTTAGTACTTTTATATTACAGAGCTCATGTCATATTTTATAGACTAAATATTCGAAGCTCCATGGCTATATACCCAACTCAAAAAAAAAGTTTCTCCAAAATTTCCTAATCAGGGCAAACACTTCGAAATGAAAAATGTCAAAATAGGAAAAAAGATGGATATTATTTGAATTCGTAAAGCTAAATAATAAATAGACTTCTATGAATGTCAAAAATATGGTAGGCTTACACTTTAGTTTAACTTCTGCTCTTATTTGTATATTCAACAAATTATAGACTATATTATCCTTTTTATGTAACTATTACATGCTTATCTTTGAGAATTTTTCATGGGTAGTAGCTCATCAGGTAACCAGTCGAAGTGAAAGGTGCTAGATTTTGGTAAAGGAATCAAATGGTGGAAAGTGTCACATGGGTGAATGTTATGCCAGACTTGATATATGCTACTATTATGATAAAGTAGGACACGAAGAGATCAAAGGCCCAAAGACACTTGCAAACATATGCTACTATTCTCATAAAATGGGTCATGAAGAGACGAATGTCTCAAAGACAGTTGAAAACATCTAAGTGTATGTGTGTAATGATCTTCAAGTGTTCCTATAGTGATCCCAAGCCATTTATAAGTTCTTGCAATTGATAATTCGCTAAGTAGGTCATTCATTTTGATTTTGTGCAAGTTTCTATATTTTGGAGCTTTTAAAACATAAATTGTTGACTTTGGTCAAAAGTATATGAAAAATGCAATTCTGACAATGATGTTCGCTTCAGAACATTGTGTTTTGTTTATAAGCACTTTCAATGTAGCCCGTGAGGCTTCCTAGCTTAAACCTGATTGCTGGGACAAATTTGGTATACTGTCTTCCCTTTATTAGCAGGCGGTATAGTCGCATTGCAATTATTCACTAGTACGGTTCACTTAATCCGGATGTAACAGTATAATAGCAACTGCAAACGGGGTCAGCATGAAACATCAGTTCTTGATTAACATCCTTTTGCCACTATCTTTCTTTCCTAAAAAATACAGCCCCTACCATTAGTCGTCTATGAAGATCTGGGATTCGAGATTGAATCAATCCAAAATTTTGTTCGGTCACTTCAGCAAACATAAAAAACCTAATTCTATTGAGTTGATTCCATCTCCTTGACTTTGTTCACATTCAGTAGCAGCTTGCTGGTGTCCTTTCAGGAAAGTAACTCCTGCAATAGGCAGCTACCCTTTGTGAAATTTGTCTTAAAGTAGAGTTTGGGTATGGGTCCCACTTTTCATTGAGTTGACATCGGTTGGAAGTTTCGACATCTCCATTGAGTATGGAATGACAATTTTGTGGGGTAGCATACAACAATTTCATACACGGGGTTTCCAATGAATCTCGAGCAACCTGTCAGAAAATTTATTCTTTGGGGAACCATCTGATGTGCATCAGCTAGTGCATCCCTATATAACCCTTTGGGTCCTCATGAACCAGACTGCATTCATACTGACCATTGCTTCTGGTATGTATGTTCGCAAGGCCTATGCCTAGTTTATGAAGGCCTGGGTTTATTGGCCATCACATTCACGAAGGCCAATGTAGCTAAACCTCCAGAATCATAGGGTTGGTGTAACGATTGAGATGGGTAATAGGGTTAGCCTTCCGTGATCATGGACTGGGTCCCACACTTGCAGAGGTCATTTAACAAGTCTTTTCATTAAAGATAGTCATGAATTCAGCTCCACTTCACAATTTCAAATTGTAATTGTAGGAGTTGTAGACCTTTGTTTAATATGATTATTGTTGTGTTGTATCTGTTTCTCACATTTCTACTTGCTATATTCTATGGGAGCATTTGGGGAGCTTTATTCCAAGGTAATTTCCATCCCAAAGGGATTGGCAGAGCTCTTTAATGGTGCCTTTTCAGTGAAATTCTTGCATGAGCTAAATTCTATCTTTTCCAAGCTTGAATTGTGTTCATTGTGGGAAACATGTTTAGTAAGCTCATTACCACCTATTGATAGAGTTAATTTTTGTGATTTTCAGTGTGGGTCCCATATTTCCCTTTTGACTTGATTTTGAGTTCGTCTCCAATTGTATGATTTTGGTGTCTAAACATCCGTATTGACATTCTGATAATGTTTTTTGATAGCATGGCAGTGATTAGAGGCCGCTCACAACTGAAAAACCCTGAAATTGTTATTTTGGAGGATACATGTTGATTTCTTTTATTTCTACTTGTTGTATTCTTTGGGTGCATTGGGGAGCGTCATTTCAAGGTAATTTCCATCCAAAAGGGATTGGCAGAGCTCTTTAATGGTGCCTTTTCAGTGAAATTCTTGCATGAGCTGAATTCTATCTTTTCCGAGCTTGAATTGTGTCTGATTGTGGGACGCATGTTTAGTAAGCTCATTACAACCTATTGATAGAGTTAATTTTGGGGGTTTTTAGTGTGGGTCCCATAATTCCTTTTTGACTTGATTTTGGGTTTGTCTCCAATTGTATGATTTTGGTGTCTAAACATCCATATTGACATTTTGATCATGCTTTTTGATAGCATGGCAGTGATAAGAGGACGTTCACAAGGGAAAAGCCATGAAATTGTTATTTTGGATCATACATGTTCTACATTAAGGTAGGCTATGACTTCTTGATCTTTAGATTGAGCTTTTGATTGTCAATTCATGTTAAATTGATGGAATTCGGGTTAGGTTAGTAGTTGAACCATAATTGTTCAATAGAAATCATTCATTTACTGTATTTTAAGGTTATTTTTGGGAGTTCAATCATCTTATACCTTGTTATATTCATTACCTTGCCTTGTAGATTTCATAATATTACTGCTTATATTTTTGTGGTTTCCTTAGGTTTAGGCCAATGTTGCCATTAATTTACGGTTTTAGAGACGATACGACTTGTAAATGCTCTGATGTTAGTACTGATGGCTTAGCACCATGTAAATGGATATAGCAAACTTGGATGAGGTAGTATAATCCTTATCTTGGCAATGACTCAGCTCATAGGGCATTCTATCCATAATATTTCCTCATGGTTGACTCAGACTTATGCATTGAATTTTTTTGTAGTTTTTTTAGCTATTTGGAATCAGGTCTTGGAATCAAAGATGTTGTGAGTGTCTGGTGAATCAGAGGATGGGTTTCCTTGATGATATAAACAGGTTTGAGAAAGAGCGAGTATTTAGGGGATTTTATGAGGCATATAGCCGGGTTCGAGGCCCAAGCATATCTTCTCTTAGTTGGGTTTGAGGCCCTCATGTACATTCTTTGTCATGGTTTGAGGGCCATACTAATCTTTATTAATCTTCGATTCGAGTCAGGGCACACTTGTATTTATTCAGGTTTGAGTCTTGATTGGGTTATTCTATTAGGTTCTCGGGTTGCCTTTACCACCCTTTGAATCCGTAGATGGACGTGGTCGTGCTAAAAGTGTTCCTAAGTTATTTTAGTAGTTCCTTAGCTATTTTGTGTATGCTTAGGTTATTTACTTTTAATTGCACACGAGTATAGATAATTAGATTTTCATTACCTTTTGTTTTGTGGCCTCTAGTTTGGTTTGTTCCTGCTTTTCATTAGTTTTGGATCATGCTTGTCTCATTTTGTTTTATTTTTGGCTATTCTTTTGCTTTTAAGACAAGTCTTTATATTTTGATCAACCTTTGGGACTTGTACTCTTTGTAGTAAAAATGTACATATGACTACCAGGTTTTGGGATTGATTCTCATTTTTGTTGAATATATATATATATATATATTGATGTGTTCTTTAAATTATTTCTTTTTCACTTGTTGATTGTTGTTTCTACCCAATATGTCTGTTATTAGTCATTCCGGGCTACAAGTAGGATTACTACTGGTGGGTTATGGTGAGTGTCATCATGCCTCAGGATTCTGGCTCGTGACAATGCCATTTGTTGAGAGAACCATTAAATATCATGTCGTAAGTCAACTTGTGAATCTTTAGTTATTGTGAATTAGTATAATTTCTTTCAAAAAAAAATAAGATTTACAATAAAAGAGCGTAAGAGGATGTTTAATAACCAGTTCAATATATGGTGCAAAATAATTTTGAGGAAGTTACAACAATATACATATATTAGCATATAGTGGTGGATCCAAAATTTTGTGTTAATGGGTGCAGAGCTCCCTTCAACGTAAAGTTGCTACCTATCATAAAATGTAAGAGCATAATATTTGGAATACATCAATAAAATATATTTAATGGAAAAATATAAACAAAGAATCTAAAAAATAAACAAAAAAAAATATAAAAAAGGGTGGGGAAGGAAAATAAAAATACATTGGAGCAAAAGAAGGAAAAATCAACAAACTTGAAGAGAAATCAAGAAATTAAGGAAAGGAAAAGTTGTACGAGATAAAATGAAGAAAAAGAAGAAATAGAAAAAGATAATGAATCTCTTAAACATTTGTATGACATGAGGATCAAACATGTGACCACTTTAAAAGCAATGCCACTTTAACTTCGACTCTCAAACAAAACACCCACACAAAATTTTGTTTTATGGGTTCTATTCAACGATTCGATCCCTATTTTATAATATTTCTCTCTAAGGATATATATAGGTCCTGACCGAGTCACTGTGTGGTTGAGCACACGAAACACTTTATCTGTATTTGACCATACAAAGAATATCATAATCAGATTCTCTTAATTAGGTGTAATTATAAATATTATTTCATTCATAAATAACTTTCCAAAAAAAATAAAATAAGACTACCATTCAGATTTTAAAGTCAACAATATAGTTTTTACTTTTCATATATATTGCTTTGACTAATTTGATTCTCCTAATTAGGTATGATAATTAATATTATTTTAGGAATAAATATCTTTCCAAGTTTTTAAAGACAACCACGTATTTTATGCATTTGGAAATATAGTTAGTTATTTTCTATAGATATATTAGGCTTCACTAGTATATATAGTCATGTGGAACTTACTTAGGCCTTATTATTTTATTTCTGAATAGAAAGGATCTACACACACTTTACATTTACTCTTGAAATGACAAAGGCTTTCTTGGCTAGTGTGTTTTTATTGTTCTTAATTCTTTCCAATTTCTGCCATATGGGCAAATGTGTAGAAATGGAAAAACAACAAAGTGTGATTGGAAGGTATGCAGAAGTTCCTCAAGGATGCAGTACTGCAGCAGATTGTACAACCTTTTGTATATCTATTGGTTACAAAAGTTGTGGGTGTACTAATAAATATTGTTGTTGCATTATTCCACCACCTAGTTCGTAAGAAACGATGGTATAGAACTTTTATTTTGTAGGATGTTCTTTTAATGAATTTTAATAAGAGAAAATGTGATGATTTATATATTCTATAATTCCTTGCTTTGTTTTTTAGAATTCTACTTATTTGTTGCGTATCCCGATAGTATGCTTCAAAAGAGTCCTCTTTACTTGTTTCTGGTTGAGAAATAAGAAAAAATCGTCATAGACCCTTGTTTAAATCAAACACCAATGCAAGTTTATGTGGTCATACTAGTAATTTAGTGATAGGATTATTGACTATCATTCCATAGAACTTATGATTAATCATTAACTAAACTAATGTCACGACTTGAAAATTGGAGAAGTGATGAAATCTATCTCAACCCCAACCCATAGTTCTGCCAACCCAGTAACACTTGCAAAAAGAAGAGTAAAACATGCATAAGTAAAATTTAAAACAAATATAAATCATAGCAAGATCTATTTTCATAAAAACTCAAAAGAAGTGGAGAAAATCTATTAAAAATCCTCCTAAAACCTGGTTTCACTAATACAAGCCTCACAGTGCATCAAATTATGATAATAGCTACAACACTGTCTAAAAAATATGAAAGATATGGAAAAAATAAGAAGGTAGGAGATATTTATTTACAAAGGTAATTTTCTAACTTTTTATTTGGTATTTCCCCCTTTTTTGTAAGGTATTTTTTCTTTAAATCGCGTATGCAAAATGTAATTTGGGGATATTTCTCTTAAGTTCAGAAATCACAATTTAGTGATTTGAGGTAGGGCTGACAGGGGGACGGGGACGGGGATTGGGGGACGTCACGAAGGGGGACGGGACGGACGGGACGAGGGTCATTTTGATCGAGATTTTGGGGGGATCGGGATTGGGGGGACCAGGATTGGGGGGATAAAACTTCGTCCCATCCCGTCCCACTATATATACGGGATGGGACGGGATGGGACGGGACGTGGGATTTTTATTTTTTTTATATGTTTATTTATTTGTATTGAAACTATATGTTATTGAATAGCATTTTTAGTTTATTTAGTTTTCAATAACATTTTTAGCTAATAAAAAATGCTTAAGTTTTCAAATTTCAAATTTCAAATTTCAAGTTTCAAGTTTCAAGTTTCAAGTTTCAAGTTTCAAGTTTTAAATTTCAAATTTCAAATTTGAGAAGTTCAAATTTGTATTTTAAAAGATTTTAACTTGAAATTTCAAATGTCTTTTTAAATTAAGTATTTTAAAATTAAAATTTAAATGCAAGATAATAGTTATTTAAAAAAGACTTGAATAAAGCCTTCATATTTATTCAATAAAATCTAATTGCAACTTAGAATTTAGAAGTTACAATTTACAAATATTAGTGGAGTAACTAATCTAGGCATCCACCTTTTAGGAAGGGTTCTGTTTCAATAAATTCTCATATGTAAAACTAATATTTGTTACAAATATTAGATGAGTAACTAATTTACGCAACCACCTTCTAGGAAGGGTTCTGTTTCAATTAGTTCTCGGATGTAATCTAATAGTTGTATTCTCCTTTAAAATTCAATTCTAATTGTCGCATCATATCGACGGTAATGTCCTCCGGTGTTGGCAAACTTGCTAGAAATTCTTGTGACTCTAATTCATCATCAATAGATCCAATTACCACATTAATCCAAGCTTCTTGTTTTGGAACTTAACCTTGGCAAACTATAATTCCTCTTCTCGGCGTAGACCCAGTCTCTAAATAAAACTGATGTTACCAAACTTTCTTCCGCCAATGAATGTCTATGATCGCCAAGTTGAAATCTTGCCGCACTAAAAGCAGTCTCTGATGCAACTGATGAAGCTTGAATAGCTAGAACATCATGAACCATTTTGCTCAAAATTGGAAATGCAATGCTCTGCCTCCTCCACCATGCTAACAAATCTTCATAGCCATCTCCGTCTTCCACTGTTTCTAAAGATTGCTTAAGATATTCTTCAAACTCATCATGGTTAGTAGAATTAAGACCAAGAAAACCTCGCATATAACTTGAAATTCGAGCTTTACTCTAAGGATTAGAAGTTTGACCAACTTTTCCTTGAGTATTTCCTGTAGTTACATATTTTTCATATAAAATTTTTGCTTTTATTTTTATGCTAGACTTACACATTTCACAAGTTGGATTTTTTTCCGGTAAAATTTTTAAAGTATCATAAAAAGTTTCAACAAGTCCCTGCACACCTCGTAATTTATAGTCAGATGAAGTAAAGTAGTAGTTAAAAAAATTTGAGGAATAGGAAAAAAATATTTTTAAAATTTTTCAATCATACCTTCAATTGCAACTCTAAATTTTTCAATCTTTCTATATTTAGAAAATTGAATTAAAATAGCACACATATTTATTAATACTGATGAAATAGTAGGATATTAAATTCCAGAAAACATGATTGTAGCATCATAAAAAAGTCTTAAAAATTCTAATAGTTCATTAGTTTCTTCCCAATCTTCTTCACAAATAGTCTCTAATGGGTCAGCATTATGAGCATTAAACACCATTTGTATGAGTCTTTTATATTCGTAAGCAACTGAAAACATTTCGTAAAAAGAATTCCACCTTGTTTTAATATGTCTTGGAATTTTTCTTGGTGGCAAATCACATAGTACACAACGCTCATTAAATCCCCTAATTCTAGCAGCTCTTTGAGCATAAAAAATCCAGGCAACAACATATTCAATTTTCATACAACCACATTTAAATAATAAAATACCATCTTGTACAACTAAATTTAATACATGTGCAACACATCTAACATGAAAAGAATTATCATCAATTGGACATAATCTAGTTTTTAACATACTAGCAACATTTATATTATTAGATGCATTATCTAATGCGACATACATTATTTTATCTATAAGCATCTAATAATCTAGAACACTCAAAATATTTGAAGCTAAATATGCACCAGTTTTTTTCTCTACACATTCTTTATAACTTAAGATTCTTTTTTGCAAATTCCAGTTATGATCAATCCAATGTGCTGTAACAGTTAAATAATCACGTCCATTAACACTACGACTCATGTCCGAAGTTATTGACACTCTACAATCTAATATGCTAAATATACAACGAAGATATTGACAATGTTTACCTTGATATACAAAAACATCAGATTTAACAGTATTTCTTGAAAAACATCTATAAGTAGGATTATAAGTTTGTTGAATATATTCAATAAAACTGGGATGTGAAGGAAAACTATAAGGCAAACCACAAACATAAACCATTTTAGCTAAATTTTCGCGATCTCTTTCCTTATTATATTTACGTTGTGTTAGTGGACCACCGGGGTTAGAAGGATCTAATGTTCCTTGAACCATGTTAGAAGCCCCTACCAATTCATTAACATTAATATCAAAATCATTAACTGGAATTCCTTTTTTTCTATCGGCTAATGATTTAGCTTCTTTATATTGAATTGGCACACAAGATAACAAATGTCTATTTAAGCCCCCCGTCCCACCTTAACCTCCACCTTGTTTATGTTTAAAAGGTTGCTTACACTTATTACAAATAGCAATGGAGTTTTCCTTATCTAAAGTCATAAATTGCCACACAACAGAAGTTTTAGAGCGTTTATACTTCACCTTCTCCCTTGTAGGAGGTATAAGGGGTGGGCGTCCACAATTTTACTCCGTTGAATTTGTAGTTTCATTTGGAACTTTTGTCACCGGACTCGTAGGTGTATCTTCTAATTCCTCTTCTCCCGAATCAACTTCTACTTCTTCACCTGAACTTTCATCATGATAAGGATTAATATCACCATAAATTTGTTGTAAAAATTCATGATCGAGTTGAGCATTTGAATCAATATCATAAGAAGTATCATCAACATAAGTAGAATCATTTGTATTAAATCTAACTCTAGACATTGATTTAGAAGAAGTACCGCCACATTTACTCTTATTTTTTTCCTTACTACTTTTTCATTATATTTAAATAATTTACTAATGCCACTTGGTTCTTTATCTTTTCCTTTACCGGTATTTTTTTACTAGAACTCATACTTAATTATATGTAAAGTGTAATATAAAAATAATAATAACACAAAAATTAATGACGAAAAATAAAATATAAATACTATAAAAAACGTCTACATTAATAGTAGACGTTATAACCGATTCTTGAAGCTTGTACTTTGTTGTAACTTGTAATTTGGAACTCCAATACTTGATAGAAAATATGGGAATTATATATATTATGATATAATATGAAAATTTAGAATTGAAATATATGAATTATCACTATTATGATATAATATGAGACTTAAATGGAATAAAAAATTGAGACTTAAGATTGAGAGGGTATATAAAATAGATGAGAGAATAGATGATTTTGTAAGAAATAATAAGGGATAGAGGGGTATTTATAATATTAAAAATGGGTTAAAGTGTATTTATAATAACTTGAGGGTTTGAATTAAAATTTTAAAAGTAGGGGGTGGTAGGGGGTGTTTGGGAAGTAAAAAAGGTAAATAAATCCGTTGGGGGGCCCACTAGCAGTTGCCCCAACGGATATAATTTAAAAAAAAGAAAAGAAAAGAGGGGATCCCGCGAAACCAGCCGATTCAGCCGGGCCGGGATCGGGCGAGTTCGACCGGGACCAAAGGGTGAACCGGCCCCTAACCGGTCCCCTATCCCGATCCCCTCCCAACCCGCGAGAAAATATGGGACCGGGCCCGGCGAGCCGGTTCTCGAACCGGTCGCGGGCCTAGGCCGGCCGACCCGGTCCCCCCTGCCAGGCCTAATTTGAGGGTCGATTCAAACTCTATTTTGACATCGTTACTGAAAAAATATAGAAGCGGTTGTAATACCCAAGTTTTGGAGCAACAACTAGATAATTCAATTTATGAAAATGATAAACTGATCTGACTGAACATTCATCTTACTGGAATTGTTGCATTCTGTATCACTTCTTCCGGCGTACACATTTTGAACTAATATTTCTGTTGGACATTTGTATTTCAATACATATATTGGTGAAGTCGTATTCTTATTAATATCATGACTTTGATAGAGTGAGAGATTTCAAGGAATGTTCCAAAAGGGAAAGAAATCATGAGGGGGGTTGTGGTGCATTTTGTAGTACTTCGAGGTAGATTATGATTATTCTTGTAGATTTGAATTGGGTAGTGACTTATCACAAAAAGATTTTATGGGTTTGTTGTATTGATGGGATTGAAGAGTTAGATGATTGAATTGATGATGCGGAACCTAAGTTGGAACTTAGCTGAGAGAAGGGGAATCTGTTATGTTTTACTTTATTTTGTTATGTCACATCAAACCTTGATTAGTTGATGGCCTACAAGCATTGCCTTAGGGAATTTATATTAGTGACCTACCGACATATATTTGAAATACTATTTTGTATAAATTTTAAGGCAGATATACTTTGCCCGAAACTATTTTCCTGCGGAATAAAAACTTATTTATCCTTAGTATGATAAATCAAAAATCATATTGAACCATTTTTCATCGAATGTATTTTTTTTTCAAAACTATAATACCTTGAAAATTTAATTAAAGGTATAACCATCCTCCATATGAGTATCGAACAAACCCAACAAGTTTAAGTTTGACTTGGTGTAAATGTTTAATAATAAGTGTGTAAAGGATATTGGATCTGAAAAGGGTCATAAGGGACTACTAGTGTATGAAGAGTGTTTTTGGCCTAATACCAAGAAAATGGAAGGTCATGAAGCCTTCTTTCCAACGTATTCAGCCGTTCGTCAATCCAAGCTTTGTGCTAAAAGTTATGCCTATTTTACTTGGCACTACATATTTTGCACGATCCACCGTGTGAAGTAGACATCCGTCGGAACTTCAAGGGCAGTGCTATTGTTAAGGTTGCGCGAGGTGTTGATGAGTGGTAGATTTACACTCATTTGAGGCATTATTTAGTTCAACAATTACTTTCCTCAATGCCTATTTATGCCTATTCTAATGACATTTTGATGATTTACAGCTATAAGGGCTAGGAACAAGGCAATTGAATACTTGAAAGAAAGATCAAAAACATAGAAAGAAGTGTAAACTCCACACTGTTGATCGCCTAACAAGAAGGGCGGATCAACTAATTGGCATGACCTCGCCCAAAGTGACTGTGTTCAACACTTGTTGACAACAAAGGCAGAACTTGATGACCATCGCTGAGATGACATTGCTTGGAAGAAAAATAAATGCTTAAAAGGCGAATAAATGTGGTACTTAGTGATTCACTGAATGTGAAAGGCAAACTCAAATGACCTCACTGACTGAGGTACAAATACCTGAAGCCTAAAGCAAGAGAGAGGTGAGCTAACAAGAAAATAGCGATCAACTAAATCTACTTGGCGAGCCTGACTAACGTCTCTGAAGTAGTCATGCGGTGACTTTTGGGAACTATATATAGACCAAAGGAGAGAGAAAGAAGTGTGTCGAATCTTTTTCTGGAGACTAGTCTTAAAACTTTTTCTTTAGAGTTTTAGAGTGGGAAACATTTTACCTTGTGGAGAACATCTTTAGTTTTGGTATTTTCAACTTTACTTCTGAAATTGACAATTGGAAGCTGAAATCAAAGTATGTGTTGCTTTTATTGCTTAATTTCATTTCACCCACGGATGCTATCATAATAGGTATAATTGCTTTACACTTTGTGATGGGTGGCTAAAACCAAAAGTTTAGGGGGTGCATTTATGGTGTTGAGCGTTGATTTAAGGTAGTGGGTATTGTGTTTTTCTCGATTTTATTGTTGTTCATCCATGGATTTGGTTTAATTAGCATGAGGTTAACTTATGGGTTAAGGTTGCAAACTTAATCCCACTTCCGATCTCCGATATAAGCTCAGAAGAGATTAATTAGAGTGGGTAATTAGTTTGATACATGAAATTAGGTTTGATGTATGTAGTTTGCTTGAAAAATAGATTGTGAGTCGGATCTATTTGCCCTAATACTGTTCATTAGAGAGTATACTGTAAGGTAATGGGTTGTTTCGTTATACATATAAATGAGACCGAAATGAGATTCTATGAGTTGATACTATGAGGTTGAAAGAAGATTAGTGTCATTGAAGATGATCCAGCGTATCCATGAATGTTTAGCACTATTGAGCAACACAATTACCCCTATGTGACATCAATTTTGAATCCTAGCACCCATAGGTTACTTGTTAATTACTTGAATTTATGAAATTTTATTTTATTGGACTATTGATACCAAAACCTTTTTCGTAAATTTGGTGGTCTATCCACCCATGTTCCTTACTTGCTACATATAAATTAATTTACATTCTCAATTTCTTGATATAATTCCTTGCAATATATAATTCTCTGTGGGATTCGACCCCGACTATTAGTTGGATATTTTTATTGACGACTGTCGTTACTCTATGAATTTGTTTTAGAGAGTAGTTTGAGCGTTATCAAAAATGGTTTCGTTTCTTCCATGAACATGGATCACCAACAGGTAAAACACCACGAACGTGCCAAAGTCCCGCGAAGGTGAAGGCGAACAACCCAACATTTCTAGGTAATAAAAGGGCATGAAGTTATCATAAGTGGGGAGGATTCTTCATTTCAAAGATCCAAAATTCTCTATTTCTCTTTCTAAATTCCCATCTCATCTCTCTTCTCTCAAGTCTTTAAGCTTTGTGTGTGGAGTTAGCATCTAAGGTATGTTTTCTTCCCTTCTTCTATTGAATTCCAGCATTGTTAAGTGCTTGATATGGTATTGTTGAGTTGTGATTAAATGATGCTTAGTTTTTAAAATTGTAGGGTTGTTGTGTTCATTTGTGATTGTTCATGGTGGATACTAACTAAGTTAGTGTTTTGGCTGCAATTGAGGGCGTGAAGTATGTGAAACTTGTGCCTAAAATGCTTCTCTTTACCTGTTTGTCGAAATTCCTAAGCTAAACCTTTCAATTCTATGGAAGACAACTCCGTGAATGTGCCCTAGGAATCGTGAAAGCAGAGGAATATTCTCCAATATTCTCTGTGAATGTAACCTAAAGCCCGTAAACATGGAGGAATATGATCCAAGATTCTCCACGAATGTGCCCATCAATCTTCGAATGCGGAGTTGTTATTCTTGTGGAGCCACAAACACGACCCTCCTTCGAAAACGCAGAGGAGACAGTGATAGCAGACAAATACAGTAGCTTCGTATAGCTTAACTCAAGCCTTCTTTTGATGATTTCTATAGCTTGAATACTTCCTAATACATTGCTTTAAGTGTCTTCAAGAGCTTTTAACATGTTGGATTTATTTGTAGGTGTTTTGAGCTAAAAATAGATTCTGAAACCAATCCAAATGATCAATAAATGGCTCTAGAAATTGAGGAGGAAAAGTATTATGATAAGAGCAGGTTTCGATCGGCAAAATCTGTCTAGAAATATGGGAAAGACATAGCTTGGACAATCTTAAAGAGGGGTAATGGACTTCTATGGCTGGCTGATTTCTAGAGGTTGGATATGCATTGCTGATGAGTCTATCAAGGGTAATCACACGCTCGTGGTAGAGTTTTATCCCAATGCCCTTGAGACCGAATTCGGTGGAGTGGTGGTTACCACAGTCTGAGGTGTTCAAGTCTACTTTTGTGTGACAATAATTCCCTATATGGACTCCCGGATGCTAATAATGATGGATTCAGAAACAGGTATAGAGAGTTGGGCAACGAGTGGCTTGTTGAGAAATTGTATGCTAGTGAGCCTCCAGACTGGTTTACATTGAACCGAGGGGTTGATTCTCATGGGTTCACACCCAGGATGAAGTCTTGGCTCTCTATTATTTGTGCTAGTTAGACAGTGTGGTGCTTATTGTTGTTGTTATGGATGGAATGGAGATTGAAGTTGGGAGATTGATCGTGGACCATATTGCTGAGTAGCTTTGGTAGAGACAAAGAGTATCCTATTCCCATCTCTTATTACCAGCTTGTATTATGATGTTGGGTGATAAAACGCTCTACAGATGAGGAAAAGAAACTAGTTAAAGAGATTCATCCCTTAAAAAAGGGGAGACTAGGAGACATGAGCAAGAAGAGAAAGATTGATGTAGAAGACCCTGAGTTTGACCAGTTCACTGTGTCCGGTGCTTCCACATCTATAGTGCCTCTTAATTATGGGCCAGCTACCATGAGGCACCTCTCTTCCCAGATATATGAGGTCCGAGAGATGATGAAGAGCATTCCTTCTGGCTCATATGGAGCTCCCACATCTGTGGGTGTTCCTCCACCTACCATTACTTATGTAGTTGCTGCTCAGAGGGATACGTTTGAAAGGCTAGAACTTGAGTCGGAGGCAAGGCAACATCGAATAGAGGCAGAGGACACTCCATGAGAATGATCAGACAAAGAGCAATTTTTTTCAGAGAAAATACTTCAACTTTGTGAAGAACACTATCTAGCTGTTGGGATTTTCCAATTTTGCTCTTGAATTAAACAAATTGAAGTTGGATCCAAAGTGGGTTTACTTAAAATTGCGTAATTTCATGTTACCCATGGCTTCTTTCATGGAAAGTATATTTTCTTTGTTTTTTGTTATGGGTGGCCAAAAACCCCAAGATATAGGGGTACAATTCTTGGTTGGGTGTTGATTAAATTTATTGGGTATTGTGTTATGCTCTGTTTTTCTATTGTTCATACATAAATTTGGGCTAATTAGTATAGGGTTAATTTATAGGTTAAGGTTGCAAACTTAATTCCTACTTTTGATACACGGTCGATTGTCACGCTCCCCACTCAAAGGGCGCAACTGTCTCTTAATGCCATAACTCAGGCCAGAGTCGACCCTGCTGAACCATTTGATAGTAGCGCATGGCAGACACACACATTAAAAAACAAACAAGCATATCTCGACTTAAAACTAAACTCTCGGCCGGCAAGGCCCCTGTCAACAGATCTATAAAAGAAACAGCTACTCCCAAGAGTTCATATAAAGAAATAACCAACTAGCACAGAAGTCCTGATTGGCCCGTTGAGGCCACGATGATCTCTATACAAAAACTGAAAGCAGGAATATACCAATACAATACATAAATCAGCTCACAAGCTTCAGAAAAGCAACAAAACTAGGCCAGCATGGCCATAACGTACCTGTACACCCCACACACTAGTCTGCAAGCCTTTAAGAGTAGTAAAGTTTGGCGGGACAGGGCCCCAGCCTACCCATAAAAATTTATATAACAAAAGCTAATAAACCTCCTAACTCTGGCAGCTCCGTAGGAAAGGGGCACGCCAACCAGATAGAAGTCAATCCTGCTGCTGAGGAGGCCTACTGGGTCGTCTGTCGGGATTTGCATGCATGAATGCAGTGCCCCCAGGAAATGGGGCGTCAGTACATAATAATATACAGAGTATGAAAGACTATAGACTAAATGAGCAAATATCATACTATACAAAAAACAGTCAGGTAAGGAAATCAAAATTTAGATAAACATGCTAACCCACTACTGAATATAAAAATACAAAAATGATCAAAGAACAACCTAACCAATCCCCCATAAGCTCAGCAGGTACAAACAACATACCACCTACCTAGGCCCAATAATCCCAGAACGTGCCAAATCAATCTACATACCCTTATCGGTAGCCCCTTGCCTTTGTAAGAAGTCACGTGGCCCTTTTTGGCAATGATATAACCCTGTATGGAGCGCATAGCCCTCTTAGTCAACATCATTGCTTTGTGGGATGCACATATCCCTCTTTTGCATCAACATAGCCCTATAGGCAACACATAGCCCTCTTTGGCGTCAAAATGGCCTCGTAGGAAACACAAAACACTCTTTGGGATCAATATAGCCCCGTGGGCAACATATAGCCCTCTTTGGCAGTAACATAGTCCTATTAGACAAAATCATAGCCCCATATGTAGTTCATAGCTCAATAACTAACCACAATTGCCCCAAGGGTGACAACAAACAATTGAATAGGCTGAAGGCGAGCAATTTAGCTATAAACAATATATATGAATAGTCTCGAAGTCATTCCTAACTTAGGGCCATTCTTAACAGATTATGAGTTCCAAAAATGAGGGTTTATAACCACTCAATCAGCCAACCACTCACAATTACATCTACAAGATCACCAACATAAACTACCCTAATATATCACTCCCAAGCTTTAAGGAAACATGTCGAACGAAGGGAATAGCCTTAACATACCTTTCCTTTATAAGTTATGCTGAAAATACCTCTGTACGCACCACTACAACACTAAATTAAAAGGTAAAATCAATCAGTAATTAAGGATAAAAATTACTACGACAATTCAACAATCGGTACGGATACCTATCGTAAATTACTATGCAAGACCTAAGGTTTCCGTAAACTGATAAAAGGTAGTTCCTACATTTCTTTACACCCCCAGAACACTTTAATAAAATCAATCCACTGAATAAATACCCTGCTACCACAAATTCCACATAGCTACACCGCTTAATTCACTATGCAAATTATACCAAAACGACGAGCTCGCGACGGTGGGCAATTTTCGATAAGGAGCCAAGAAGAGATCTTGAACACACAAGGATGATTTGAGGAGAAAGTCTCTGATTTTTGTGGGTTTATTACTAGTTGGAATGAAGAAAAATGAAGAAGATGTTCTTATAAGCTTCCACCGACCTAGGGGACCCACCTCACGCTCCTGCTTTCGTAGTCTCGCAAAAACATGAATATCTCTCTATTGTTAAGTCGTATGAATGAACCGTTTGATGCGTTAGAAACTAGACTCATAGAACTTCGATTTAGTGGTTTGTGGGCTCCATAAATCTTTATAGATTGGCAGAAAACTTCCGAGTCATTTGACCTAAATTTCAGATAAATCTTTAAAAAGGAACTTATGATAACTTTCGTCAACTTTTATTTTTCAACTTACCTTACTTTAAAACTTGAGGTACAACCCTTGAACTCTTATAATATGACATACCACACCGTTCATTATTACTCACCCTCTCTGTCTTTCCACAAAGGTACGAATTTAGACGTTTTGAAAAGTTGGGATGTTACATCCTTCCCCGCTTAGAAACATTCATCCTCGAATGAAAAATCTAAGTCTTAAAGTAGAGTTTAGGTATAGGTCCCACTTTTCATTGAGTTGACCTCTGTTGGAAGTTTCGACATCTCCATTGAGTATGGAATGAAAATTTTGTGGGGTAGCATACGTCAATTTCATACACGGGGTTTCGAATGAATCTCTAGCACCCTGTCAGAAAATTTATTCTTTGGGGAACCAGCTGATGTGCATCAGCTAGTGCATCCCTATTTAACCCTTTGGGTACCCATGCCCCAGACTGCATTCGTAGTGACCATTGCTTCTGGTATGTAAGTTCGCAAGTCCTATGCCCAGTTTGTGAAGGCCTGGGATTGTTGGCCATCACATTCACGAAGGCCGATGTAGCTAAACCTCCATAATCATAGGCTTTGTGTCACGATTGAGATGGGTAATAGGGTTAGCCTTCCGTGATCATTGACTGGGTCCCACACTTGCGGAGTTCATTTAACAAGTCTTTTTATTAAAGATAGTCATGAATTCAGCTCCATTTCACAATTTCAAATTGTGATTGTAGGAGTTGTAGACCTTTGTTTAATATGATTCTTGTTGTGTTATATCGGTTTCTCACATTTCTACTTGTTGTATTCTTGACGAGCATTTAGGGAGCGTCATTTCAAGGTAATTTCCATCCCAAAGGGATTGGCAGAGCTCTTTAATGGTGCCTTTTTAGTGAAATTCTTTCATGAGCTAAATTCTATCTTTTTCGAGCTTGAATTGTGTCTCATTGTGGGACACATGTTTAGTAAGCTCATTACAACCTATTGATAGAGTTAATTTTGGGGATTTTCAGTATCGGTCCCATAATTCCTTTTAGACTTGATATTGGGTTCGTCTCCAATGGTATGATTTTGGTGTCTAAACATTCGTATTGACATTCTAATCATGTTTTTTGATAGCATTGGTAGTGATTAGAGGCCGTTCATAAGGGAAAAGCACTGAAATTGTTATTTTGGAGCATATATGTCTGTTTCTCACATTTCTACTTGTTGTATTCTTTAGGAGCCTTTGGGGAGCGTCATTTAAGGTAGGTTATGACTTCTCAATCTTTAGATTGAGCTTTTGATTGTCAATTCATGTTAAATTGATGGAATTGGGGGTAGGTTAGTAGTTGAACCATAATTGTTCAATAGAAATCATTCCTTTACTGTAATTTAGGGTTATTTTGGGAGTTCAAGCATGTTATACCTTGTTATATTTTTTACCTTGCCTTGTAGATTTCATAATATTATTGCTTATGTTTTTGGGTTGCCTTTTATTTGGCCTTAGTCTAGGTTTAGGCCAATGTTTCCATAAATTTGCGGTTTTAGAGACGATACGCCTTATAAATGCTCAGATGTTAGTATTGATGGCTTAGTTCCATGTAAATGGATATAGCAAACTTGGATCAGGTAGTATAATCCTTATCTAGGCAATGACTCAACTCACAGGGCATTCTATCCATAATATTTCCACATGGTTGACTTAGACTTATTCATTAGATTTTTTTGTAGTTTTTTTGGCTATTTGGAATTAGGTCTTGGAATCAAAGATGTTGTGAGTGTCTGGTGAATCAGAGGATGGGTTTCCTTGATGATATAAATGGGTTTGAGGAAGAGCGAGTATTTAGGGGATTTTAGGAGGCTTATAGTCGGGTTCCAGGCCCAAGCATATCTTCTCTTAGTTGGGTTTAAGGCCCTCACGTACATTCTTAGTCATGGTTTGAGGGCCAAATTCATCTTTATTAACCTTCGATTCGAGTCTAGGCACATTAATATTTATTCAGGTTTGAGTCCTGATTGGGTTATTCTATTAGGTTCTTGGGTTGCCTTTACCACCGTTTGAGTCCGTAGATGGATGTGGTCGTGCTAAAAGTGTTCTTAAGTTCTTTTAGTAGTTCCTTAGCTATTTTGTGTATGCTTAGTTTATTTACTTTTAATTGCGCACGAGTATACATAATTAGATTTGCATTATCTTTTGTTTTGTGGCCTCTAGTTTGGTTTGTTTCTTCTTTTCATTAGTTTTGGATCATGCTTGTCTCGTTCTGTTTTATTTTTGGCTATTCTTTTGCTTTTGAGACAAGTCTTTATATTTTGATCAACCTTTGGGACTTGTACTCTTTGTAGTAAATATGTATATATGACTACCAGGTTTTGGGATTGATTCTCAGTTTTGTGGAATATATATATATATATATATATATATATATATATATATATATATATATTGATGTGTTCTTTAAATTATTTCTTTTTCACTTGTTGATTTTTGTTTCTACCCAGTATGTCTGTTATTAGGCGTTCCGGGCTACAAGTTGGATTACTATTGGTGGGTTATGGTGAGTGTCATCATGCCTCAGGATTCTGGCTCTTGACAATGCCATTTGTTGAGAGAACCATTAAATATCATGTCGTAAGTCAACTTGTGAATCTTTAGTTATTGTGAATTAGTATAATTTCTTTCAACAAAAAATAAGATTTACAATAAAAGAGCGTAAGAGGATGTTTAATAACCAATTTAATTTATCGTACAAAATAATTTTGAGGAAGTTACAACAATATACATATATTAGCATATAGTGGTGGATCCAAAATTTTGTGTTAATGGGTGTAGAGCTCCCTTCAACGTAAAATTGCTACCGATCATAAAATGTAAGTGCATAATATTTGGAATATATCAATAAAATATATTTAATGGAAAAATATAAAAAAAGAACCTAAAACCTAAACAAAAAAGATATAAAACAGGGCGGGGAAGTAATATAAAAATATACATTGGAGCAAAAGAAGGAAAAATCAGCAAATTTGAAGAAAAATTGAGAAATTAAGGAAAGGACAAGTTGTACGAGATAAAATGAAGGAAAGGAAAAAATAGAAAAAGGAAATGATTCTCTTAATCATTTTGTGTCACATGAGGATCAAACATGTGACCACTTTAAAAGCAATGCCACTTTAACTTCGACTCTCAAACAAAACACCCACACAAAATTTTGGTTTATGGGTATTATTCAGCGATTCAATCCCTATTTTATAATATTTCTATCTAAGGATATTTAGGTCCTGACCGAGTCACTGTGTGGTTGAGCACCCGAAACACTGTATGTGTATTTGACCATACTAAGAATATCATAATCAGATTCTCTTAATTAGGTGTAATTATAAATATTATTCCATGCATAAATAACTTTCCAAAAATAAAAAATAAGACTACCATTCAGATTTTAAAGTCAACAGTATAGTTTTTACTTTTCATATATATTGCTTTGACTAATTTGTTCTCCTAATTAGGTATGATAATTAATATTATTTTAGGAATAAATATATTTCCAAGTTTTTAAAGACAACCATGTAATTTATACATTTGGAAATATAGTTAGTTATTTTCTATACATATATTAGGCTTCACTAGTATATATAGTCATGTGGAACTTACTTAGGCCTTATTATTTTATTTCTGAACATAAAGGATCTACACACACTTTACATTTACTCTTGAAATGACAAAGGCTTTCTTGGCTAGTGTTATTTTATTGTTCTTAATTCTTTCCAATTTCTGCCATATGGGCAAATGTGTAGAAATGGATAAACAACAAAGTGTGATTGGAAGGTATGCAGAAGTTCCTCAAGGATGCAGTACTGCAGCAGATTGCACAACCTTTTGTAAATCTATTGGCTACAAAAGTTGTGGGTGTAATAATAAGCATTGTTGTTGCATTATTCCACGACCTAGTTCGTAAGAAAAGATGGTCTAGAACTTCTATTTTATAGGATGTTCTTTTAATGAATTTTAATAAGAGAAAATGTGATGATTTATATATTCTATAATTACTTGCTTTGTTTTTTAGAATTCTACTTATTTGTTGCGTATCTCGATAGTATGCTTAAAAAAAGTCCTCTTTACTTGTTTCTGGTTGAGAAATAAGAAAAATCGTCATAGACCCTTGTTTAAATCAAACACCAATGCAAGTATATGTGGTCGTACTAGTAATTTAATGATAAGATTATGGATTATCTTTCCATATAGCTTATGATTAATCATTAACTAAACTAATGTCACGACATGAAAATTGGAGAAGTGATGAAATCTATCTCAACCCCAACCCATAGTTGTGCCAACCCGGTAACACTTACAAAAAGAAGAGTAAAACATGCATAAGTAAAATTTAAAACAAATATAAGTCATAACATGAACTTTTTTCATAAAATCTCAAAAGAAGTGGAGAAAATCTATTAAAAGTCCTCCTTAAACTTGCTGTCACTAATACAAGCCTCACAGTGCATCAAAGTATGATAATAGCTACAACACTGTCTGAAAAATATGGAAGATATGGAAAAAATAAGAAGGTAGGAGATATTTATTTACAAAGGTAATTTTCTAACTTTTTATTTGGTATTTCCCCCTTTTTTTGTAAGGTATTTTTTTCTTTAAATCGCGTATGCAAAATGTAATTTGGGGATTTTTCTCTTACGTTCAGAAATCACAATTTAGTGATTTGTGGGTTGATTCGAACTCTATTTTGACATCGTTACTGAAAAAATATAGAAGCAGTTGTAATATCCAAGTTTTGGAGCAACAACTGGACAATTCAATTGATAAAAAGGATAAACTGACTGACTGAACACTCATCTTACTGGTATTGTTGCATTCTGTATCACTTCTTCCGGGGTACACATTTTGACCTAATTATTTCGTTGGACATTTGTATTTCAATATAGATATAGGTGGAGTCCTATTCTCATTAATAGCAAGACTTTGATCGAGTGAGAGATTTCAAAGAATGTTCCAAAAGGGAAAGAAATCACGTGTAAAGGATATTGTAATTGAACAAGGGTCATAAGGGACTACTAGTGTATGAAGAGTATTTTTGGCCTAATACCAAGAAAATGGAAGGTCATGAAGCCTTCTTTCCAATGCATTCAGCCGTTCGTCAATCCAAGCTTTGTGCTAAAAGTTATGCCTATTTTACTAGGCACTACATATTTTGCACGATCCACCGTGTGTAGTAGACGTCCGTAGGAACTTCAAGGGCAGTGCTATTGTTAGGGTTGCGCGAGGCGTTGATGAGTGGTAGATTTACACTCATTTGAGGTTTTATTTGTTCAACAATTACTTTCCTCAATGCCTAATTATGCCTATTCTAATGACATTTTGATGATTTGTAGCTATAAAGACTAGGGACAAGGCAATTGAATACTTGAAAGAAAGACCAAAAACATAGAAAGAAATGTAAACTCCACACTGTTGATCACCTAACAAGAAGGGCGGATCAACTAATTGGCATGACCTCGCCCAAAGTGACTGTTTTCAACACTTGCTGACAACAAATGGAGAACTTGATGACCATCGCTAAAGGTGAAATTACTTGGAAGAAAAATAAATTCTTAAAAGGCGAATAAAGGTGGTACTTAGTGATTCACTAAATGTGAAAGGCAAACTCAAATGAGCTCGCCGAATGAGGTTCAAATACCTGAAGCCTAAAGCAAGAGAGAGGTGAGCTAAGAAGAAAATGGCGATCAACTGAATATACTTGGCGAGCCTGACTAACGTCTCTGAAGTAGTCATGCGGTGACTTTTGGGAACTATATATAGACCAAAGGAGAGAGAAAGAAGTGTGTCGAATCTTTTTCTGGAGACTAGTCTTAAAATTTTTTCTTTAGAGTTTTGGAGTGGGAAACATTTTACCTTGTGGAGAACATCTTTAGTTTAGGTATTTTCAACTTTACTTCTGAAATTGACAATTGGAAGCTCAAATCAAAGTATGTGTTGCTTTTATTGCTTAATTTCATTTCACCCACGGATGCTATCATAATAGGTATAATTGTTTTACACTTTGTGATGGGTGGCTAAAACCAAAAGTTTAGGGGGTGCAATTATGGGGTTGAGCGTTGATTTAAGGTAGTGGGTATTGTGTTTTTCTCTATTTTATTGTTGTTCATCCATGGATTTGGTTTAATTAGCATGAGGTTAACTTATGGGTTAAGGTTGCAAACTTAATCCCACTTCCGATCTCCGATATAAGCTTAGAAGAGATTAATTAGAGTGGGTAATTAGTTTGATACATGAAATTAGGTTTGATGTATGTAGTTTGCTTGAAAAAGAGATTGTGAGTCGGATCTATTTGCCCTAATACTGTTCATTAGAGAGTATACTATAATGTAATGGGTTGTTTCGTTATACATATAAATGAGACCGAAATGAGATTCTATGAGTTGATACTATGAGGTTGAAAGAAGATTAGTGTCATTGAAGATGATCCAGCCTATCCATGAATGTTTAGCACTATTGAGCAACACAATTACCCCTATGTGACATCGATTTCGAATCCCAGCACCCATATATTACTTGTTAATTACTTGAATTTATGAAATTTTATTTTATTGGCGACTATTGATACCAAAACCTTTTTCGTAAATTTGGTGGAACCATCCACCTATGTTTCTTACCTACTACACATAAATTGATTTACATTCTCAATTTCTTGATATAATTCCTTGCACTATATCACTCTCTGTGGGATTCGACCCTGACTATTAGTTGGATATTTTTATTGACAAATGTTGTTACTCTATGAATTTGTTTTAGAGAGTAGTTTGAGCGTTATAAAAAATGGTTTCGTTTCTTCCACGGACATGGATCACCAACAGGTAAAACATCGCGAACGTGCCAAAGTCCCGCGAAGGTGAAGGCGAAAAACCGAACATTTCTAGGTAATAAAAGGTCATGAAGTTAGCATAAGGGGGGAAGATTCTTCATTTCAAAGATCCAAAATTCTCTATTTCTCTTTCTAAATTCCCATCTCATCTCTCTTCCCTCAAGTCCTTAAGCTTTGTTTGTGGAGTTAGCATCCAAGGTATGTTTTCTTCCCCTTTTCTATTGAGTTCCAGCATTGGTAAGTGCTTTATATGGTCTTGTTGAGTTGTGATTAAATCATGCTTAGTTTTTGAAATTGTAGGGTTGTTGTGTTCATTTGTGGTTGTTCATGATGGATACTAACTTAGTGTTTTGGCTGCAATTGAGGGTGTGAATTATGTGAAAATTGTGCCTAAAATGGTTCCCTTTACCTATTTGTCGAAATTCCTAAGCCAAACCTTTGAACTCTAGGGAAGACAACTCCTTGAATGTGCCCTAGGAATCACCAAAGCGGAGGAATCTTCTCCAAGATTCTCTATGAATGTACCCTAGGGGAATCTGATCCAAGATTCTCCACGAATGTGTCCATGAGACTGTGAATGTGGAGTTGTGATTCTCGTGGAGCCACGAACACGACCCTCCTTCGAAAACGTAGAGGAGACAATGATAGTAGACAAATACAGTAGCTTCGAATAGCTTAACTCAAGCCTTCTTTTGATGATTTCTATAGCTTGAATACTTCCTAATACATTGTTTTAAGTGTCTTCAAGAGATTTTAACATGTTGGATTTATTTGTAGGTGTTTTGAGCTACAAATATATTCTGAAACCAATCCAAATGATCAATAAATGGCTCTAGAAATTGAGGAGGAAGAGTATTGCGATAAGAGTAGGTTCCAATCGGCAAAATGTATCTAGAAGTATGAGAATGACATAGCTTGGACAATCTCAAAGAGGGGTAATGAACTTCTATGGCTAGTTGATTTCAAGAGGTTGGACATGCATTGTTGATGAGTCTATCAAGGGCAATCACACACTCGTGGTAGAGTTTTATCCCAATGCCCTTGAGACTGAATTCGGTGGAGTGGTGGTTACCACAGTCTGAGGTGTTCAAGTCTACTTTTGTGTGACAATAATTCCCTATATGGACTCCCGGATGCTAATAATGATGGATTCAGAAACAGGTATAGAGAGTTGGGCAACCAGTGGCTTGTTGACAAACTGTATGCTGGTGAGCCGAAGTGGTTTAAATCGAACCGAAGGGTTGATTCTCATGGGTTCAAACCCGGGATGAAGTCTTGGTTATCTATTATTTGTGTTCGTTAGACATGGTTGTGCTTATTGCTGTTGTTATGGATGGAATGGAGATTGATGTTGGTAGATTGATCGTGGACCATATTGCTGAGTGCCTTTGGTAGAGCCAAAGAGTATCCTATTCCCATTTTTTATTACCAACTTGTATTATGATGTTGGGTGATAAAACGCTCTACTGATGAGGAAAATAAACCAGTTAAAAAGATTCATCCCTTAAAAAGGGGGAGACTAGGAGACATGAGCAAGAAGAGAAAGATTGATGTAGAAGACCCTGAGTTTGACCAGTTCACTGAAACAGTGTCCGGTGCTTCCACATCTACAGTGCCTCATAATTATGGGCCAGCTACCATGAGGCACCTCTCTTCCCAGATCCATGAGGTCCAAGAGATGATGGAGAGCATTCTTTCTAGCTCATATGGAGCTCCCACATCTATGGGTGTTCCTCCACATACCATTGTTTATGTAGTTGTTGCTCCGAAGGATACGTTTGAAAGGCTTGAACACTTGAGTCGGAGGCAAGGCAACATCGAGTAGAGGCAGAGGACACTCCATGAGAATGAGCAGACAAAGAACAATTTATTTCAGAGAAAATACTTGACCTTTGTGAAGAACACTTTCTAGGTTTTGTGATTTTCCAACTTTGCTTTTGAATTAAACAAATTGAAGTTGGATCCAAAGTGGGTTTACTTATAATTGAATAATTTCATGTTACCCATGGCTTCTTTCATGGAAAGTATACATACATTTTTTTTGTGATGGGCTGCTAAAACCCAAAGATATAGGGGTACAATTATGGGGTTGGGTGTTGATTAAATACAGTGGGTATTGTGTTATGCTATGTTTTTCTATTGTTCATACATAAATTTGGGCTAATTAGCATAGGGTTAATTTATGGCTTAAGGTTGCAAACTTAATCTCTACTTTTAATCCACGGTCGATTGTCACGCTCCCAACTAAAGGGGCGCAACTGTCTCCTAATGCCACAACTAAGGCCCGACCCGACCCTGCTGAACCAGTTGATACTAGCGCTTGGTAGACACACGCAATTAAAAAAACAAACAAGTTTATCTCGGCTTAAAACTATGCCCTCAGCCGGCAAGGCCCCTGTCAACAGATCTATAAAAGAAACAACTACTCCCAAGAGTTCATATAAAAAAGTAACCAACTAGCACAGAAGTCCTAATTAGGCCGTCGAGGCTACGATGATCTCTTTACATAAACTGAAAGCAGGAATATATCAATACAATACATAAAACAGCTCACAAGCTTTAGAAAACCAATAAAACTAGGCCAGCATGGCCCATAACGTAGTTGTACACCCCACACACTAGTCTGTAAGCCTCTAATAGTAGAAAAGTTTAGCGGGACAGGGCCCCAGCCTACCCATAAAAATTTATACAACAAAAGCTATCAAACCTCCCAACTGTGGCAGCTCCGGAGGAAAGGGGCTCAACAACCAGATAAAAGTCAATCCTGCTGCTGAGGAGGTCTACTGGGTCGTCTGTCGGGACTTGTATGCATGAATGCAGCGCCCATAGGCAATGATGAGGCAGTACAGAATAATGTACAGATTATGAAAGGCTATAGACTAAACGAGCAAATATCATAATATACTCAAAGCAATCAGGTGAGGAAATCAAAATTTAGATAAACATGCTAAACCACTACTGAATCTAAAAATACAAAAATGATCAAAGAATAACCTAACCAAGCCCCCATAAGTTCAGCAGGTACAAACAACATACCACCTACCTAGGCCCCAATAAGCCCAAAAGGTGCCAAATCAATCTACATACCCTTATCGATAGCCCCTTGTCTTTGTAAGAAGTCACGTAGCCCTTTTTGGCAATGATATAACCCCGTATGCAGCGCATAGCCCTCTTAGACAACATCATAGGTTTGTGGGATGCACATATCCCTCTTTTGCATCAACATATCCCTATGGGCAACGCATAGCCCTCTTTGGCATCAAAATAGCCCCGTAGGAAACACAAAATACTCTTCGGCATCAATATAGCCCCGTGGGCAACATATAGCCCTCTTTGGCAGTAACATTGTCATATTAGACAAAATCATAGCCCTATAGGCAATTCATAGTTCAACAACTAACCACAATAGCCCCAAGGGTGGCAACAAATAATTTAATAGGCTGAAGGCGAGCAATTTTTCTATAAACAATATATATGAATAGTCTCAAAGTTGTTCCTAACTCAGGGTCATTCTTAACAGATTATGAGTCCCAAAAATGAGGTTTTATAACCACTCAATCAGTCAACCACTCACAATTACATCTACAAGATCACCAACATTAACTACCCTATTATATCACTCCCAAGCTTTAAGGAAACATGTCGAACGAAGGGAATAGCCTTAACATACCTTTCCTTTATAGGTTATGCTGAAAATACCTCTGTACGCACCACTACAACACTAAAGAAAAAGGTAAATCAATCAGTAATTAAGGATAAAAATTACTACGACAATTCGACAATCGATACGGATACCTATTGTAAATTACTATCCAAGACCTAAGGTATCTGTAAACTGATAAAAGGTAATTCCTATGTTTCTTTACACCCCTAGAACACTTGAATAAAATCAATCCACTGAAAAAAAAACCTTGCTGCCACAACTTCCACGTAGCTACACTGCTCAATTCATTGTGCAAATTATACCAAAATGACGAGCTCGCGACGTAGGGCAATTTTCGATAAGGAGCCAAGAAGAGATCATGAACACACAAGGGTGATTTGAGGAGTAATTCTATGATTTTTGTGGGTTTCTTACGAGTTGGAATGAAGAAAAATGAAGAAGATGTTGTCTTATAAGCTTCCACCGACCTAGGGGACCCATCTCATGCGCTTGCTTGAGTAGTCTCGCAAAAACACGAATATCTCTCTATTGTGAATTCGTATGAACAAACCGTTTGAAGTGTTGGAAACTAGACTCGTAGACCTTAGATTTAGTGGTTTGTGGGCTCCATAAATATTTATAGATTGGGAGAAAACTTCCGAGTCATTTGACCCAAATTTTAGATAAATCTTTTAAAAGGAACTTTCGATAACTTTCGCCAACTTTTATTTTTTGACTTACCTTACTTTAAAACTTGAGGTACGACCCTTGAACTCTTATAATATGACATACCACATCGTTCATAATTTATTACTCACCCTCTTTGTCTTTCCACGAAGGTACGAGTTAATTTAGACATTTTAAAAAGTTGGGGTGTTACATCCTTCCCCCCTTATGAACATTCATCCTCGAATGTACAATCTGAGTCACACGGTTATGTCCTTAGAAGTTGCCAAAGTTTAGGCAAAGTATCCTTTGTAAATGTGACTATCCAGGAACCTAAAACGCAGAAATTCTAACCTAGGCATCTTACAGGACGTCATAAATAGCTAAGCACTATAGCTCTGCAATAACAGTGCGAGCAAAAATACAACGACAACAACCATAGTAATAAGAAATAATATAAAGAATTAGATAGATATCTTACCTTACTTCACTAATATAAACTGTTATGCTATGACCCTGGGGTATGAAACAAGTGAGAATATTTGGACCTCATGCCATCCTCAGCTTCCCAGGTCACCTTTTCTCTATTCTTGTTGCTCCACAATACTTTAACCGAAGCAACCTCCTTGGTCCTCAATTTACGGACCTGTCGATCTAATATGGCAACTGGAGTTTCCTCGTAGGACAAATCCTCTGTGATCTGAACATTCTCAACTAGGACAACCTAATAATGGTCTCCTATGCACTTTCGTAGCATCGATACATGGAAAACAGGATGAACAAATGTTAGCCCCGAAGGCAATTCTAACTCATAAGCCACTTGTCCTACCCTCCGAAGGATCCGGTATGGCCCAATGAATCTTGGACTAAGCTTGCCTTTATTTCCAAATCTCGTAACACCTTTCATAGGCGAGACTTCTAAGAATACCCAGTCATCAACACAAACTCTAAGTCCCTTCGTCGCACATTTGAGTATGACTTTTGTCAGCTTTGAGCTATTAGCAACCTCTCCCGAATGAGCTTAACCTGCTCTACTGTGTGATGTACTAAGTTAGGTCTAATCAACCCTGACCAACCTACTTCGAACCATCCAATGGGGGATCTATATTTTCACCCATACAAAGCCTCATAAGGTGTCATCCCGATGCTGGAATGATAATTATTGTTGTATTCGAACTCAGTAAGAGGTAAGTGGTCATCCCAACTTCCATTAAAGTCCAGCTTGCATGCTCATAACATGTCCTCAAGTGTTAAAATGGTGCGTTCAGCTTGGCCATCTTTCTGATGGTGAAAGGCGGTACTGAGATTAAATTGAGTCCCTAATCCTTTCTGGAAAGACTTCTAGAAGTTAGCGGTAAATTGTGCTCCTCTATCTGATATAATAGATATTGGGATGCCGTGTAACCTAACAATCTCTCAGATGTAAAGCCTTGCATAATCTTCAACTGTGAAAGTATTCTTGACTGGTAAGAAGTGGGCTGATTTTGTTAGTTTGTCAACAATTACCAAAATAAAGTCAAACTTACGACGCGATCGAGGTAACCCTATAACAAAATCCATATTAATTGCTTCCAACTTCCACAAAGGAATGGCTATCTCCTGGACTAGCCCAACGGGCTTTTGGTGCTAAATATTCACCTGTTGGCCGTTAGGACACTGTGCCACAACCTCAACAACATCCTTCTTCATCCTATGCCACTAATAGATCTCCTTAATATCATGGTACATCTTCGTCGAACCAGGGTGAATAGAATAATGGGAATGATGTGCCTCTTCTATAATCTGATGTCGAAGCCCTGCAACATCCGGAACACACAATCGACCACCATATTTGAGGACTCCATCTCCTGCTATATAAAATCCTAAAGACTGTTGATCCTGAGCCTTGGCTTTGAGCTGCTCTAAGTTAGGATCCTCCTATTGTTGTGCTTTTACCTCAACAACTAGAGATGATACCATTTTGTCCTAAATTGTGACTCCACTATCGTCTGCCTCTAACAATCTGGCTCCCAAGCTAGCTAACTGATAAAGCTCTCGTGCTAGCTCATGTTTCTCAATACCTAAATAGGATAAACTACCCATAGATCTTCGACTGAGGGCATCGGCTACCACATTCGCCTTTCCTGGATGATATAAAATATCCACGTCGTAGTCTTTGAGTATCTCAAGCCATCGACGCTGTCGCAGATTTAACTCATTTTGTCTAAAGATATATTGAAGGCTTTTATGATTTGTGAAGATGTCAACATGAACTCCATACAAATAGTGTCTCCAGATCTATAATGCATGCACAACTGCAGCTAACTCTAAATCATGGGTTGAATAGTTCTTCTCATGCTTCCTCAACTGCCTTGAAGCATATGCGATAACCTTACCATGTCACATTAGAACACATCCCAACACAACACCACAAGCATCACAGTACACCACATAGCCCTCTGAACCCTCTAGCAATGTTAGAACTGGTACTGATATCAACCTGTCCTTCAGCTCCTGGAAACTATGCTCACATGCCTCAATCCACTGGAACTTAGCTACTTTTTGAGTCAACTTCGTTAATGGTGTTGAAAGTGAAGAAAACCCCTCTACAAACATTCTATAGTACCCAACTAACCCTAAGTAACTACGATACATAACTTTCTATAGTCCACTGGTGTAGATACAATAAAGGGTCGATCTAATGACTCTGCTACTATACATAACTTTCCCGCAATAAATGGAGTAACATAAGATAGAGTAGATCCAGGATCTATCAAAGCATAAACACAATGAGAGCAAACAATTAATGCACCTATCACAACATCTAGTGATGACTCTGAGACCTGTTGGTCAGCTAGTGAATATGTACAGTTCTGGCCATTACCAGAACTAGATGCTCCCTCTTTGCCTTCGCCTCTGCCTCTAGCTGCTGAAGTCTGGGGTCCACGCTCTATAGACTGTGCTGATAAGGAGGAACCTACTACTGACCCGGTCGACTGACCTATACCGCCCTGACGTTTGGTCGGGTAGTTCCTCCACACATGCCCCTCATGTCCATAAGAATAACAACCTATGGAACCCTGCCTGCACCTCCCGAAATGCATCTTAACACAAGTAGTGAAAATGCGGTAGTGCTGTCCTAGCCTGGCCTGAACCGCTCTGTTGCTGAGAGCCTGATACTCGTGAACCCTCACCTGGGCTTGACGATTAAATATACTACCTTAGAACTGTTGTGGTGGATGTCTAGGTGGCCTACTAGAATATCGAGGTCTGGGACCACCCTGAAAATCTCCACGTGATCTAGCGGGCATATCCCTCTTCTATCTCTCTCTCGACCCTCTCACTCATATACTGTAGATGTCGGCGATCCTCTATGCTTTGTGCAAAGGCTTGAATTCACGAGATATCCATAGTATCATTTAGTGCAGTGGTAGAACAAGCGTCAATATAGTATGAGTCAAGCCCTCCCACAAATCTACGCACCATGTCATGCATCGTATCAACAAATGCTGGTGCATATCTAGCCAATGAATAAAATTTTAGCCCGTATTCTTGGACACTCATGCTTCCCTATCAGAGGTTCAGACATTGGTCCACCCGGCCATCCCTAATCTCTCGATGCAAATAGTGATCTATGAAAGCTTCTGTAAAGCTATCCCAAGTGGGTAAAGATACATCTTTTCCCCTAGATCTCTCCCAAATTTTGTACCATAATACTGCAACATCACGCAATCGAAATGTTGTTAATTCAACTGACTTAGTCGCTGAGGCATGCATGACTCTGAAGATCCTATGAAGCTTATCAACAAAGTGCTAAGGGTCCTTTCTGCGCTCTGTCCCTGTAAACTGTGGAGGATTCAAGGCAAGAAATTCATGAACTCTCGAACTTCCAGGCCCTTTAGGAAATTCGACAACATCTAGTGCAACTTGCTAGCACTGTGTAGCTACTAACTGTGCTAACATACATACTTCACTCTTGAAATCCTCGTCAGATGGGATAGGAGGAACTAGATGTGGTACTGCGTGTGGAGCCGAGGGTCCTGTAGCCCTCGGAGGCTCATGAAGCGGTGGAGAAGCTATAGGGGGCTGAGAAGATGTCTCTTCCTGGGTCTCACAATAGGCTACGTCCACCTGTGGTATCTTGCCAGTACCCTCGCCTGCAGATGTATCTAGCCCTTGGCTAGCTATAGTCTCTCTGTTGTCAGCCATCTCTATCTGCATACAAATATCAATTATAAGGAAGAAAGCTCAACCCTTAAGACACCGCTCTATAGTACGAGGTGAGGAAAAGAAGAATAATAATTCTAGCACGCCCGGTAGCTTCTTACTTATCGAATGTGGTGAACAACACATTTATAAACAAGACTACTAGACACGGCCTGCAGACTACCTAAGATACAACGTTGCTCTAATACCAAGTATGTCATGGCCCAAACTCAAGGGGCGCAACTGGCTCCTAATGACAAAACTCAGGCCCGATCCGACCCTGCTGAACCATTTGCTACTAGTGCATGGCAGACACACGCAATCAAGAAAACAAACAACTATATCTCGACTTTAAACTAAGTCATCGGCAGGCAAGGCCCCTGTCAACAGATCTATAAAAGAAACAACTACTTCCAAGAGTTCATATAAAGAAATAGCCAACTAGCATATAATCCTGCTTAGGCTATCGAGGCCACCATGATCTCTATACAAAAACTGAAAGCAGGAATATATCAAGACAATACATCAAACAACTCACAAGCTACAGCAAACCAACAAAACTAGGCTAGCATGGCATAACGTAGTTGTACACCCCACACACTAGTCTGCAAGCCTCTAAGAGTAGTAAAGTTTGGCGGAACAGGCCCCAGCCTACCTATAAAAATATATACAACAAAACCTAGCAAACCTCGCAACTATGGCAGCTCCGGAGGAAAGGGGCAAGCCAACCAGATAGAAGTCAATCCTACTGCTGAGGAGATCTATTGGGTCATCTGTCGGGACCTGCATGAATGAATGCAACGCCCCCAGGCAATGGGGAGTCAGTACATAATAATGTATAGAGTATGAAAGGCCATAGACAAATTAGCAAGTATCATAATATACTCAAAATAATCAGCTAAGGAAATCAAAATTTAGATAAGTATGCTAACCCACTACTGAATCTAAAAATACAAAAATAATCAAACAACAACCTAACCAAGTTCCCATAAGCTCGGCAGGTACAAGCAACATACCACCTAACTTCACCCCCATAATCCCAGAAGGTGCCAAATCAATCTACATACCCCTAACGGTAGCCCCTTGTCTTTGTAAGAAGTGACGTAGCCCTATTTGGCAATACTATAGCCTCGTAGGCAGCGCATAGCCCTCTTTGGCAACATCATAGGTTTGTGGGCTGCACATAGCCCTATTTTACATCAACATAGCCCTATAGGCGACATATAGCCTTATTTTGCATCAAAATAGCCCCGTAGAAAACACAAAATACTCTTCTGCATCAATATAGCCCCGTGGGCAATACATAGCCCTCTTTGGCAATAATATAGTCCTATTAGACAACATCATATCCCCCATAGGCAGTTCATAGCTCAACAACTAACCAGAATAGCCTCAAGGGCGACAACAAACAATTAAATAGGCTGAAGGGGAGCAATTTAGCTAATAAACAATATATATGAATAGTCTCGAAGTCGTTCCTAACTTAGGGTCGTGCTTAACAGATTATGAGTCCCTAAAATGAGGGTTTATAACCACTCTATTAGCCAACCACTCACAATTACATCTACAAGATCACCAACATTAACTACCCTATTATATCACTCCCAAGATTTAAAGAAACATGCCAAATGAAGGAAATAGCCTTAACATACCTTTTCCTTTATAACTTATGCTGAAAATAACTCTGTCCACACCACTACAACACTAAAGAAAAAGGTAAAATCAATCAGTAATTAAGGATAAAAATTACTACGACAATTCGACAATCGATACAGATTCCTATCGTAAATTACTATCCAAGACCTAAGGTATCCGTAAACTGATAAAAGGAGATTCCTACCTTTCTTTAAACTCCCAGAAAACTTGAATAAAATCAATCTGCTGAAAAAGACCCTGCTGCCACAACCTCCACGAAGCTACACTGCTTAATTCACCATGAAAATTATGCCAAAATGAGGAGCCAAGAAGAGATCATGAACACACAAGGATGATTTGAGGAGCAACTCTCTGATTTTCGTGGGTTTCTTACGAGTTGGAATGAATAAAAATGAAGAAGATGCTATCTTATAATCTTCCACCGACCTAGGGGGCCCACCTCACGTGCCTGCTTGTGCAGTCTTGCGAAAACGCGAATATCTCTCTATTCTAAAGTCGTATGAACAAACCGTTTGATGAGTTGAAAACTAGACTCGCAGACCTTAGATTTAATGGGTCGTGGTCCCCATAAATCCTTATAGATTGGGAGAAAATTTCCGAGGCATTTGACCCAAATTTCAGAGAAATCTTTAAAAAGAAACTTCTAATAACTTTCGCCAACTTTTATTTTGCGACTTACCTTACTTTAAAACTTGAGATACAACCCTTGAACACTTAAAATATGACATACCACATTGTTCTTAGTTTATTACTCACCCTCTTTGTCTTTCCACAAAGGTACGAGTTAATTTAGACGTTTCAGAAAGTCGGGGTGTTACATCGATGCTCGAAAGAGATCAATTGGAGTGGGTAATTAATCCAATACTAGAAATTTAGGTTTGATATCTGTAACTTGCTTGAAAATAGAGGTTATGGGTCGGATCTATTTGCCCTATTTATGTGTCAAAATAGAGAATAGATTACGACATTGGATTGTTTAGATTGGCATATCGATGAGACCGAAAGGAGATTCTATGCATAGATGCTTTGAGATCTAAAGATGATTAGCTTCATTGAAGAAGACCTAGCCTATTAATGAATGTTCATAACTATAGAGCAAGACACTTATCCCTATGTGATATCAGATTCTGATCTCTGCACCCCTAGATTGCTTGTTAACTCTTGAATTCTTTGAAATTTTACTTTAACTATGACAATTGATACCCATATATTTTTATTAAATTGGTGGAATTATCCAACCACTTGTTCTTACTATTACAAATGAGAAATTTTACAATCTAAATTTCTTGATAAGAATTCTCTATGATATACCATTCCTTGTGGGATGTGACCCCAAGTCTTCGTTGGATTTTTATTGATTACGAACACTGTCCCTTTTAATTGGTTTTAAGGAGAAAATTTGATTGTTATCAAAGTCCCTTTTGATCCGATTCAAGTTCTAACTAGGTGATTTTGTTGGATTCTTGGATTTGTTTACCGCGATCGTAGTCTGGGAGAGGTTGTGGAAGTTCTTGTAATATCTTCAAGTTCTCTTATTAGTTCTTAGCTATTTTGTGTATCTGACGGGCTTATGGGGTCCATTCATGTTTTACTTAAACTTGCACACGAGTGTAGCATCTGGACTTATGGGGCTCTAGTTAGGTTTAACTAGTTATAGTTACTTCTTATTTGTTCTTAGTACATTCATGTGCATTCTCTTTTTGCCCATTCTCTGACCTCTGTGTGTTCAATTTATGCATTTCATATTGCCTTTACTTTTCTTACCTAATCAGCCTATGATGCCTACTGAGTACTTGTTGTTTAGGTATTCATACTACACTCTGCATCTATTTCGTGATGTAGGTCCAAGCACCAGTTAACAACGTTGATATTGAGACTACAATTTCCAGATCCGAAGGCGAGGGTAATTATAAGATGTTACGAAATTTACTTGTCTCCATTTGTATTTTGTTGACTAGTCTTTTGCATTTTGAAACAAGTCTTTACATTGCAGGTCCACTTTTGGGACTTGTACTCTTTTGTTTAACATTTCTGTACTTGTGTTTTCTAGGTTCTGGGAGGGATCCTTTTATTTTATATATATATATTGGCTTGCTTTCGCTTTATCTTTTGTTTCTGTATTTAAATTTTGCTTCCGCTTTGCTTCTACCCTTAAACCCATTACTTGTCGTTCCAAGTTAAAGGTTAGTTTACCTACTAAGAGGTTATACCATGTGTCATTATGACTTGAGAAATGGGGTTTTAACATAATATTTATTTCAAAGAATAACATTTCTTTTTTTATTTTTCTATTATGTGTAAACACATCATTTTGATTAGTATTTTTTGCAATTATGGCATATTGATTTAATTCAAAACCGATTTAGAAAAATATTTAACTGAGGGTCAAGTAATAGGTTGGTGCGTATCATATATTAATAAATAGAAAATTAAGAAGGATTTAGTTTTTAAGATATTTGAAAGTAACATAACGTTTCTACTAAATATATTTTTTTCCAAAATTGGAAAAAATAATAATGTAATTCTATAAGAAAAACATTTTCTATAAACTTATGACCATGTTCAGTGGATACTACTTATTCAGATTTAAACCACGCTAATTCTTTTCATTATCAGAAAAGTTTGACTCAAGAAATTTGGTTAGTATAAGACCGGATCCAAAAACTATATATATTTCAAGATGACACACCCTCACTTAGATTTATTTCAAAATAGTTATTGTTGACAATAAAGAATTCTCTAATTCAAACTACTCAAAACATTACATAATCCAAAATTTTCATATATATAAGGGTCAATCTTAGGCAAAGACAAGAACAACAAGAACAAAGTCATTTTTGAACAAACACATACAGCATAATCTTTCTCCTCTTTTTCCATGCTGAGAAACAACGTAATGCTTGCTTTGATTGAAAATGAAACTGATAGAAAAGTCTCATACAAGAAAAGACACATAGGGTTCTTGAAAAAGGCACAAGAACTCAGCACTCTTTGTGAGATTGAAATGGTTGCCATCATCTATAGTCCTTATAGTGATGAAATTAAGGAGTTTCCCAATCATGGTGCTCCAATCAACAACTTTCTAAAGTTTAAAGAAATGACAGCATTGGAGAGATAAAAATTGTGGTGACAAGAGAAGAATTCATTGAGAAAAGGATCAAGAAGTTGAAGAAAAAACTACTAAAGGTAAGAAAGGAAAATAGGGTCAAGGAAATTACGAATGAGATGTATGAAGTATTGAGACAAAAAACTATTTCCTTTTACATGTATCCTTTAGATCTCAATGATCTAAGTTATATGATCAATAAGAACCCTCAACTGGTACGTGAAGCAATGAAAAAGAAGGTTGGGGGAGAGGGGTTTACATCAAATGTCCCTCAATCCACACTTTCAACAACAATGACTTCTATGATGCCTTAACCAATTATAGATCCTCCATTGGCTTCTCCAATGCCTTCTCCAATGACATCACAAATGGACCCTTCAATAGAGAGCCCCTATGGGTGCATCGATGCAAATAAATAACTACCAGAACTACTCTAATGACATTCCACAATGTCCTTCATTGACTGAGTTACTAAATTTGAATAATGATGATGTAGTGACTTTGTTGGATGACCTATCACTAAAAAATATTTATGATAAAGATACAAACCACACCAATATTATATGAAGTCTTTGGACTAGTGCGATTGTCTTTTTATTAGTATTGTTTTATATGGTCATGTTGTCCATGGACAATTTGTGTCTTTGACTATTTTGCATGTCTAAGTGTGTCATAAGACTCTCCACATAACTTTTACTTTGTCCTTATATTGAGTGTCGGTATGTCATATTTGATGATATATTTTTCAATGTTTATTATTCACTCACTTATTAAATATATGAACAATTTACATGTTTACTAGTTTTTCATTTATTTATTTATTTGCGCTTTTATAGTTGTTGTTATCAAATGTTGTTGCTATAGTTTCCAAAAAAAAACTATTGTACTTCAAAAGTTAAACAAATTAATTTACGTATTGAATGCATTTTCATTGTGAACTTTTTAGGGTGAAATAATAACACGTCTCAAATTGAATATGAATTTAAACATTAAAGAAAACTATCAAGAAGACCTATAAAATATCCATTTTGAAATAATAAGGTGAAGTAAAAGATTCATTAATGTTTAAAATAGCTTACTGAATCTCAAAACTATATGAAAATACTGAGTATAAATATAAAATTTTAAATAAAATATCTGAAACTGAATACTAAAAGAATATCCAAATTTGTCTATCTATGAAGCCTCTACTGTATAAATATAAATGTTGGAACAAGACCTATGAAACCTCAAAATACTACTACTAATAAATCATAAAACTGGAGTCCTTTGAAGCAAAGGAGATCTCACCAAAGCTGATGAGCGGATGATCTGATCTCAACGAAACTCATGTTGGTGATCCTAAGTACTTGAATCTGCATTATGAAAAGATGCAAGTCGAATGACATCAATACATTGAATGTAAGAGTATGTAATAGGGCTAAATGAAACAAATAGCTGAACTGAAAGACTGAAGGTATCTCAATTGAAGAATAATATAAATCATGATGAAAATCATTTAAACTCTTTTTGTAGGGATGCAATAATAGTAAATCATGAGTTAAAGTATATAAATAAAAATATAATTTACTTTACTAGGAGTTTCTTATAATCGACATACACCGTATGAGCTCATAATCATGTCCAACAGCTAAACTTGTTGGGAGGGTTGCCCTAAACCTTGCCGGAGTATAGGACCATATCATATCTATGTGGATCCATTAATTTGAGCCTCTAAGGACCATAAGGTCAACCAACAAAGCAATGAAACATAATCCAACATTGACGCGTAGTTATGGGACTTAGGTTTTCTAAACTAGCATCCTCATGGTACTAAATAGTCTTCCCAAAATAACATATATTCATATAATGCTCATAAGCATGAAAACCACTTATCATTTTAAATCATATATGAGGCTCAACTCAAAAGTTGTATCTTAAAATAATGTGTATTTAGGTCATAATTCATATCATGCTTGTTTTCATGCTTTAAAGTCATAAGGGTTTGAATGACCATAAAAATCGTGCTAAATCAGTACCATAAGGTTTTAAAACCAAAGTGAAATAATGAAACCATAGCTTATTGAAGAAATATCATAATTTCATATAATCCCTAGCTTTACCTCTAATAATCTTGTGAAATTCTTGAGAATCAAAATACTTAAGGCATGAGAGGGAAATAAATACACTCATTGAAGCCTTACATAGCTGGAAGAACAATGTTACTGAAGAAACTTGAATACAATCTTGGAAGATGAAGTTTGGAGAAGAGTCTTGGATTAAGAACCTTAGGTATTTTCAAGAGAATCTTGAACTTCAAGCCTTTAGATCTTGGGAAATTAGAGAAAATCCTTTGTTAGAGTTCTTGATCTTTAATAGAAGGATAATTAGGGATTTTGAGAGTTTCCACACATGTAATGATGATATTAGGTTATAAGATAGACTAAGGGAATTTAATTGAGGCTAAAGGTTAAGCATACCCTTCTGGAAACATAAGAAGACCATAAATATAAAAAAATGACTTTTTAATGAATCTCGTCGGCCAAATCAGCGATCTAGAGGTCCCCTCACCAAAATATTTGGAGGTTCACCAAATGCCTCTTTAGATCACCAAAATAGACAAATACTTAAGGTTTTCTAGACAATTTATTGAGCTAATTCAGCGTTTCACCAACCCATTTGGCGAGTCACCAAATTAGCAGGTGTCCTCATCAAATTTCTCATCCCAAACACATTCCAATAAAAGAACCATAACTTCTTATTCTAAACTCAAAATAAGGCAAACCTGGTGGCATTGTAAATGAGACTCCTAGAACTTCAATTTTTTAGGTTATGAGCCACCTAATTCTTTATATAATGAGTCATGCGAGAACATAGACGATAGGAAGGTATTGAACTTCTCTTGGTGTTTGAAGACCCTTATGACCTTAGATCACTTTTGATACCCTGATACACTTGTTAAAGGACCTTAAAATATATGAGCAAGTAGGGAATCACCCGGCTCAAGCTCATATACTTACAATAAGAGATTCTGATTTTAAGAGTGGAGTTGTGAGGTGTGACAGAATAATTCGAGTATTAGCTTAGAAATTTATGGGGTGTTGCAATGGCTTAGTTCCTTGTAGAGTGATACAGTAGATTTGGGTGTGATAGTTTGATCCTTAGTTAGACAACTACTCAACTCAACTTTCCCTTTAGTATAAAGTGTGGAATTTGAAAGATATTTACAAGTCTCAATGTCTTTGTATATCAAATAGAACAAAGCATAAACGAAAAGGAAGAAGAGGGCCCACCAAAACGTGTCATGGCTCAAGCCTACACCCTGGATGTGGCCGGCACTCGAGAATCATTGTTGGCTTAAGTGAACCCTTGGTTTGGATGACTACTTAGTGGAAGATTTTACTCAAGAAAATTAAAAGCCTTAAAGAGAAAATATAACTAAACTACATCAAATAATCATTTAAGCGAAATCTAATATTCGCAAAACATTTTTACGAAAGAATTTCTGAAAACAACTCAACTCTAGATATCTATGAAGCCTAGACCCTTAGTGCCCTAAAGTTCATACTGAAATGAAAATGAGACCCTCCAGAATGCAAAGAGGACTGACAAAAACTCTCAAATAGGAAGTGCAAAGTGATCTCAATGAAGCACCTGTTGAAGATACTGAACAGATGTATCTGCATCATAAAAAATTCAGGTCGAATGACATCAGTATACTGAATTTATGAGTATGAAATATAGCCAAACCGAAATGACTAAATGTAAGGACTGTAATAGAAATAAATATATACTCCATTGAATGTAAAGAAATAAAGGTGTGAAATCATTTAAACTTTACAAAATACTTACTCATCTTTGAACTCAACATATTAAGTGATATGATTAAAATACATTTTAACTTTATTTGGGAGATTCTCTAACTGACAACCATCACTATGAGCAACGTGATGATACATCATTTTGCCCACCCTGCCAAAACTGTCCTATACCTTGCCGGGATATAAAACATCTCAACTAAGTGGATCAACTAAAGATCTGCCTGAAAGCAATAAGAAATCGTCCAAAAAGTATGATCATTTACCCATGTTGGCTACATGGTTTATGAGGAATGTGAGTTGTCTGAACACATTCCCATATTGGTGCTCAATATTACACCCAAAATATATATGTATAGATATATATATTCTTTCTCAATTTGAGGTAATTGCTTAAAATATTCTCCTAAAAGAGGTAACTACTCTGAAACATCTCTACACTCATTAACTTTTTTAGAAATCAAAATTTGTCTTTTCTCAATGTAGAAAGTGATACATTTGGGAATACTTAGTTCCCTTATACTCTTACTCAAATTATGTTTAAAACTCTTCCTCAAAACTCATCTTTGCTTTCACAAACAAATCTGTTTAAGACAAAAATGTTTGCTTAAAAAGATTCTAAAAAATTATAACTCAAAATAGGGTTCATGATGAAATATAGACATGAGCAAATCAACTCAAGTGACTCAATAAAAATATAGAAAACTCAATATTCAAAAATCAAGAACATAGAACTCAACAATACTACTTATATCAAGAATACTCAAAATCCAAGACAAAGCCCTAGATTACTCTTTTACTAAATTTAGATAGATGTAGGGAGTGAAGACGAACTTAATCCATCACTATGATAGCCTTATATACCCAAAAGAATGATGTTCGTAGCAAAACTCAGAGATTGGCTTGAACGCCCTAGTTTTCTCCTCTTGGATCCTTGATCTGAGACTTGGGAGAGGCAATGATTGTAAATGATAACTTAGCACTGTCTAAACCCTTAATTAAGTGTAAAAGGGTAGAGGTTAAGGATTAGAAGTGATGAGAACCAAACACCCTTAATTAAAACTATTGAACAGTTCCTAAAGTTGAGGTCTACGGTCACTTTCAATGGCTCGTCCTGACCAACCATAGAACCAAGTACTGGGGTCAACTTCCGGTCCATTTCCTACGGGTCCTTCTCATGGATCATATAAATTTCTATGGTCCATAGGACCCTCTCATAGAACCCAACTTCAAGTCCAAAACTTGGCTAACTTTCTATGGCCCATAGAACATCCTACAAATCGTCTTGTTACTTCGTAGACCAAACTTAAGAAATTAAAATCTTTCTAGACTCAACTTGGTTCCTATGACTCCCTTCTTACAACTCGTAGAACTTTTTACGGTTCATAGGTGGTTTCCGTAGAACCAGTCCCAATAAAAATTTTCCTACAAGTTTTTCATTTTCAAGTTCTGGGGCGTTACAATATCTCCCCCTTGAGAACATTCGTCCTCGAATGAGATCATACAAAGCATGAAGGGGGTGGGGAAAGGTCTACCAGGACAATACAATGTGTTTAACACATAAAAAATCATAACTAACATACTAAACTGAAAGAGAATTCTACAAAGAGTTAGTATCTTAGACTGGAACTAAATTAGAGGAAAGGTGATAAGGGTGTCTCTTTTACATATCCTTCTCGGCTTCCGATGTAGCCTCCTCAACAAATTGATTTATCTAAAAGACTTTGACTTATGCAACCTCTTTGGTTCTCAACTAGCAAAATTGATGATAAATAGTCTGAACTGGAATCTCTTCATAAGACAAGTTGTCTTTCACTCCAATACTCTCAGTACATAGAAAAATTACTACATAGACGAATACCAAAAGTAGGGGCATTATCTACTAGACAATAACCTAATGATCAAATCCTGAAGTATCAAAGCGATGTCGGGAACTAAAGGAGGCTGAGTTGGTCCGCCATCCTCAGTCTACTGCTAAATAACATCATCATGTTCATTTAGGGCTCAAGTGTTGCCTCCCTAGCTCGACTGACCTCAAGCAGGTGTTTCCTCTCTCGCTTAGACATGACCCTTAACTCCACTACTTCTCCTAACTCACCCACGAACTGGGGCTCGGGAAGTAGGTAAATCCTCGCCCTCTGAGGTGCTGGCTCTAGTCCTTGCCATTTGCGTAAAGTGAATAAATTAGAGATATGCAACACTTGATATGAATAATTCACAAGAAAGAAATCAAATCAAATAAATTTCTATAACTAGGTATCATGTATCCTATCAAGATAGGTACAGACGTCTACATACTGATTCACATGACTCTACTAGACACACTACTCTTTAATTTATGAAACCGGTAAGTCTAGCTCTGATACCAATTTGTCACAATCCAAACTCCGAGTCATGATGGCACACACCTCAAATATCTAATATGGTGTGTAAACCAAAAGAAATAACACATATATGACTTCTAAGGGAAGTTTGGCCACTACTGATAAGAAAACGTCAAAAAGTTCGCAAAACCTGGTAGCATAAGCATAAAGCACATCTAATTTATTTCTAGATTTTGAAATACATCTCAAATATTCAAAAGAAAATTAAAGACTATAAATGATTTATTGAGACCAATGGCTATCTAGAAAGAAGGATCTCACAACCTGTCTGAAAGAGAAGAAAACCTCTACATCCAATCAACTGCTACGATGATCGACTAGGATCTGTGTCAAAAGGATAATAGACGTAAGGGGGGAGTACAATCTACATTTACTTAGTATGTTAGACTGACTAGCATAATAAACTAATTGCACTTGGAAATAAAATATGTAACACCTCCACCTACATGTAGAAAGTATCACTCCGGCATCGGTGCAACCAATTTATATGATAATGGCACAAATAAATTAATTACACAAGGGTACATATAGTACTCAAATCAACATATAATTAAGTTACACAACACAACAAGTTGGCCAATGCTATGCAATGAGATGATGAAAAGATAGAATGTTGTAGTAGAACCAAGGTTGTCGCACAACCTGTTGTATACACCTTGCCAAGCTTTAGCTTTCAGAAAAGGACCCATGGGGGACTCATAGTCCACATACCAATCTCATAATCTCAAATGTGCATCAACATCACCATAGATTTCATAGACCATCAACACTCGGTCTAGTTGATCTCTAGATGCGATGTAATGAGCTTCTACAGTAAGATCTATCACTTTTAGAGATGACAATTCTTCATATACAACTGACAATTTCAGTTCCCGATACACATCAAATAGATCAAATTTATTATGAGACATCATCATTAACTGACCTTCAACTACATCTATCATAGCATACCTAATGGCCAAAAAGTGTCTCCCAAGAATAAAGGGCACTCTCAGGGTCTGGCTCAAAATTTAGCACAACAAAATCAATTGGAAATATCAATGATCCCACTTGGACCAACACATCTTCCACAACACCTTCCGAACTAGCTATTGATCGTTCGGCCAACTGTAATATAATGGTAGTGGGCTTAGGGCTACCCAACCCCCATTTCTTGTAAAAAAAAGATGTTGGCATAAGATTAATGCTCGCCCATTGATCACACAATACTTGGGCATGAATGCTTTGACCTATAGTAATTTGGATAGTAAAACTACTTAGATCTTTTAGCTTAGTAGGCAGCCAATTTTGAATCCTTGAACTACACTCTTTAGTGAGTGCCACAATTTCATATTCAATTAGCCTCTTTCTGTTCGCTACAATCTCCTTCACATATTTCGCTTACCTTGGTATTCCGTGCAAAACATTAACAAGTGGCAAATTAACGTGAACTAGTTTGAGAAGAGAAAGAAACTTACCGAAGCACTCATCCTCGCTCTAGTTCTTAAACTTTTGAGTAAATAGGGGAGATGGTTTCACTTTTGTTGACATTGTTTCCTCGTGTGTACCCTATCCACTCTCACTATTCATCTTTTCCCATATTGAGATTTCATTGTTTTTCTTCTTCGGATCAAACACCTCCAATTGCAACTCACTGTAGGTACCCACATTCACCTGCCTCAGATTAGAATCTGTATTACCCGGCAATCCCCCTTGAGGGCGTGAGCTTTTGGCATTATCAAATTACCCAAATTGTTTTTCTTGATTTTGTGTTGCCAAATGATTGTTTCTGAAATCAATAACTATGCTATCCATGTTCACATTCTCTCTAGCCTGCCCATCCATGATTTTCTTCAACATCTCCTCAGTACTCATGTTACCTTGCTTGAAACTTTGATGATCTCTTTGACCCTGCTGTTGATAATTCTGCCCATTACCTTGAGGTTGATATTGATTTTTGCCTTCGGCCTGATTTTGGTTTCTTCCCCGTGAGAAATTTGGATGGTTCTTCCAACTAGAATTATACGTGTTTCCATTATTTTAGTGGCCCCTCCCCGATATGCATTACCTAAGAAATTCACGGCATTTGGGTTCGCTCCACAACATTTTGTAGTATGCTCACCACTTCCACATATTTTGCACCATGTTTGTGGCTGTTGTACAACATTCACATGGAAAGGCTATTGTCCCAGTGACATATTGTTGATATGGGCGTTCCTCGTGTTTTGCATCACAATAATTTGTACAATTAAAGCTATAATTGCATCTACTTTTATATTTCGGCAGTTTTTTGAACCATAGATTTTGTGCTTCTTCCATTCCACTCAAGATTTCCCTATGAGATTATATTCAACAAAGTGAACAATTCAGCATAAGTCTTCTCCAAATATTTTCCTCCTAAAGCTGAATCAAGCAATTTTTTTGTGTTTGGTTCCAAACCCTCAATGAATGAGTGGACCAAAAATTCATATGCTTGATGATGGTGTGGACAACTTAACAGTAGTGATTTGCTTCTATTTCGTGCCTGGTACTAATTTTCCCCTTCTTTTTGCTTAAAACTTAGTATCTTGCTCCGAAGCTTGGCTATTTTTCCAAATAGAAAGAACCGTATCAATTTTATTTTATCAAGATCATCCCATGAAGTAATAGCGTTTGTTGGCTTTGATTTCAACAATCTTCTTGCTTCCCCTAATAGAGAGAAAGGGAACAAGGTGAGTCTCACATAATCAGCGGATACTTCAGTTAGAAGGTGCACGTCACTGATTTTGAGAAAGTTCTGAATGTGCACTTATGGGTCCTCATGAGGTAAATCAGTAAATTGTCCATTAGTGTGCAACATTTGCACCATATTCTGCTTCAATTCAAACCTACCACCAGCAGGTGGTTCCTAAATACTCAAAGCAGCATTAGTTGTGCATGGGATTGCCAGATCACGGACATTCATCTCTTCGATTATTATAGGTGCGATGGGTTCTACCTCAACTATATGGGTTACTGGTTCGCTCCAAACTAGAGAGACATGGTATGTTAGTAGTTCTTGCCCTCTCTGGGAGTGAACGAATCTTTCCAGTTCAGCGAGTGGCTCTTCAAGATCTCTTTCTCCTTCCAGCTTGACGAGAGTATGATTCAATGATCTTATTTGGTCTTTGGACTCATACTTGTTGTTGTTTAGGTAAGTGTGTAGGGGTGATAAGGTAGAAACTTAGTTACTATGGTTATTCTGATTAAGATGAGACTCCATTAGATAATGCATATTCATCCTCTTTAGGTACTTATTACTTTTATATTACATAGCTCATGCCATATTTTATAGCCTAAATATTCGAAGCTCTATGGTTATATACTCGACTCAAAATAAAAAGTTTCTCCAAATTTTCCTAATCAGGGCTAACATTTCGGAATGAAAAATGTCAAAATAGGAAAAATGATGGATATTATTTGAATTCTTAAAGCTAAATAATAAATAAACTTCTATGAATGTGAAAAATATGGTAGGCTTACACTTTAGTTTAACTTCTTCTCTTATTTGTACATTTAACAAATTATAGACTATAACATCCTTCTTATTTTACTATTACATGCTTATCATTGAGAAATTTTCATGGGTAGTAGCTCATTAGGTAACCAGTCGAAGTGAAATATGCTAGATTTTGGTAAAGGAATGAACTGGTGGAAAGTATCACATGGGTGAATGTTATGTAAGACTTGATATATGCTACTATTATGGTAAAATAGGACACGAAGAGATGAAAGGCCCAAAGACACTTGCAAACATATGCTACTATTTTGATAAAATGGGTCACGAAGAGACGAATGTCCCAAAGACACTTGCAAACATCCAAGTGCATGTCTTTAATAACCTTCTAGTCATTTTCCCCTTTAAGCTTTATTTTGAGCATTTAGACTGTTCCTATAGTGATCCCATGTCATTTATAATTCCTTGCAATTGACAATTCGGTTAGTAGGTCATTCATTTTGATATTGTGCAAGTTCATATATTTTGGAGTTTTTACACCTTAAATGGTTGACTTTGGTCAAAAGTATAGGCAGACGGCCTCAGAATGCAATTTTTACGATTTCGTTCGGTTCGGAGCATCAAGTTTTATCTAGAAGAACTTTTGATGCAGATCGTGAGCCTTCTTAGCTCAAACCTAGTTTCTGGGATAAGCTTGGTACACTGTCTTCCCTTTATCAGCAGGCGGTATAGTCGCATTGCAATTATTCCACTAGTACGGGTCACTTTATCCAATGTAACAGTGTAGTAGCAACTGTAGACGGGGTCGGCATGAGACGTCTGTTCTTGATTAACATCCTTTTGCCACTACTTTTCTTTCCTAAAAATGCAGCCCCTACCATTAGTCGTCTATGGAGATCTGGGATTTGGTATTGAATCCAACAGTTCATTCAGTCACTTCAGCAGTCATGAAAAAGCCTAATTTTATTGAGTTGATTCCATCTCCTTGACTTTTTGCACATTCAGTAGCACTTGTTGGTTTCTTTTCAGGTCACGAACTCCTATATTAGGAAGCTACCCTTTGTGAAATTTGTCTTAAAATAAAGTTTGGGTATGGGTCCCACTTTTCATTGAGTTGACCTCAGTTAGAAGTTTCGACATCTCCATTGAGTATGGAATGACAAATTTTGAGGGGTAGCATACGTCGTTTTCATAATGAGGTTTCTAATGAATCTGGAACACTCTGTCAGAGAATTTATTCTTTGGGGAACCAACTGATGTGCATCAGCTAATGCATCCCTATTTAACCCTTTAGGTCCGCATGCCCCAGACTGCATTCACAGTGACCATTGGTTCTGGTCAGTTGTTCGCGAGGCATGTTCCACGTTTTCGGAGGCCTGGGTTTGTTGGTCATCACATTTACAAAGGCCAATGTAGCTAAACCTCCATAATTGTAGTCTAGGTGTCGTGTTTGAGATGGGTAAGAGGGTTAGCCTTCCGTGATCACGGACTGGGTCCCACGTTTGCGAAGGTCATTTAACATATTTTTATATAAAATATAGTCATGAATTCAGATCTACTTCATAATTTCAAATTGTAATTGTAGGAGTTGTACACCTTCGTGTAAGATGATTCTTGTTGTGTTGTATCAATTTCTTGCATTTCTACGTGTTGTATTCTTTGCGAGCATTTGGGGAGCGTCATTTCAAGGTAATTTCCATCATAAAAGGAGTGGCAGATCTCTTTAATGGTGCCTTTTGTGTGAAATTCGTGCATGAGCTGAATTCTATTTTTTCAAAGCTTGAATTGTGTCTCATTATGGGATACATTTTCAATAAGCTCATTACAACCGATTGATAGAGTTAATTTTGGGATTTTCGGTGGGTCCCATAATTCCTTTTTTGACTTGATTTTGGATTCGTCTTCAATTGTATGATTTTTGTGTCTAAACATCCGTATTGACATTGTGATTATGGTTTTTGATAGCATGGAAGTGATCAGAGGTCATTCACAAAGGAAAAGCCCCAATCTACTATAACGTAGGCTATGACTTCTCGATCTTTAGATTGAGCTTTTGATTGTCAATTCATGAAAAATTATTGCAATTGGGGTAGGTTAGTAGTTGAACCATATTTTTTCAATAGAAAGCATGCCTTTACTATATTTCGGGTTATTTTTGGGATTTCGAACATGTTATGCCTTGTTATGTTTTTTACCTTGCCTTGTACATTTCATAATATTATTGCTTATGTTTTTGTGGGTTTGATTTGGCCTTAGTATAGGTTTAGGCCAGTGTTGCCTTAGATTTGCAGTTTTAGAGCCAATATGCATTAGAAATGCTCCGATGTTAGTATGGATGGCTTAGCTCCATGTAAATTGATATAGTAGACTTGAATCTAATAGTATCATCCTTATCTAGGCAATGACTTAGTTCATTGGAAAGTATATCCATAATATTTCCTTGTGGTTGACTCAAACTTATTCATTGGAAAATTTGTAGTTTTTTTGGCTATTTGGAATCAGGTTTTGGAATCAAAGATGGAGTGAGTGTTTGGTGAATCGAAGGATAGGTTTGCTCGATGATATAAATGGGGTTTGAGGAAGAGCGGGTATTTAGGGGATTTTAGGAGGCTTATATTCAGGTTTGAGGCCCAAGCATATCTTCTCTTAGTTGGGTTTGAGGCCCTCGCGTACATTCTTAGTCATTGTCCAAGGCCCTGGCTCATCTTTACTATCCTTGGTTCGAGTCTGGGCACACCCCTATTTACTCAAGTTTGAGTCCTGATTGGGTTATTCTATTAGGTTATTGGGTTGCCTTTACCACTGTTTGAGTCCATGGATGGATTTTGTCATGAGCATACTAAGGATAACAATAACTGATGCGAAAGCTTAAATATCATGAAAACTAAATGATGGGGAATACCCATTCTAAAAGTGAATATATCAAATCTGAGAATTTTAATACAAGGGAAATATCAAACTCAAATACTAAGTTGAATCTAACTATGTCTAAAAATTGCCTCTAACTAACTAGGAGTACTAGGACATGCCCCAGCTAAATCTAGCAAAACTAAAACTAAAAGACTGAAATACTGAAGTAAATAACATGACTATTGTCCTCGGAGAATGAGGACTCACCACTGATGCTGCTAAGCTAGAGATTGGGAACCGATCTATGCGTGATCTGACTGCTGAGGACCTAAACCTACATCATGAGAAGATGTAGCGCAGAGTATGCATCATTACTTGAGAGGTACTGAGCATGTATGATAGAGTAAAGCTGAAATAACATATAATTGAACACCCAATAAAGCAAGGATATAAACTGAACATGATATAGATATTGAATACTGAACTAACTGAATACAAAGACCACTTTTATAACATACTGATACTTAAAACTGACTGTACTAAAATTTGGTCAATGCAATAGATTATGACTGAACTGTGGGAGCTACTAATAACCGACATAAAACCAAATGAGCTAAATGTGGAGTCCGATGTATACGCCCCGTCGAGAGGACCCAATACACCTGACCAAAGGTGTAGAGGCATACTGGCATGATTACTAAAATGATGCCCACAGAAAAGACTTACAACCTATGTGGCTCATAGTTCTGGGACTATATGGGTGACTAACCCTAGTCCAACTCGGTATTATGCTACTCCCAATAGATTAAATGATTAACACATTAAGACTGAATCTCTGTAATATACTGGATAGCTCAAACTGTCATGCAAACTGAGAATGCAACAATTATGACTGATGAAGTGACATTCTTAAACTGAAGCATGTGAATGTCTGTAATAGCTGACTAATCTAACCTAGCATGCATAATTCATGAACTAGCAAATATATTCAACTAGGGTTTTGAATATCATAAGAGAAACTGAGTAATAACATGATAATCTGATTTGGAACATTAAATTAACTAGTTCATGATAATCTGCTGAAGTTCTAGAAACGCTAGGTCTAGTTAATAATAGGGAATCAAGAATCTAACTGAATTCTAGGGACCTAATGGGAAAAAGGAACCCACTAGTGAAATCCCACATTTATGGTGACGAATTCCACAAAGAAATCCTTTAATTTCAAGACTGGAACGGGAGGAAACTTGTTGCGTTCTTGAACTAGGGTTCTTGACTTCTTACTCATTTTAGCGTTCTAACTTTATAAGCTTTGATGAATGATTCGACTTAGGTAAGTTCTAGTTATGTTTCTAGGCTAAAACAAACCAAAACCATATAGTTTATGGTTAAAACGACGTAGTTTAGGGATCCAACAAAATAGGAAAAGACCAAAAGATCCCTGACTTAACTGCAGTCGGGTGACTGACGGACGGGACCGACGGACTGTCGATCAACTGATGGTCTGTGCTGGTCTACCGTCGATTAGTACTGGATGTTGAAATTCGGGGCATTGATCCACGGACACGAACCACTATCCGTGACCTGACCTACGGATCGTAGGTCCTGCCGTGGGTCAACACTTAGCCAAAATTTTCTCTTGGGGTTCTGGGAGAGGTTGATGATGCAAGCCACGGACCACCATCACGAGTCGTGGGTCACTCTACGGTTCTTGGGTGGCGTCCGTGAGTTGCACCTGCAACTTCTGGAAATTTGCTTTAAGATCTGTTTTCAGATATGGGGTGTTACATTATCTCCCCCTTGGAAACATTCGTCCTCGAATGAAGACTAAACTAGCTAAAATGGAGGGAAAGAGCTACAACCCTACCACTAAACACTGGTAGCTGATTTCTGACTAAACTAAGTTCCAAGAACATGCAAATATGATGAAAATGCAAGTACAAACTAAAGGAACATGATACTAAGAATGAAACTGCACATGAATGATTAAGAAACTGAAGAGGAACTATTACCTTAAGCTGGAATGGAATCGGGACAAAAAAGGTGAGGATACTTGACTTTCATGGTTGCTTCTGCTTCCCAAGTAGCTTCTTCTACGGACTGACTCCTCCACAAAACCTTGACTGAAGCGACTTCCTTGTTTCTCAACCTTCGAACCTGACAATCAAGGATTTCAACTGGTACCTCTTCATACGTGAGACTATCCTTCACTGCCATACTTTCTAAGGGTATAATAGATGCTGGATCACCCACACACTTCTTCAATAGCGAAATGTGGAAAACCGGATGCACTACTGCTAGTTCTGTTGGCAACTCTATCTCATAAGCCACATTACCAATCCGTTTCAAGATCTTGTAAGGGCCTACATATCTAGGACTGAGCTTACCTTTTTTGCCAAACTCATCACCCCTTTCATAGGCAAAACTTTCAGGAAAACCCAATCATCAACTTGGAACTCTAGTTCCCTTCTCCTTACATCTGCATAAGACTTTTAGCGACTCTGGGTTGTCTTAAGTCTATCTCTAATGAGTTGCACTTTATCCATAACATCGTGAACAAAATCTGGTCCTATCAAGGCTGTTTCACCTACTTCAAACCAACCAACTGGAGATCTACATCTACGCCCATACAATGCTTCATAAGGGGCCATCTGAATGCTAGAATGGTGATCATCCCAACTACCCTTGAAATTGGTCACACAGGCTCTCAACATGTCCTCAAAAGTTTGAATTTTACGCTCTGCCTGACCATCCGTCTGAGGATGAAATACTGTGCTAAGGTTAACCTGAGTACCAAGACCTTTCTGAAATGACTTCCAGAAATTAGAGGTAAACTGAGGACCTGTATCTGAGATGATAGACAAAGGAACCCCATGCAACCTAACTATCTCATTAATGTAACGCTTGGCGTAGTCCTCCGCCGAATCTGTAGTCTTAACTGCCAAAAAGTGTGAAGACTTAGTAACTCTATCAACTATCACCCAAATGGAGTCATGTTGTATGCGAGTACGAGGTAAACCTGTGATGAAGTCCATGTTGATCTCTTCCTATTTCCAAGTAGGAATGTCGATCTCTTGAGTCATACCTCTTGGTTTCTGATGTTCTACCTTGACTTGCTGGCAATTGGGGCACTTAGCCACAAAATCTGCTATATCTATTTTAATGCCATTCCACCAATAGACTTCCCACAGATCACGATACATCTAAGTGGCGCCCGGATGAATAGAATATCTTAAGTTATGGGCTTCTGCAAGAATTTATTGTCTCAACTCACCCATCTTAGGAACACATAGTCGACCCTGATAACGAAGCACACCATCTCTCCCTTGGGTGAAAAGTCAACCCTTTGTTGGTGGATTGCACCCTTTAGTTCAAGCAATATCAGATCGCTATCTTGCTTTTCCTTCACCTTCACTACCAAAGAATATTATGACCCATTCTGAACTAATACACCACCATCTGATATGCTCATAAGACGAACTCCTAAGAGAGCAAGTCTGTGAACATCCTTTGCTAGTTCATTTCTTTCTTCCTCAACATGCGCTACACTACCCATAGATAGTCTGCTAAGAGCATTTTCTACCACATTGTCCGTACTAGGATGGTAATGTACACTCATATCGTAGACCTTGAGGAACTCAAGTCACCTCCTCTGGCGAAGATTCAACTCTTTTTGGGTGAACACATAATGAAGGCTCTTATGGTCTGTGAACACCATACATGTAATGTCTCCAAATCTTAAGTTCAAACACCACTGTTGCTAGCTAGAGGTCATGAGTTGGATAGTTCTTCTTATGCACCTTAAGCTGTCTAGAAGCATAAGTTATAATCTTACTTTGCTGCATCAACACACAACCTAGGCCGACTCTGGATGCATCACAATAGATAACATAACCGTTTGAACCCTCTGGTAGAGTCAGAACAGGAGTTGTATTCAACCTACTTTTCAATTCTGCAAAGCTTTTCTCATAATCATTTGATAACTAAAATTGACTTTATTCTGAGTCAACTCAGTCAATGGAGAGGCTATGGATGAAAATCCTTCCACGAACCCTCTATAATAACTTGTAAGACCCAAGAAACTTATGATATTTGTAGGAGAGGTAGGTATGGGCAATTGTTTCACTGCTTTTATTTTCTGGGAATCCATTTGAATCCCTTCGCTTGACACATCGTGACCAAGTAAAGCAACAAATTGCAACCAAAACTCACATTTCCTAAACTTAGTGAATAACTGATGATCTTTGAGAGTTTGTAGAACAACCCTCAAATGACTCACATGTTCTTCCTCATTCATAGAATAAATGAGGATATCATCAATAAAGACGATAACAAACAAGTCCAAGTACTTCTTGAACACTCTGTTCATCAAATCCATGAAAGCTGCAGGAGCATTTGTTAGTCCAAATGACATAAGTTCAAATTCATAATGACCATACCAAGTTCTGAAGTCTATCTTCGGAATGCCACTATCTCTAACTTTGAGTTGATGATAACTCTATCTGAGGTCTATCTTTGAGAAATGACTAGCACCCTGAAGTTGGTCAAACAAGTCATCAATCCTGGGGATGGGATACTTATTATTGATTGTGACCTTGTTCAACTGCCTATAGTCAATGCACATTCTAAGAGAAACTTACTTCTTCTTCACGAACAATACTGGTGCACCCCATGGGGAAATACTAGGTCTGATGAAGCCCTTATCTAGAAGGTCTTTCAACTGCTCTTTCAATTCTTTAAGCTTTGCTGGAGCCATTATGTAAGGCGGAATAGAAATAGGCTGGGTATCTGGAAGGAGATCAATTCTAAAGTCAATTTCCCTTTTGGGAGGAACTCTGGGAAGGTATTCTGGAAACATTTCTGGGAACTCATTAACTACGGGAAATGACTCAAGAGTTGGGGTTTCGGAGCTTGAATCCTTAACCTGTACTAGATTATAGAGATAACCTTTACAAATCATTTTTCTGGCCGTAAGATAAGAAATGAATCAACCTATAGGCGCTAGGCTACTACCCTTCCATTCTAGGATTGGCTCGTTTAGAAACTAAAAACGAACAACCCTAGTTCTACAATCGACTAGGCATAACAAGAATGTAACCAATCCATGCCTAGAATGATATCAAACTCTACCATTTCTAACTCTACAAGATCTACTGAATTGACTTTCTGGGAGACTGTGACAGGGCAATTTTTGTATACCCGTCTAGCTAGAACTGGGTCACCGACTGGAGTAGTGACTTAGAAAAGTTCTGAAAGATTTTTTGGACTAACATCGAATTTGACTGCTATATAAGGAGTTATAAAGGAAAGAGTTGCCCCTGGATCTAACAAAGCATAAACATCTAAGTCAAAGACTCGTAATGTACCAGTGACTACATCTGGAGAGTCTTCCTGATCGTGGCGAGCCTGAAGAGCATACAACTTGTTCTGGCACTGTCCGCCACCTGTACCAGATGTTACCCTGCTAAACCAGGTGACCTACTGGTGCTGCTGAAGTTGTGGACTGGGCTCTACCATTGTTACCTCTTTGACCCTGTCTAGAAGGACAATCTTTCAACCTGTGACCATACTGACCATAACCAAAGTATCCTTCTTTTCCTGCAAGGCACTCGCCCAGATGGTTTTTACCACACTTAGGATAAGTTGGATAGGTTTTGGTACCTGATACACTTCCCTGGGACTTAGGGCCTAAGGCCCTACCCTTCTGATCATTACGGAACTTGGAGGATGGATACTAGCTGATGAAGGTGCTGGAGTTGAAGACTTCTGCTGAAATTACGAGCGATTACAACCACCCGATTTCTGTTGAGAATAGTCATAGTTCCCAGTCCTAGACTTATTGTTCTCCTTGTCTTGTTCCCTAAGCTTATCACCATCAACCTGCTAAGCGTGAGTCATGAGCCTAGAGATGCTCATATCTGTAAGTAACATGGCATTCCTACACTCTGTCTTCACCATGTCTGACACTCAATATATAAACTTATTCATTTGGGCCCTGGAATTAGCAACCATATATATGAGGATCATACCTGGAGATTGGGTAAACTTGAGCCCATACTCTTGGACTGTCATGCTACCTTGCCTTAAGTTCATAAATTCCTGAGCTTTTGTTTCTCTTAACTCTCTTGGGAAGAACCTGTCCAGAAAGGTCTCACTAAAGCAATCCCAAGTGATCGGAGCTGCATCTGTACCCCTGTTCTCTTTCCACTGAGTATACCAAATATGAGCCACATCTTTAAGTTGGTAAGATGCTAACTCAACCCGATCATTCCCAGTTACCTACATCACCTCTAAGATCTTCTTGACCTCATCAATAAAGTTTTGGGAATCCGCAGCAATCTACGATCCTAAGAATTCTGGCAGATTCATCCTAACAAAATCTCACACTCTTGATGCAGCTAACCCTACATTAGTACCTACCGGAACTAGAATTCGCTGATTCTTATGGTAGGACACACTCTGAGCCAACATCTAAATGGCGTTCCAGAACTCTACATTCAAAAATTCTTGATCTGGGACTGGAGGAGCTGCGTTTGCGTTCCTGGCATTCGCATTTCTAGTATTAGCTCTACGATGATGAATGATCACAAAAACGTAGAACGTCAGGTTAGAATGAGGAACCAGATCATACTTTACGCACGATAAGAGTAACAAGAAATGAAGATTTTTCGTAAAACACTTTGTAGTCTCCCTCTCATTAGATGTGGTGCGCACTACACACCCATTAAAAGGACTCTACATAGCGCGACCTTTCAGACATCCTAGGACACTGAAATCTAGTGCTTTGATACCAAGTTTGTCACGCCCCGAGCTACACCTAAGATGCTGACACGGGACCTAGGATCACAAGTGACCCAAAGCTAAGCCCTCTGGCATGACATGAGCATACTAAGGATAACAATAACTGATGCGAAAGCTTAAATATCATGAAAACAAAAATGATGGGGAATACCCATTCTAAAAGTGAATATATCAAATCTAAGAGTTTTAATACAAGATAAATATCAAACTCAAATACTAAGTTGAATTTAACTATGTCTGAAAATGGACTCTAACTAACTAGGAGTACTGGGACATGCCCCAGCTAAATCTAGCAAAACTGAAACTAAAATACTGAAATACTGAAGTAAATAACATGACTATTGTCCTCAGAGAATGAGGACTCACCATTGATGCTGCTGAGCTAGAGATCAAGAACCGATCTATGCGTGATCTGATTGCTGAGGACCTGAACCTATATCACGAGAAGATGTAGCGCAGAGTATTCATCAGTGCTTGAGAGGTACTGAGCATGCAGGATAGAGTAAAGTTGAAATAACATATAACTGAACAAACAATAAAGCAAGGATATAAACTGAACATGATATAGATACTGAATACTGAACTAACTGAATACAAAGACCACTTAAATAACATACTGATACTTCAAACTGACTGTACTGAAATTTGGTCAATGCAATAGAGTCTGACTGAACTGTGGGAGCTACTAATAATCGACATAAAACCACATGAGCTAAATGTGGAGTTTGATGTATACGCCCCATCGAGAGGGCCCAATACACCTGGCCAAGGTGTAGAGGCATATTGGCGTGATCACTAAAATGATGCCCACAGAGAGGACTTACAACTTACGTGGCTCGTAGTTCTGGGACTATATGGGTGACTGACCCTAGTCCAACTCGGTATTATGTTACTCCCAATAGATTAAATCATTAACATATGAAGACTGAATCTCCGTAATATACTGGATAGCTCAAAATGTCATGCAAACTGAGAATGTAACAATTATGACTAATGATGTGACATTCGTAAACTGAAGAATGTGTATGTTTGTAATAGCTGACTAATCTGACCTAGCATGCATAATTCATGAACTAACGAATATATACAACTAGGGTTCTGAATAACATAAGAGAAACTGAGTAATAACATGATAATCTGATTTGGAACATTAAATTAACTAGTTCATGATAATCTGTTGAAGTTCTAGAAACCCTAGGTTTAGTTAATAATAGGGAATCAAGAATCTGACTTAATTTTAGGGTCCTAATGGGCGAAAGGAACCCACTAGTGAAATCCCACATACCTGGTGACGAATTCCACGGAGATATCCTTCGATTTCAGGGATGGAACTGGAGGAAACTTGTTGCGTTCTTGAATTAGGTTTCTTGACTTCTTTCTTCTCTTAACATTCTAACTTTCTAAGTTTTGATGAATGATTCGACTTAGGTAATTATAGCTATGTTTCTAGGCTAAAACTAACCAAAACCTCATAGTTTACGGTTAAAACGACGTAGTTTAGGGTCCAACGAAATAGGAAAAGACCAAAAGACCCTCGACTTAACTACTGTCGGAGTGACCGATAGATCGTCGATTGACTGATGGTCCGTGCTGGTCAACCATCGATCAGTACTGGAGACTAAAATTTGGGGCGTCGATCCATGGACACAGACCACGGTTCGTGACCTGACCTATGGACCGTAGGTCCCGCCGTGGGTCAACACTTAGCCAAATATTTTTCTGGGGTGCGGGGAAGGTTGCTGCTGCTAACCACGGACCACCAACATGGGTCGTGGGTCACCCTACGGTCCGTGGGTGGCGTCCGTGAATTGCACCTTCAACTTCTGGAAATCTGGTTTAAGGTATGTTTTCGGATACGGGGTGTTACAGATGTGGTCGTGCTAAAAGTGTATTTAAGTTCTTTTAGTAGTTCCTTAGCTCTTTTATGTATACTTAGGTTATTTTACTTTTAATTGCGCATGAGTATACATAATTAGGTTTTCATTACCTTTTGTTTTGTGGCCTCTAGTTTGGTTAATTCCTGCTTTTTATTCCGGCCTATGATGCCTACTGGGTACCTTTTTTTTTGTACTCATATTCTCTACATCTATTTTTTGTGGTGCAGGTCCGAGCACCAGTCACTATCGTTGAGATAGAGCTAGCTACAGGAACATTCAGAGGTGGGAGTGAGATTATGGAGTTTTGGATCATGCTTGTCTCGTTCTACTTTAGTTTTGGCTATTCTTTTACTTTGGAGACAAGCCTTTATATTTTGATCAACCTTTGGGACTTGTACTCTTTGTAGTAAATATGTACATATGACTACCAGGTTTTGGGATTGAATTTCATTTTTGTGGAATATATATATATATATATATATATGTGTGTGTGTGTGTGTGTGTGTGTGTGTTCTTTAAATTATTGTTTTTTCATTTGTTGATTGTTGTTTCTACCCAGTATGTCTGTTATTAGTCGTTCCGGGCTACATGTTGGATTACTACTGGTGGGTTATGGTGAGTGTCATCATGCCTCAGGATTCTGGCTCGTGATAGTGCCATTTGTTGAGAGAACCATTAAATATCATGTCGTAAGCCAACTTGTGAATCTTTAGTTATTATGAATTAGTATAATTTCTTTCAACAAAAAACAAGATTTACAATAACAGAGCATTAGAGGATGTTTAATAACCAATTTAATATATGGTATGAAATAATTTCGAGAAAGTTACAACAATATACATATATTAGAATATAGTGGTGGATCCAAAATTTTGTTAATGGGTGCAAAGCTCCCTTCAACGTAAAATTGCTACGTATCATAAAATGTAAGAGCATAATATTTGGAATACATCAATAAAATATATTTAATGGAAACATATAAACTAAGAAGCTAAAAACTAAACAAAAAAGATATAAAAAAGTGTGGAGAAGGAAAATAAAAATATACATGGGAGCAAAAGAAGGAAAAATCAACAAACTTGTAGAAAAATTGTAAAATAAGGAAGTATAAAAAAAGAAAGGACAAGGTGTACGAGATAAAATGAAGGAAAAATACAAAAAGATAAGGAATTTCTTAAACATTTTGTGTCACGTGAGAATCAAACATGTGACCACTTTAAAAGCAATGCCACTCTAACTTATGCTCTCAAACAAAACACCCACGCCAAGTTTTGTTTTATGGGTTCTCTTTAGTGATTCGATCCTGATTTTATAAAATTTCTATCTAAGAATATATAGGTCCTGACCGAGTCAATGTGTGGTTGAGCACCCCGAACACTTTATGTGTATCTACCTATACTAAGAATATCATAATCATATTATCTTAATTAGGTGTAATTATGAATATTATTCCATGCATAAATAACTTTCCAAAAAAAATAAGACTACCATTATGATTTTAAGTCAACAATATAATTTTTACTTTTCATATATATTGCTTTGACTAATGTGATTCTTCTAATTAGGTATGATAATAAATATTATTTTAGGAATAAATATCTTTCCAAGTTTTTTTAAAGACAACCATGGATTGTATACATTTGGAAATATAGTTAGTTATTTTCTATACATATATTAGGCTTCACTAGTATGTATACTCATGTGGAATTTACTTAGGCCTTATTATTTTATTTCTGAACAGAAATGATCTACACACACTTACAGTTTACTCTTGAAATGACAAAGGCTTTCTTGGCTAGTGTGCTTTTATTGTTCCTAATTATTTCCAATTTCAGCCATATGGGCAAATGTGTGGAAATGGAAAAACAACAAAATGTGATTGGAAGGTATGCAGAAGTTCCTCAAGGATGCAATACTATAGCAGATTGTACAACCTTTTGTAAATCTATTGGCTACAAAAGTTGTGGATGTAATAATAAGCATTGTTGTTGCATTATTCCACCACCTAGTTCGTAAGAAAAGATAGTCTAGAACTTCTATTTTGTAGGATGTTCTTTGAATGAATTTTAATAAGAGAAAATGTGATGATTTATATATTTTATAATTGCTTGCTTTGTTTTTGAGAATTCTACTTATTTGTTGTGTATCCCGATAGTATGCTTCAAAAGACTCTTCTTTACTTGTTTCTGGTTGAGAAATAAGAAAAATCGTTATAGACCATTGTTTAAATCAAACACCAATGCAAGTATATGTGGTTGTGGAAGTAATTTAGTGATAAGATTATTTATTATCATTCCATAGAACTTATGATTAATCATTAACTAAACTAATGTCACAGCTTGAAAATTGGAGAAGTGATGAAATCTATCTCAATCCCAACCCATAGTTCTGCCAACCCAGTAACACTTACAAAAAGAAGAGTAAAACACGCATAAGTAAAATTTAAAACAAATATAAGTCATAACACAATATTTTTCATAAAAACTCAAAAGAAGTGAAGAAAATCTATTTAAAATCCTCTTAAAACCCGGTGTCACTAATACAAGCCTCATATTGCATCAAAGTTTGATAATAGCTACAACACTGTCTGAAAAATATAAAAGATATGTACAAAATAAGAGGGTAGGAGATATTTATTTACAAGGGTAATTTTCTAACTTTTTATTTGGTATTTCCCCAATTTTTTGTTAGGTATGTTTTCTTTAAATCGTGTATGCAAAATGTAATTTGGAGATTCTTCTCTTAAGTTTAGAAATGACAATTTAGTGATTTGAGGGTCGATTCAAACTCTGTTTTGACACCGTTACTGAAAAAAAGATAGAAGTGGTGGTAATACCCATGTTTTGGAGCAACAACTAGACAATTCAATTCATAAAAATGATAAACTAATCTGACTGAGCACTCATCTTGCTGGAATCGTTGCATTCTCTGTCACATCTTTTCGGGGTACACATTTTGACATAGTATTTTCGTTGGACATTTGTATTTCAATACGGATATAGGTGGATTCGTATTCTCATTAATTGCATGACTTTGATAGAGTGAGAGATTTCCAAGAATAATCCAAACGGACAAGAAATCATGAGAGGGCTTGTGGTGCATTTTATCGTACTTCAAGGTAGATTATGACTATTCTTGTAGATTTGACTTGGGCAATGACTTATCACAAAAAAGATATTATGGGTTCGTTGTATTGATGGGATTGAAGAGTTAGATGATTGAATTGGTGATGTGAAACCTAAGTTGGAACTTAGTTGAGAGATCTTATAACATTTAGAAGGGGAATCTGTTGTGTTTTACTTTATTTTGTTGTGTCACATCAACCCTTGATTAGTTGATGGCCTACAAGCATTGCCTTGGGGAATTTATATTAGTGACCTACCGACATATATTTGAAATACTATTTTATATAATCTTTAAGGCGTATATACTCTTCCTGAAACTATTTTCCTACGGAATAATAACTTATTTATCCTTAGTATGATACATCAAAAATCATATTGAACCATTTTTCGTTGAATGTAATTTTTTTATCTCAAAACTATAATACCTTGCAAATTTTAAGTAAAGATATGAACCATCCTCCATCTGAGTATCGATTCGAAACCGACAAGTTTAAGTTTGACTTGGTGTAAACGTCTAATAATAAGTGTGTAAAGGATATTGGATCAGAACAAGGGTCATAAGGGACTCCTAGTGTATGAAGAGTTTTTTGGCCTAATACCAAGAAATGAAAGGTCGTGAAGCCTTCTTTCCAATGCATTCGACCGTTCGTCAATCCAAGCTTAGTGCTAAAAGTTATGCATATTTTACTAGGCACTACATATTCTGTACGATCCACTGTGCGAAGTAGACGCCCGTCGGCACTTCAAGGGCAGTGTTACTGTTAAGATTGCACGAGGTGTTGATGAGTGGTAGATTTACACTCATTTAAGGTTAATTTAGTTCAACAATTAGTATCCTCAATGCCTAATTATGCCCTATTCTAATGACATTTTGATGATTTGCATCTATAAAGGCTAGGGACAAGGCAAGGTTGACTACGTAATCTAAAATTGACAATTGGAAGTCAAAATCAAAGTAGGTGTTGGTTATAATTGCTTAATTTCATCTCACCTAGGACTGCTATCATAATAGCTATAATTTCTTTACACTTTGTGATGGGTTTGAAGTTTAGGGGTGCAATTATGGGGTTGGGTATTGATTTAATGTAGTGAGTATTGTGTTTTGCTCTGTTTTATTGTTGTTCATCCATGGATTTGGTCTAATTAGCATGAGGTTAACTTATGGGTTTAGGTTGCAAACTTAATCCCACTTCCGATCTCGGATAGAAGGTCAGAAGAGATTAATTGGAGTGGGTAATTAGTTTAATACATGCAATTAGGTTTGATGTATGTAGTTTGCTTGAAAAAAGAGATTATGGGTCGGATCTATTTTCCCTAATTCTGTTCGAATGGAAGTATAGTGTAAGGTAATGGTTTGTTTCGTTATGCACATAGATTGGACCGAAAGGAGATTCTATGAGTTGATACTATGAGATTGAAAGAAGATTAGTGTCATTGAAAATGATCCATCCTATACATGAATGTTTAGCACTATTGAGAAATTGTCACGACCCAGGGGTACACCCTAGATGTAACATGACGTATAGGACCCGGAGAGACCCCATACAAGCCACTTAACTTTCATAACATAATAAATAGAACATAATAGGCAAAAACAACATTTCAAGTTCAAAAGTTTTTATAAAAGAAGGCGGAAGGCTAAAACACTTGTCTCATTGGCCATCTAGTACAATAGAATGAAATTGGGCCTAGACCATACATCATGTCCAAAACTTAAAATAAGGAAGGAGACTGAAACAATGAAAATCCGTCCTCGAAGCATAAGGACTCACCAAAGCTCGAAATCTCTCAAGTCAACCTCTAGCAATGTAACTGAGAACTCTGTCTGTCGGAACCTACATTTGGGGAAATGTAGGCAAGAGTATGTGTTTGTAAAAAACAATGTACCAAGTATGACAGTCATGCATAAAACATTTAAATCATGCTAAAAGGGGATATTTTCATAAGTATGCAATGATCAAGCTAAAACATGTATTTTGAGAGTTAGAAACCATAAGTCATAAAACCATGATCAATACAAGTGAACATCATCTTTGAACAGATGTGAGATACTTCTTGAAGTAACCTTAGTTCATTATTATTGTGGGAATGAGCCTTAACCGACATAGAGACCATGTGGGCTTAACATGATCCCCCGGTGTCTCCCACACCGAAAAGGGTTGTCCTACTTTCCTAGGTAGAACCATGGTTGAGCTAAAGTGGATCAACTAGCTAATATATATTTAGACAATCATCCTATAAGGGAACATAGGTAAGGGATAAGGATATTGCTACTAGAAAACCCGACCTCAACATGGAAAGAGCTTCCATCTCAATATCCTCTCGGTGCTAAGCATAAATCCCATGGAGTAGTTATTAATCTTGAATTATCTCATGATCCATGGAAAGGCACAACTAAGTAACCAATCCAAGCTAAAGTCATATTATCATCCATGGAAAGTACAATTAAGCAACCAACCCAAGCTAGAGACATCATAGGATAGCTCCTTAGACCATGCGTGAGAAAACCTTTCACCATCCATGATCTTTTCATAATAGCTTTTAAGGCCCACATTGATTCACTTCATGCTAGAGATTCCCTACTAATACTAATGGAAATAGTTTTGAAATCGTGGCGTATAATCATTGATGGCATATCCGGATACCATACTAATCAAGACCTAATTTAGGAAAATAGCCCAAAAAGCATTGAGGGAAAATCTAGATGTCATTCATGTCATGTGGCCAAGCTTCATAAAACATATAGACAATTTAATCTATAAGATTTACTTGAGTCATAAACATACTTTCATGATCATGCATTCTTTTCAATAATTCATAAGCTTCATCATAGTTTCAAAGTAAATGCATCTTCAATTCATTTACATATGTTTCATAAAGAGAAGACATGCATATTTTCATAAATTCATCTTTCATAGTTCAAGACCCACATTATGCCAACATAGCTTAGAAAATATGGGTTATGCATGGTTTCATGGGAAATCAACTTTAAAATGTACAATTAATTCAATTCGTGCATAAAATTTCATAAATCAATCAAATAAATCAACATTGAAAGAAGCCCATGACATGGAAGAAAAATCCTAACTCAATTGGGGATTTCTAACTTTGTAAATTGGATAATTTAGGACCTCCATGGTGGAAAGGCTTTCATGGATGAAAACTATCATACTTCAAAGCCAATTGCTTATCTTCAATGGAGGAATGGGGACTTGACTTGAAACCCTAGGTTAAATCCTTCTTCTTCAAGCTTTCTAGAGAGAGAAATATTTTGGAGAGGAGACTTGTTCTTCTTTCAAAAATTTGGGGGTTAAAATACTTATATAGGGGTCTTAGACATAGGCAAAATGATGTAGTATAGGGATAAAATAATTAATAAAAGATCCAACTCCTCGTAAAAATAACTATCAAATCACCAACGACAGACCATGACTGACGGACCGTGGACTTACCGACGGTCCGTCTTGCACGGTAGTCGATTGGTCGTCAAAAAGTGGATTTTGGGGCCTTGACCTACAGACTCCTAACCACGTACCATGATCTGACCGACGGTCCTTTGGCCAGGCCATGGTTCATGGCCCTTTGGGCATCCTAGGTTACCAGTAGACGGACCACACCTACGGTCTGTGGTTCTATCCACGAGCCGTAGTTGGCCTCCGTGGCTGGCACCTGAAACTCCTAAAATTTGCTATCTTACCCTTTGTCGAATACGAGGTGTTACAACAACAAAATTACCCATATGTGACATCGATTTTGAATCCGTGCACCTATAAATTACTTGTTAATTACTTGAATTTCTAAAATCTTAGTTTATTTGTGACTATTGATACCAAAACCAATTTCGTAAATTTGGTGGAACCATCCACCCATGTTCCTTACCCGTTAAACATAAATTGATTTACACTCTCAATTTCTTGATATAATTCCTTGCATTATATCACTCTCTGTGGGATTTTACCCCGACTATTAGTTGGATATTTTTATTAATGATTGTCGTTACTCTTTGAATTTTTGTTTCTTCCATGAACATGGATCGCCAACAGGTAAAACATCATGAACGCGCCACAGTCCCTCGAAAGTGAACAATCGAACAGTTCTAGGTAATAAAAGGTTATAGAGTTAGCATAAATGGGGCAGATTATTTATTCCAAAGATCCAAAATTCTCTAGTTCTCATCCTAAATTTCCTTCTCATCTCTCTTCCCTCAAGTCTTTAAGTTGTGTGTGTGGAGTTAGCATCTAAGGTATGGTTTCTTCCCCTCTTATATTGAATTCTAGCATTGGTAAGTGCTTGATATGGTCTTGTTGAGTTTTGATTTAATTATGCTTAGTTTTTTAAATTGTAAGGTTGTTGTGTTCATTTGTGGTTGTTCATGATCGGTACTAACTAAGTTAGTGTTTTGGTTGCAATTGAGGGCGTGAATTATGTGAAAATTGTGCCTAAAATGTTGCACTCTACCTATTTGTCGAAATGTTTTAGCCAAACCTTTAAATTCTAGGGAAGAGAACTCCATGAATGTGCCTAAGGAACTGCAAACGCGGAGAAATCTGATCCAAGATTCTCTGTGAATGTGCCCTAGGATCTGCTAACGCGGAGGAATCTGATCTAAGATTCTCTGTGAATGTTCCCATCAGTCTACGAATGCGGAGTTGTGATTCTCATTGAGCCACGAATACGACCCTCCTCCGCAAACGCAGAGGAGACAATGATGGTAGAAAAAATAGTAGCTTCGTATAGGTTAACTCAAGCATTATTTTGATGATTTCTATAGCTTAAATACTTCTAACACATTGTTTTAAGTGTCTTCAAGAACTTTTAACATGTTGGCTATATTTGTAGGTATTTTGAGTCAAAAATAGCTTTCGAAACCAATCCAAATGATCAAGAAATGGCTCTAGAAAATGAGGAGGAAGAGTATTATGATGAGAGTAGGTTCCTATCAGCAAAATTTACCCAGATATGAGAAAGCCATAGCTTAGACAAGCTCAAGGAGAGGTAATGGACTTCTATGGTCAATTGATTTCTAGAGGTTGGATACGCTTTCCTGATGAGCCTATCAAGGATAGTCACCCGTTCATGGTAGAGTTTTATGCGAATGCCCTTGAGACCGACTTTGGTGGAGTGGTGATTACAATAGTCTGAGGTGTTGAAGTCTACTTTTGTTTAACAATAATGCCCTATATGGACTCTCGGATGCTAATAATGAGGGACTCATAAATAGGTATAAAGAGTTGGGCAACTAGTGGCTTGTTGACAAATTGTATGGTGGTGAGCCTCCGGAGTGGTTTACATCAAACCGAGGGGTTGATTCTCATAGGTTCACACCCGGGATGAAGTCTTAGCTATCTATCATATCTGCTCGATTGTCCCTTTCACCCAAAATACTAGGTTACGTTAGATAGTATTGTGCTTATTGTTGTTGTTATGGATGGAATGGAGATTGATGTTGGTAGATTGATCGTGGACCATATTGTTGAGTGGCTCTGGATAGAGCCAAGAGTATCCTATTCCAATCTATTATTACTAGGTTGTGCTATGATAATGTAGTGATAAAACGCCCTACAGATGAGGAAGAAAACCAGTTAAAGAGATTCATCTCTTAAAAAAAGGGAGACTAGGAGACATGATCAAGAAGAAAAACATTGATGTAGACGATCCTGAGTTTGACCAGTTCACTAAAATAGTGTCTGCATCTAGTGCTACCACATCTACAGGGCCTCTTAATTATGGGCCAGACACTATGAGGCACCTCTTCTCCCAGATCCAAGAGGTCTGAGAGATGGTGGAGAGCATTCCTTCTGGCTCATATGGAGCTCCCATGTCTATGGGTGTTCCTCCACCTACCATTGCGTATGTAGTTGCTTCTCAGAAGGATACATCTAAAAGGCTTGAACACTTGAGTCGGAGGCAAGGCAGAGGCAGAGGATACTCCAAGAGAATGAGCAAACAAAGAGAAATTTCATAGGAGAAAATACTTGACCTTTGTGAAGAACACTTTCTAGCTTTTGGGATTTTAAAACTTTGCTCTTGAATTAAACAAATTGAATTTGAATCCAAAGTGGGTTTACTTCTAATTGCATAATTTCATGTTACCCTTGGCTTCTTTCAGGGAAAGTATATTTTCTTTGCCTTTTGTGATGGGTGGCTAAAACCCCAAGATCTAGTGGTACAATTATGGGGTTGGGTGTTTATTAAATGTAGTGGGTATTGCATTATGCTCTATTTTGCTATTTTTTATACATAAATTCAGGATAATTAGCATGAGGTAAATATAAGGGTTAAGGTTGCAAACTTAATTCCTACTTGCGATTCCTGGTCGATGCTCGAAAGAGATTAATTGGAGTGGGTAATTAATCCAATACTAACAATTTAGGTTTGATGTCTGTAACTTGCTTGAAAATAGAGGTTATGGGTCGGATCTATTTGACCTATTTCTGTATCAAAAAAGATAATAGAGTACGGCATTGGGTTGCTTAGATTGGCATAAAGATGAGACTGAAAGGAGATTCTATGCATAGATGCTTTGAGATCAAAATATGATTAGCGTCATTGAAGAAGACCTAGCCTATTCATGAATCTTCATCACTATAGAGCAGCACAATTATTCATATGTGACATCAAATTCCAATCCCCGCACCTCTATATTGCTTGTTAACTCTTAAATTCTATGAAACTTTACTTTAACTATGACAATTGATAACCAAATCTTTTTATTAAATTGGTGGAATCATCTAGCCACTTGTTCTCTCTATTACAAATGAGAAATTTTACAAGCTAAATTTCTTGATAAGAATTCTCTATAATATACCATTACTGGTGGGATTCGACCCCAACTCTTCATTGTGTTTTTATTGACTATGACCACTGCCCCTTTAAATGGGTTTTAAGGAGGACATTTGATTTTTCTCAAAGTCCCTTTTGATCCGATTCAATTTCTAACTAGGTGATTTTGTTGGATTCTTGGATTTGTTTACCGCGATCGTTGTCTGGGAGAGGTTGTGGAAGTTTAGGTAATATCTTCAAGTTCTCTTATTAGTCTTAGCTATTTTTTGTATCTGACGGGATTATGGGGGTCCATTCAGGTTTTACTTAAACTTGAACACAAGTGTAGCTTCTAGACTTATGGGACTCTAGTTAGGTTTAATTAGTTATACTTACTTCGTATTTGTTTTAGTACACTCATGTGCATTCCCTTTTTCCCATTCTTTGACCTTTGTGTGTTCAATTTATGCATTTCATATTGCCTTTACTTTTCTTACCCTGTCGGCCTATGATGTCTACTAAGTACCTGTTATTTAGGTATTCATACTACACTCTGCATCTATTTCGTGATGCAGGTCCAAGCACCAGTTACCAGCGTTGATATTGAGACTACATCTGCTAAATCTGAAAGCGAGGGTTTCTGGAATTTACTTGTCTCCATTTGTATTTTGTTGACTAGTCTTTTACATTTTGAGACAAGTCTTTATATTTTAGGTCCACTTTTGGGACTTGTACTCTTTTGTTTAGCATCTCTATACTTGTGTTTTCTATGTTCTGGGAGGGATCCTTTTTTTTTGGTCGAACGAACACATTTTATTCTCAAAACTTATAGAACCAATTACAGCAAATCAAAAGCATGGAAATGAAACAAGCTAGCCCATCCTATACAATTCCATTAACTATTCCTACATTTTCCTATTTATATAATTGCTCTATCTAGTATCTATCTTTACACCTATGCTTCCTTTTTAGTATTTCAAAGATTCTCACTTTACTTTCCATTTGTATCTTTTGCAATATCATCTGTGTTCTTGGCACTTTCTGATTCCAAACTGCATCATTCCTCGCCTGCCATATATAATATACTAGTGCCGCCAGTATTGCCCATATCATCCCTCTACTCTTTTTTCCTGTTACTTTCCTTGTTAATCCTTTCCTTATCTCTTGTAGTCCCATGTTTCTTTGTTTAGTCTTCAGCTAATTAAAAATGTCTTCCAAATAGGCTTTGGAAAATTCACACTAAAAAAATAGGTGAGCATTAGTTTTCGGATGAGAACCACATAGTGGGAATGTTATATCTTGTCCAATGCCCATTTGTACCATTCTCTCTCTAGTTAGTAGTCTGCATCGCATTGCTAACCAGAAGATAAAACTGTGTTTTGGGACATTTGTACGGTTCTACATTGCCCTCCACCAGTCCCTTTGTTGGCCTTCACTTTGCTTCCATTGATAGCCACTCTTGATCGTATATATACCAATAGGCCTCAGCCACCTATTTCCCCTGAATCCATCAGCAAATTTGTTCTTAACATTACAAATTTTCTTCCAATACCAGCAACTATCATGTGAAGGCCTGTAATTCCACCAATCTTCCCCTTTCAGATAGACATGATTAACCTATTTAACCCACAAATTATCTGCTTTATTTGCAATATTCCATACATACTTCGCAATTGCTGCCTCATTCCAAACCATACGGTCTATGATCCCAATCCTCCCTCTTTTTTGGACATACACACATATCCCAGGCTACTAATGGTGGCTTCGTAATATATACTTGCCCACTCCATATATAACTCCTGCATATTCCAGTGATGTCTTTTAGTACCCTTTTCGGCAGGACAAACATACTAAGCCAATATGTATTCATATGCAATAAGACTGAATTGACTAATTGGACTCTTCCTGCGTAGGACAAATTCCTAGTTCCCCATACTTTTACCTTCATTATCCTCTTTTGCACCAACATTTCACAATCTATGGCTGATAATCTCTTTGCTGTTATTGGAACTCCCAAATACTTAAATGGGAGTTTGCCTCTAGTATATTCGGTGAGCTCACACAAATCCTCAACTATTGTGTTCTCCATATTTGTTGTGAAGATATTTGATTCCTGTGTATTTGTTTGTAATCCCGAGCTATCAGAGAATGTTCTTAACCCACGTAACATGAGAACTACTGATTGAAACTCTCCCTTACAAAAAATAAGCATATTATCCACAAAACACATATGATTCAATTTGAGCCCATTGCATTTTGTGTGGTATGTAAACTCTTTCTATTCAGCCACCCAGTTCATCACCCTTGTGAAGTATTCCATACATATCACAAACAGTAATGGTGATATGGGATCACCTTGTCTTAGTCCCTTTTTTCCTATGATGTTCCCATAAAGTCCTTCATTTAACGTTATCTGATACTGAGGAGTACTAATACATTCCATGACCCATTTGATGAATATACTAGGGAAATTGAGTTTATACATCATCTCTTCCACAAATCCCCATTCTACTGTATCATAGGCTTTCCTGAGATCAATTTTAATTAAGCAGCTTCTGGTGGTGTTCTTCCTGTTATACAGCCTAACCAGGTCTTGGCAAATTAGTATGTTCTACACTATATTCGGGAGGGATCCTTTTATTATATATATATTTTGGCTTGCTTCTGCTTTATATTATATTTTTGTATTTAAATTTTTTCTTCCTCTTAGTTTCTACCCTTAAACCCAGTACTTGTCGTTCCAAGTTACAAGTTAGTTTACCTTCAAAGGGGTTATAGCAGGTGTCATCATGACTCGAGAAATTGGGTTGTGACATAATATTTATTTCAAAGTATAACATTTCTCTTTTTATTTTTTCAGCATGTGTAAACACATTATTTTTGTAATACCTCAAAATCTAGTATGCTAAACTAGGGCTAAGTGAGGGGTTAAGAGCCAAGGAAGGAAGCTTGGCCAGCCTTCTCCAAGAACTGTCTTACCTCACTCGACCACCATGACGGCTCGTGGTGAGGTTCGTGGAGGGCTAGGCAGTAGCTAGGCTACACTGTCCCAAATGAGGTCCCTCCCTTCGAGCCACTTGACAGCTCATAATGGCTACCACGGCCGTGGGAGGTGTCGTGGTAATGCTTAGATTTTTAGGGGGTTAAGGGAGGGGTTGCCTATCTACTGGTCCATGGCCATGGAGGGAACCGCTGCTCGTGGTGGGGACCATGGGTCGTGGAGCCTCACGTGGTCATGAGACAGACCACTGTAAGTTAGGGGTTAATTGGTATTTTTTGGTTTTAATTAGGCTAAAGCTATGTCATTTTTCCTAAGCCTAGAACCACTATATAAGTCATTTAAACCCCAAAACTCACCTATTCAAGTCATTATTTCCAAAACCCAAAAGAAATCCCCAAAGTTCTTCCTCTCAAATATTTCTCTCTCTAGAAACTTAAGAAGAAGAAGATCCAAGCTAGGATCAAGGTCAAGCCTCAATTCCTCCATTCAAGTTAAGCATTGGGCATTGAGGTATGATAGTTTTCATCCATGGATTCCTTTCATCCATGGATTTCCCAAATTTCTCTATTTTCAAAGGTAGAACTCCCCAATTGAGTTAGGGTTTTCTTCAATTGTCATGGGTTCTCTTCAAAGTTGATTTAATTGATTGAATTATGATCTCTTATGCATGAATTGATAAAATATGATGATTTCCCCATGAACCCATCTAACCCCCCATGTTTTCAAGTTCTGAATCATCTGATGTGGGATTTTGATTGAGAAGGAAGAGTTTTATGAATTAAGCATGCATTGCAATCTTTACATGAAATCATGATGAATCTATATCTAACCTATGTTTTCTAAGTATTGAAGATTGAAAGTAGATTTTGAACCTCAAGAGGTAAATTATGGAATTATGTATTTTCTTATGAAATCTATGCAAATGTTTTAACGGTGCTTTGAGAGTAAAGTACCATATGATGATGTTGTTGTTGTGTTGTTGAAAGGCTATTCTCATAAACACATACTAGCATGATGTGAAAGGTTTTCTAACGTAGTAAGGATTCTTAGGTTGAAAGGATTTATCACCTAATTGAGTCAAAGAGTAAGAGCAATCCTAATGAAACTAGCTTGGATTGGTTATCCTAGGATACCTTTCCATGGATTATGAGATAAGTCAAGACTTAATAACTACTCCGTGGGATTTATGCTTAGCACCGAGAGGATATTAAGATGGAGACTCTCACGTTAGTAGAGGCCGGGTTTCTAGAAACAACCTCCTTATCCCTTACATATATGCCCCCATAGGATGATTGTCTCAAGAGACATTAGCTAGTGGAAACACTTAAGATAGAAGTTCATCGTCCTTACCTTGGCAAGTAGGACAACCCTTTTCGGTATGAGAGACCCTGGGGGATCATGTTATAGCTCACATGGTGTCTATGTCGGTTAAGGCTAATTCCCCACATTAATAAGGAACAAATGTTACTTCAAGAAGTATCTCATATGTGTTCAAAGGTTTAAATATGATTAGCTTGCATTGGCCTTGTTTTATGAAGTGTGTTTTCTAACCTTCTTATATCATGTTAACTTGGTCAATTGCATGTCACAAAATTAAATGTCCTTTTTTGTATGTTTTAAATGTTTTATGCATGGCTATCATACTTGGTACATTGTTTTGTACTAACACATACTCTTGCCTACATTTTTTTCCAAATGTAGGGTCCGACAGTTAGGGTCATGAGTTTCGTGGCTAGAAGTTGACTTGATATATTTTTGAGCTTTGGTGAGTCCTCATGCTTCGAGGACGGACTTTCATCATTCGAGCTCCTTTTCTTGTATTCCATTTTTAGACATAATGTATGGGCTAGGCCCAATTTCATCCTATTGTATTAGATGGCTATGATGAGACAAGAGTTTAGACTTCCATTTTTATTTTATTAAAATGTTTGGACTTGAAATATTGTTTACTCTTATTGTTCTATTTCTTATGTTATGAGAGCTAAGTGGCTTATATGGAGTCCTTCGGGGTTCTATACGCCATGTTACATCTAGGGTGTACCCCTGGGTCGTGACAATTTTGATTAGTATTTTTTGCAATTATGGCATATTGATTTAATTCAAAACTAATTTAGAAAAATATTTAACTGACGGTCAAGTAATAGGTTGGTGTGTATCATTTATTAATAAAAAGACAGTTAAGAAGGATTTAGTTTTTAAGATATTTGAAAGTAACATAAAGTTTCTATTAAATATTTTTTTTTCAAAATTGGAAAAAATAATAATGTAATTCTATAAGAGACACATTCTCTATAAACTTATGACCATGTTCAGTGGATACTACTTATTCAGATTTAAACCACACTAATTCTTTTCATAATAAGAAAAGTTTGACTCAAAAAAATTGGTTAGTATAAGACCGGATCCAAAACCTATATATATTTCAAGATGATACACCCTCATTTAGATTTATTCCAAAATAGTTATTGTTGACAATAAGGAATTCTCTAATTCAAACTACTCAAAACTTTATATTATCCAAAAAATTTAGATATATAGGGGTCAATCTTAGGCAAAGACAAGAACAAAAACAACAACAAAGACGTTTTTGAACAAACACATACATCATAATCTTTCTCCTCTTTAGCCATGCTCAAAAAACATGGTGACAAGAGAAGAATTCACTGAGAAAAGGATCAATAAGTTGAAGAAAAAACTACTAAAGGTAAGAAAGGAAAATAGGGCCAAGGAAATTATGACTGAGAGGTATAAAGTATTGAGTCAAAAAACGATTTCCTTTGACATGTATCCTTAAGATCTCAATGATATAAGTTATGTGATTAAGAAGAACCTTCATCTGGTACGTGAAGCAATGAAAAGAAGGTTGGGGACGAGGGGTTTACATAAAATGTCCCTCAATCCGCGCTTTCAACAACAATGACTTCTATAATGCCTTCACCAATTATAGATCCTCCATTGTCTTCTCCAATGCCTTCTCCAATGACACCACAAATGGACCCTTCAATAGAGATAAATAACTACCAGAACTACTCTACTGACATTCAACAAAGTCCTTCATCGACTGAGTTACTAAATTGTAATAATGATGATGTAGTAACTTTCTTGGATGACCTATCACTAAACAATATTACTGATCAAGATACAAACCACACCAATAATATATAAAGTCTTTGGACAAGTGTGGTTGTCTTTTTAATAGTACTATTTTATATGTCCATGTTGTCCATGGAAAATTTATGTCTTCAACCATTTTGCATATCTAAGTGTGTCATAAAACACTCCACATAACTTTTACTTTGTCCTTATATTGAGTGTTCGTTTATCGTATTGCAT